>NC_079370.1:24402003-24710753 GCF_021018895.1 Seriola aureovittata | reverse complement strand
ACACACATAGAGAAAAAGAAACAAATCAGAGATTTAAGCCATGATAAATGTGCAGTTTTTCCAAAAAATGAAAAACAAATATTAGGAATGGATATATTGTACAGCTGTCTTGCCTTTACAAAATCAAAAAACAAACAGCCCAATTGTTTGTTCAACACAACTAATTCAATAGGATCCAGGTCAAGAGATGCACAGAATTACTGACCGAGGTGGAAACTACATGAACTCGAATGGACAAAAATGTTCCGATGCTCCTGCTGCAATTATTTCTCTAAAGTAGGAATGACATCTATATGGATCACTGAAATCAATGTAAGGTAATAACCAATGAGCAAAAGTGATTTAGGGCAAATCTGGTCAGATTGAGTGTCAGGTTCTTCCACTCCTGCACAGTTTACACTGTGTCCTAATGACCTGCTCGTGGGTATCAAGCCTGCTTGTTGGAGAGCAGCAAGGAGCAGTTTGTTTCAACTGCTCTGTTCAAAGTGGTATCACACTAAGCCAAGAATAACATTTTCTTTTGATAAATTTCTATGAAACTCAAGACCTTCTCTGGGTTTTGGTTTACTCTTAAATAATAATCTTTACCAACAATAAGAGGGCCCTGAGGTAATGCATTAGGATCCTATCAATAATGATTCCCATGCCGGCAGGATTAGTGTAGGGTCTTTGGCGTGCCGTGGAATGTCCCAGCATGACGATAGGAGGATGTTTCAGCTCTAGAAGGACTTTCAGCAGTTTAATGGAGATTTGGACAAGAACCCAGTCTTCTGTTTCAGGCCCTGAGGCAAAGCCGAGTGTGTGTGTAAGTGTGAATGTGTAAATGTCTGTGTGCATTTCACCTCCGACAAAGCCCGATTGCTCGTTGCTTTGCCTAACATTTAAGTGTCTCTCAAGCATGGACAAAGCACAATTATAAATTTTACCTCGAAGCACACTTACAGAGACACGCACATATTTTTGTTACACCACCTCTCTAGCTTGGCAGGAATTACTCGCTCCTCCATTATTCCCTGTGAACAATGCATATAAAACGGCTCCAATTTGCTCCACTTTTACAATGTTAGGTGATTTGTGGCCTGTGAGCTTATGCGTTTGCTGTAAATGTGTATGAGCAGTGAGAAATGAGTCTGTGTCAGTACTGTAAACTTGTGTATACATGTATCAGTACTGGTGTCTGATCATTATTCACTAGGTGCACTTGAATGCTCAGCCGTAGTTAATTACTGGTACAGAAAACTTTCTCTGGGGACACTTTCTCATTGGATCAGGTCAAACTGGCTCAAAGTTCTTCCTGTATTGCTTCATCTATCTTTCTACTTTCTTTACTTTCCGTCATTCCCATTCTCTTGTCTCTTCACTTTTTTCTCTATCCATCTACCCCTACAAACCTCCTTGTCTCCCTAACAACAGCCTTGTACTTATTCTACATCCACCTCTCTCCCTTTCCTCCTGACGAGGAATCATAACCTCAGCCTTGTGGCTTGAACTCTTATACCACAATGTGGCTGCTTAATAGGCTTTGGCTGTGGCTGTAGTGCTGGGGCCTGACTTCAAGTGGTTTCATCGAAGCCCAGAACAGCATGAGCAGTATAGGACCCAAAAGTCTGGGAATGAGCTGAGTAGTGAAGATGTAGTGAAGATGTATTCAATAAACTGACCCTAAATTGTGGTCCATGGGATGCACTGAGCACACAAAAAAAAACACATTCTGCAGAAATGAGTCATAGTGCAATAAATCATGTAACTTAGTAGATGGATTGTTTATTAAACAATTATTACAGAGATAAATGAGCAAATAAAGATATATAAAATGCTTAATTGCAGATAACTCTCTCAACCAGAGCAGCTAAGCTGTGTTTTTTTTGCACAGAATTAATATGTTATAAAGCCAATACAGCTTTAAGGCACGCTACTGTATAAAGCCACCAGCTTTTTCATTGTAAACTTTAGGTGAACAGTTAAAAAGAAAATAGCATATGATCACTTTGGGAACAAAAATAAATCATTACACCAAATTTGATTTTAAGATGTTTTATGAAAAGTTCAACTTTTTAAAGGGCATGACATCAACTGCATTTTTCTACATAAGGAGACCAAATCCACAAAAGACGAAGGGAGCATAGTTTGACTCTAGGCAGTATCAAAGCTAGTATGGAAATCCCAAAAAGAATGAACAAAAATCTATTACAATAAAATGGTCTTAAAGTAAGCTGGTTCTTAAATAAGTAAGTAAGCTTAAGTCACTGGCAGAATACCAGCAGCTGTCATCTTATTGTGGCCGTGTTTTGTGTCTGTCTGGCTTCTGCCAATGACAGCCATGACCATGTTGATACATCACAACTCCACTCAGAAAGCTCTCTGTCTGAGATTAACAGAGCAAACAACCTTTCTTCCCTCTCTCTCTGCCAGTTTGACAGTGACACAGAAACAAAATATGTGTTGACCTGGCTTTTGAGGCTTTGAAGACCAAGGCTTTACCATCCACACTGTGTGTTCTTGTTTCATCATTGTGTTGACATAACTGCCAAGAGTGACACCTCCTTTGAAGCATGCAGCACCATGAAACGGCCTGGCATGCTTAGAGGGCGACCTCAGCAGCAGGTTAACTGTTGTTTTTCTCTGCTCTAACAGGATGGCATATGGGTAATTACAGAAAGCGATGACAATGATAACAAAGGTGTTTTTCTTACTTCCTAAATGATTCCTCAAGAAAACATCAGAAAACTGCTCAGTGGCCTAGACTCTGAAAATATACACAACCGCAGAATGTACGTGCAGGCATTTGTGAAGACACACTTACCTTGACTCACCCAGAGTGGACCTATTAATGCCAAAGGTGTTATTGTTTCTTCAGTGGAGACCAGTAGAGTTAAAAGGAGGCATGGGGCTGCTGGTGTTGTTTTATGGCTGTCTGACATCTGTCCTCAGGCTACAGTAGAGCATTAGACTAGACTGAGAGAAGGCATCTAACCTTTAAACCCAGTGTCTTCCTTTCTGGGTCAACAGCCCCAATAATCTATCTGCCATACATCTTTCTGTCTTCATATTGTCTTTTTTTTATCAGGTTACATGGTTTATACATTGAAATTTTTGAATGCAAAATCTGCTTTTGTTCAGTCACTGCAAGCATGAAATTCAATAAACTGGGAGTGGTTAGGTCAGTGCAAGTTCAAAATCAAGTCCCACAGTGGAGACCAAAGCCCTGATTGGGGTTACAGAGGGCACAACCTCTCAACAACAGGGCCATGACCCCACCATCAGAGTAACAAGACAGGCAAAGAGAGGTGGGAGGTGCTCACCATTCACCCCCCAGATACACAGAGGGGGGAGGATTCATGTCCTAGCCAGCTAATCGCCCCCGCAGAATCACTTCATTGTTGGACGTGAGGCAGTGCTGGGACCCTGCGTCCAGCTTCTCCAACAGAAAATAAATAAATATAGCCCAGCCCGCGTCAGCCAGATGACTTCTGACAGGTTTGGTTAATTTCGAAGCCAAGTAGCAAAACAAAACATTACGCCAGCGTGCGGGGCCTACGCTGCCTTTAATTGCTTTTCCGATGAGCTCATGACTCAAAGGTGTCCTGGAGTGAGCCATGCAGCCCGACAGGTGTTCTACTGGTGCGTGTGTTGGTGTGAGTGTCTGCAAATCTGTGTGTGTGTGTGTGTGTGTGTGTGTGTGTGTTGGATCTGATGACACCACTGAAAAGGGGACTCAGCTGTGTGTGGGTGGTTGCAAGGAACAGTGAGTGCAGTATATGTTGTGTGTGCGTGTATGATCGGAGTATTTACGTGCTCCTTTATGCACGTTTCTTTTTGTATCCATTTGTGTAGTTGTGTATGACAGTGAACAGACACCGATTCACAAAGCTAATAAACCTCCTTGCTCTCAAACACACACCACTCTCTGACACATATTCAGTGTACTACTGTTCCCCTGCCTTGCTGCAACCCTGCGGCCTGGGGGCAATGCAGCAACACAGGAGCCCAGAGGCTCAGGAAGGACACAAGCAGGTTTGACTGGAAACAGACCCTGGCCTACGGAAAGCCTGCTCTCACTCTGCGCCCATACAACTCTCTGCATTGAAAGTCAGTGTATATGTGTGCCTGTGCATGTGTGTGTGCTTTTAGGATTAATATAAGTGTATATGCGTGTGTGCGTGCGTGCGTGCGTGTGTGTGTGTGTGTGTGTGTCTTTCAACATGGCCCAACAGCAGTAGCCTGCAGCTGACAGTCTAGACCCACCTCATAAAGGTTGACTATGGCTGTGAGTACAGTAACAGTAAAAGGCAGGAGGAAAGCTGGAGAGTGATTCAGCCAGTTAGGGAGTCAGTAAAATGCAAATAGATAAAGATGGAGTGACAGTAGCAGAGAAACAGCAAAAAAATACAGTCGGAGACAGAATCACAGGCAGTACATTCAGAAAGAGAGGAAGAAAAACAGAGTACTTAAACAGGACATATAAAATCATGGATGATGAGAAAGTATTTTTTAAGTTATTTTCCTAATCTACATGATAAGGGAGTAGGCCTCAGAATTTGGCCATGGATCTGTATGATTTATGGGATGACTACAGTAAGTCTCCGTACATGCAAAGTGCTATGAACCGGATATATCACATACACCAACAGTCTGGATAAGCGGGGTTACCACACATGTCTAAATAAAATGCATGTCTAAAAGGTCCACGTACATGCACAAACATCCACTACATAATTCAAAACTGTGTATGTTCACTCACTGAGCACTTTATCAGGAACACTAAACTAATACTGGGTAGAGCCTCACTTTGCTCTCAAAACAACCTCAGTTCTTTGTGGCATGGATCCCACAAGATGTTGGAAACATTCCTTTGAGATTCTGCTCCTTGTTGACATGATTGCATCACATCATTTCTGCAGATTTCTCAGCTGCACATTCATGCTGCCAATCTCCCATTCTACCACATCCCAAAGGTTTTCTATTGGCTTCAGATCTGGTGACGGGGGAGGCCCCTGAAGTTCACTGAACTTATTATCATGTTCACTGAGACTTTTGCTTTGTGACATGGTACAATATTATGCTGGAAGTAGCAATTAGAAGATGGTAAATTGTGGGGATTATGGCATTTCTCCTCTAACTGGTAAATGGTAATGGTAAATGGACTTGCACTTATATAGCGCTTTTCTAGTCTTACTGACCACTCAAAGAGCTTTACACTACTTGCCACATTCTCCCATTCACTCACACATTCATACGTCACAATCACACACTGATGGAACAGCCATCAGGGGCAAGGTGGGGTTCAGTATCTTGCCCAAGGACACTTCGACACACGGACTGGAGGAGCCGGGGGATCGAACCACTGACCTTCTAATTCGTGGATGGCCCGCTCTACCTCCTGAGCCACAGCAACCCCAATCAATAAGCAGCTGCCCCAATCAATAAAGCGTTTCCATCCGCAGAACTACAGCTCACTGGATTTTTAGTTTTTCACACCAATCTGAGTAAAAACTCTAGAGACTCTTGTGTGTGAAAACCCTGACTGAGGTCACTTTTTCTTCCCATTCTGATGTTTGATGTGAACATTAACTGAAGCTCCTCACCTGTATCTGCATGATTTCATGCATTGCACTGATTGGCTAATTGCATGAATAAGCAGGTGTACAGATCCTTGAATGTACATATATGTACTGTACAAACACCAATATACAGTCCAGACTGTGTGCATGTCAGAATGTGTACATGGATGGTTGTGTATGTAGTGAGCACAAGGCTGAATGTCATTCACAGAGAGATCTATCCCCATTCCCATCAGGGCTGAGGCTCCTTCTTTCCCATCTGCTGGGTTTGTTGACTCATGGTTGTTAGCTCTGGACTTGACACATTTCCCAGGCTAATGTTCAAATCCAGACAACAACACTGACCATGCTGCAGTTCTGTTGTCTGTACAGCTTTGGGTGGTGCTTGACTCAACAGTAGCAACACTTTCCCTGTGTAGGCCTACTGTATGTATGGGTGGGCATGTCACTATGCTAATGTGCACATGTTGTATTTGAAGATATATGTTTGATTAGGGTGATTTCATAAGTACCAAGATATACTTAAGGCTGAGCCAAACAAAGGTCAGTTTTTGACATAATTTAAACAAGTGACTTTGAAGCGCAATGAAGGCCAACACTTTTTTATCTCTAATGTGATGCCGTCTTTATACATTTGGAACAAATCCGACAATAATACCTTAAATTGCATAAAACAGACCACAAACTAAATATTTGACCATGGGAAAATGGACTTCTGCACATCCCTAGTATGTACTCTAAATCAGTAGTGAGGCCAGATGAGGGGTTTCAAGCAGCAGAACAGCAGCTCTGTTGAGCTCCAGATGTTGATAAGAGGCTCTATAGCCATACATATTCCCCTTCTGGTTGATTCCTAGACTTCATAAATCCACATCAACTCTCCCGGTGTTGAAAAGACGACCAGATACTGCACAATAGCTGCATGTGCCCCTGCTGAAACCCAAGCAGCCCCCGATTTGGAGTATTCCAGCTGTTATCTCTCTCCCTATCCTCTTTCTCCCTACACTACTTCTCTGATATGCCCACAGAAATACACACTCTTTCTGTCTCGCTCGCTTCAAATCACACGAAGGAAAATGCTTAAAGTCACGACCAAATGTGACCTGGCCCTTGTCAGCAAGATAGCTAGCCTTCTTAATGAGACGAAACAGACCTGGTCCTGATTGCATTAATGTATCATTACCGTATCAATCATGGACCTACAGTGTACTGTGTGAACTTTAAATGAGCCCCAGTGTAATGTAAGGGGAACAGGAGAGACACTTCTGAGCTCATTAAAATAAACAGACTTCTGCTTCTGCTGCTGCTTTCCCACAGACAGTTTCAGTTTTGCATAGTTACCTTGAAAACTCCTTATCACTGCTATCATTCAGCTGACTCATGGGCTTTCTCTACAGTTCAAGCTGAGTTCTTTCAGTTTGTCATGAGGAGAGAGGGAGTCAAGCAATTTAATGTCTGTCATTAGCTGGGGTTCCTTCCAAGTAAAGTTGTATGAATTACATTGTAACAAATAGAAAGGTTTATTGCAAATGGCAAAATTAAGTTTACTTGATATTTTAATAATGTTTCTTATACTCTTGAGGCTAAATGTCCATGAAGAAGTTATGCAATTAAGAGCAGAAGAAATACTTTGTCAAATAAATAATGGTGCAGATCTGTCTTCATCCAAATAATAACATCTTGAAGAGGACTAGCCCTCCTACTTCGTTTTTACATTTTAAATTTACATTTATTGTGTCTGAGAGATTCAGTTCATTTCATCTAATTGGCATAAGGTTTAAATTTTGTTGTTTTTGTCCATCTGTGGTGTTCACAGTCAAAAATGATCGATCCTATGAAATGAATGGGTAAGACTGACTAAACTGTACAGACTTCCATCCCCAGACCCCCATAAAAGGGCACACACACACAGACACACACACATACATACATACATACACAGACTGACCTCACCAGCCTTTCTGCATTTCTTGGGAGCCCCCCATGGGAACCACACCTTCCAGACAAAATATTATATCTAAAGGTTATGGGCATACTGTCATTCTTGCATTATTTCAATCATATAGAGTAACTCTCTTGCAGCTCTTTCCTTGGGCATTGCCTACATCTCATTCTGTGGCACCACAATGACCAGGCTCTTGGTCGGATCTTTGATCATGGCAGAGACAGAATGAAACTGACAATGAAGATAAATTACAAGAGGAGGTGTCAGAAGTGGAATATCATCCAAACCATGAGACAACTGACGAGGAACAATCAAGTAATGAGGAGGAGGGCCCTGCTGTGTCTTTAACCTTCCAGTCAAAGAATGGGAATTTTTATCATGGTTTTCATCACCATCTGAGAGGAGAGGCAGACAGTCAAATGAGAAATGCTTCAGGATGACCCCAAAGTCGACAAGGTACACCATATCCTGGATTGATGACATCAAATCCTACTTTGAAGTGTTCCAGACTGAGCCAAATCAAACCATAGTCCTTCATATGACGAACTTGAGATGAGATGCGTGTTCAAAAACTCAGACGTAGTGGGTCGGTTGATTCTGTCTGGCGTGTAGAGATACAGAAATGAATCCAACTCCAGTTTATGGCCTGCGTAGTCTGGTCGGGAATTTTTTCCTGCCACCATGTAATTTGCAGACATTTCACATGTTGTGAAGATTTTGACACAAGAGATACCTGACTTGGCCGTTGTCAAGACAACAAGCTAGCTGCGAGCTGAGAGGTTTGGAACAAGTGAGTGGAGAGTCATCTATAATTCCAGTCCAGACGTTACGGTGAATGAATGTCTGGTCCCTTCATAGGTCGCTTCGCCTGGAACATGCAGCCGTATACTAGCAAACTTGCTGGTGGAGCTCCAGAAAAGAACCAGGCCAAGAGTGTAGTCCTGGACATGACAGCAGGCCCGCAGAGGCACATCACCACATGTGATAATTTCTTTACTTCATATGCCCTTGGCCAAGTGCTGCTGCGGAAAAACTGATCATGGTAATATTTCACCAGACGTAATGTTTCACATGTTACTATGTCAGACATGAAATATCACTTGTGTGTATGATGGCACATACTTGTGCAGGAGAATGACTGCATGATGGCCCTTGGTGTTGTTTTTCGTCATCCTTGATGTGCCAACCTATAATGCTTTTATAATTAATGCTTTATAGCGTTGACGGAGGTGAATCAAGCCTGAATCAGAAGAGGACATTCAAGAGGAGGCTTTTTCGAGAGGAGCAAAAAGAAGCCATGGTGTTGCCCCTTTTTCAAAGGCCGAGACTTTCCACAAAAACAAGTGTCTGTCAGATTGATGAGAGACAAACAAGGGCAAGAATCAAGCTCAACAACCATCAACCTTCAGACTAAAGAGACAAAAGGAAGAGGTGCATCTCGAGATGTAGAAATGAGAATCATTATGCCATATAGTTACAAGGCCATATATTGTCAAAAATACACGAGCACACACATACATAATGTAACCACCACATAATGTTTGTTTGATTGACAGATTATGAACCCTGATGCATTTTTTTACATTTTAAGGACACTTTTATTGATGTTGTGCAATGTTCAAAGCTTAATCTTGTAATAGTTAAGTTTTCCGAAATGAGTTATGGCCCTGTGTCCTTTCTAGCTTAATAAAATTATAATGGTCTATATGGTGCTAATGGTCCATAAATACCATTTTGTACCATTGTTTAAAAATTGGAGGGGTTTCAAAATAAATGTCTTGTCTGCACTTTGACACTAAGTGGTCTATGATAAATAGCACAATATGTTTCATATATACATAAATACTTATTTTACTCAAAAAGGAGTTGTATACGTTCAGCTCAATGAGGGCTGTAAAACTGCTTAAGTTCCAAAGAGAAGAACAAAACTTATAAATCTAATTATTAGAAATTAAGTTAATAAGAACATTTAACACAACATCAGGTGGTAATCAAGTGTTGTGTACTTTAGTTTATTTGATTGTATTAAACCTTCAAATATTTCACTCTTTGAAAGCAGGAAGCTTCCATTCTTCTTTATTTTTTTTTATTATTTATTTTTCTCCGGGTCACTTTGCAAACTCCAGCTGTATTTGATGTGGATTCCCAAAACAGATCCAGTATAATTGCAAGAACAGTTCAACAGTGGCTTTGGAGGTTCTAAAATGTTTGTAAAATCAATCAATGCATTATGACCCATACAAATGATACATATTGGTTATTACTTCTGCACGAGGGGTGTGCTGTTGTTACATGACAATTAAATGGGGTTATACTATGTGATGGTTTTGTTTTCATCATTAGACAATGTTAACTGTGACTGTAATTTGTTGGTAGACAAAAAATTTGACACCAAAAATAAAAGAATAAAAGTAGGTGGGACTAATTCAGTCATCTCTTTTTGGTATGTTATTTCTGTTGTTTTATTTGTGTCAGAAACCTATATGCTGTATATTGTTGAGTCCAGCTGATTGAAATACATTTAATTCACTGTGGCTTCCTTTTTCTCTTCTACTCCCTGTCTTCATCTAGAGACTGGTCGGCTGACCTTCTCCAGCCATCCTCTTTAACTTTCTTCTCAGCCCTCAGCTTTCAAATCAGGGACAAGGTCGCATCTTCAAATACCATCAAGCCTTGTCCACCTCTCTGCAGAGTGTCTGTCCCCTCACTCTTTCAGCTCTGCCTTTTATCAGTTCAGGAGACTTGTACAGATCAAAGTCCTCTGCCTGAAATTTGGGATCACTCAAGAAGCTGGGAATGCTGCGCTGAAGAATCTGATGTTTGCGTGGCAATATACATTGGAAGCTCTGCTTTGGTCTGCCCTTCTATGTACTATATCTATCTGTCTATCAGTCCAGCTGTCACCCAGTCACCTAGTCTCCATAAAGTAATGTGCCTGTTTGGTCTATGAGTGAAGCCAAGTTCATTTTAAATACTCTTTCAATTCTGGCAACAGTTTAGGTGATAAGCACTCGCTGATAAAGCATTATTGCACTGCGCTCCTCAGAGATCAATAAAGAACATGGCCAGGATTTAAATGCATTTTTCCATGGATGTTCGGTTTCTGCTCGTTAGCTTCCGAGTTCTTATATTTATTCCAAAGAAAACAATGTTGCTGCTGCCAGAAATGGGGAGAACAAACATCATTTTCTGTACACCAGAGGATTTTTTCTTGGTAACCTCCACAACACCAAGAGCTGAGAATAGAGAACAGCTCTTGTAAAAACCTTCAGGATCCATTGAGGGAATTAGTATCTTCTTATAACAAGTGAAAGCCTATTAAAATAAAATCAGTTAAGGTAAATGATTATGGTTTTAAGAAACAGATGTTTTCACAGAGGGAACATTTCAGCATCTTTTCCAGTGGATCAGTGTTTCACACTGCTAGTGCAGTTGGTCACTATGGAAGTATTATTCTCCATAGGTGCCTAGCTATTAGTATGTCTTTGTATTATACCGCTTCTGGTCAGATGGTAAGATGATCAACTGTAATATATCACTTATCCCAAATTTTTGGGTCCTCATCTGAATTCATTATCTAAATCTAGGTCATATACTTCCATCTACTTTTGGACTATTTATACAGAATTGTCTGAGTAAGTATTATGTGCATGTTTAAGAGAAAATAAGTCTGTGTCATGTCATGGCTCTCTATTAACCACAGTTACAATCAATGTGTCAGCCTCCCACATTCCCACGAATGTGATTTTGTACTTTTATATGAAATACCTAATATCTCTTAACCCAAACCCTTTCTGTCTCTCCCTCTCTCTTTCTCAGTTCCAGTCTCTGTGGGTCCCTCTCAATTCCCAGTCCCACTGTGCACCTCATCCTCTTGTTGCTGGCCACAGTAGATTGAAGATTACTCCTCTTAAAGACATAGCCTTAAGTGGTTGCACATTTGAACCATTTAGCAATTTGGTCTAATGGTTTCAGGATGAGCTATTTTAGCTGCAATGCGGGGACGAAAGGATGGAGGGATGAAGGGCTGTACAGTATGATGAAACACTAGCTCTGATTGGCTGGATTTCCTTATCCAGGAAGGGGGTCACTCTGGTGTCAATGCTAGGGATGAGCTCAAACAAAGATAGGATGATTACAAGTGAACAATAAGAAGTTTGCAGATGGAGAAAAACATTCCAAGATATGTTAGCAGATTTTCATGCCTGTTTTAGATTCATAAAGGTCTCATGTTACAGTAAGGTCATGGGGTAGGGCTACGGGGTTGTGTGTGTGTGTGTGTGTGTGTGTGTGTGTGTGTGTGTGTGTGTGTGTGTGTGTGTGTGTGTGTATCTTAAAGCCTCAGAGGAAGAGCTCCTTTGTAACCTTAGCCTGTTATTAGTTTCTGTTGAATGAAGCCTCACTGACAGCAAAGAAAAGGCCAAGTGTGTGTCTTGTTGTTGGAGGATGTCACTCCTATCTGCACACACACTGATGATAAGGAAGAAATGTTTATACCTGTCAGAGCTGTATTTAATACAGTCAGACATCACACATACAGACAGACATGTACTTGTGCATTCACACACAAATAAAGAATGTTTGGGCCACCTGCAACACAGGGCATCCAAACTACTATCAGCTGCCCTACATTAACAAATCACTGCACAAAAGCAGTGATGACTCAGTTACTCTAAACACACTTGAAATGCTCCCTGGGCTGGCTTATTGCAGTTGAACAGGACAGATAGGGAGGAGAGGGAGAGGAAGATGGCGGAAAGATAGGGATGAAGACAAGGGAGGGGAAGGGACAAGTAAAGGAAATGATGGGAGGAAAGAGGTGAGTTAAGGGAAAAGAGAGAGGGAATTAAGGCAAGAGAGATATATGGGGAATACAGGGAGAATAGAAGAGAGAGAGGGAGGAAGGACAAGTCTTTGAAGGTAAAAAAACAGCAGCTGCTGCCAGAGAGGCTGCACTTATCCTTCAACCTCTAATCTGAGAGTTATCATCAGGACACAGTCTTCATCTAGAGGGACAAAGACCCTCTCTTGCTCCAATTATTTCTCTCTTGCTGTCCAGTTCCTAAAAATCAAACCCAACGTGTTTGAAAGCACACACACAATCATGAAAATTATTATATGAAGATATAAACATACTATGCTGATACAGACAGTAAACACATACTGCTGTCATGCAGAACAAGAGCAGTTCAACACTAAACTTATTCTGTAGACTGTTGTTCATCTCGCAACACCTTGGCACCATTCCTCATACATGAAATGTTGAGACGCCACAGACAGAGAGCTGCAAAGGCCAGCTTGCCAACAATCCATCTCCTTTCCTTTTAGATGTCTGTCGGCTAATGAAAAAAGTGAAGATGACATACTTGGCCATGGTGACGGGACAAATCCCAAGGTGATCCAAAAAAGCCCAATATGAATGCCTCAATGGAAATCTTAAACTTGATGAAAATGTTTCTGTCTAGACTCATTTAATTCACAAAGAAAGGACAGTTTTTTCCCCACCTTGAGAATGAGTGGCCAACACCATTTAAAAAAGACAAGATGGTGGAAAAGCTATTCTGACCATGTAATGCAGAGTATTGCTTATCATAATCAGCATTTAATATTCCACTCCAACTCCACCTTCAACAGGACTTAAATTATGGGAGATTCATTGTTCATTACAGGGACTTGGCAAAATCTACCGTTCCAACAGTGGCAGCAACAGCTAGGACTTAGAAAAGGTGATCTAAGATGGGTACTCCACTATTATTAGAAGCTTTATAAACCTGGTGGCTGAACTTTTAATTAAGCACCAGTAGAGGCTGGTAGAAGCTAATCTCTGGCTATTAGTGCCGGGAACTCGTCCTTTCATCTGCAGGTCTTGTATATGTTGAGAGGGGAAGAGAGAGGTGCTAAGACTGCCTGTGTTTACTGCCTGTTTATCTAAGTAGGCATGTGGGGGGCTGGAGGGCCATGGCAGGTCAAACCACACACAGCGAGAGGAGTCCAGGACCCCTGGAGGACCACTCAAAGTGATGAGATTTTACAACTACAGCTTGGCCTATGACTACTGTTGCTGCTGCACACACACACACACACACACACACACACACACACACACACACACACACACACACACACACACACACACACACACACACACACACTTGTAGAAACAGGCTGGCACACACACAAAACCCTGATTCAGAGTGATGAGAGTTTGTTACTACTGTGTTGAGACTAAGTGCCCCAGGGGTAGGAAGGCAAGTTAAGGGTTCCTGTGGAACTTAGGGCCCCCAAGGCAAACATGGCTTTGAGATGGCCAAGCCTGTATACACAAGGTTGTAACTTTAAATCTGCTGTATTTACATTACACATAGGAACTGAAATATACACATAATTTCCAGCTAATAACACATTAACGGTGTAGGTCTAACAACTTCGTATATATTACTACATATGTATTATTATATATACACACCACTATATATATTACAGGCATGAGAGAATATTCCTTCATAGCAGATGGTCAGACTGCTACCGCCTATGTGATCTTGAGAGGACTTCAGAGGACTGCCCACCAAGAGAGAGAGAAAGTAGGGGATACTGGGGATACTGGGAAAGCCGTGAGCAACCAGCAAATCAAAGGCAAGCAGTCTGGTTTGTTTTCTCATGGCACAGGGCCTGAGTGAAAAAAACAGCTAAATAAAATAAACCTTTAATTTGAGTGAAATTGGAGGCAACAAGCGCTGCTGTAGAAAAGACTGTGAAGTGTGATTTCTTGCGGTTTGGGTTAATCCTGATTGAGGAGCCCCTGAGTTGAAATGTCAGCAATATGAGACTAAAACAAAAATAATTACACCCAGGGTTAATGAACACAACTGCCTGAGGCACAGGGAACTACACAGGAAAGGGGGGTGGGGAGGGAGACAGAGAGAGAGAGAGAGAGAGAGAGAGAGAGAGAGAGAGAGAGAGAGAGAGAGAGAGAGAGAGAGAGAGAGAGAGAGAGAGAGAGAGAGAGAGAGAGAGAGAGAGCGAGAACTCTAAAGAATAAGTTGAAGAGGTAATTTGCCCTCATTTTTCAAACAGAAAGGGTCAAAATCATAGACCCATATTTGTCTTCATGCAAGCTGCTAAACCACTAAGGTAAAATAATAAATTGTAAGTGAGCAGGCTGGCACTCTGATACAGGGCCATCCATCTGGGCTTTTGCTATGCCCTGAGTATTATTTCCCCTCAAGGTTAATGACTTCTATGGCTAAAGGATGAAACAGATGGCAATGCCTTAGCTCCTTTTTAACTACTGCCATGCCCTTCAAGTTTATACCATCTCTTTCCAACCTGCTTTCATCTTTGCTGTTATGTCTACACACACTATCTCAGCTGTGTAGGGAGCAGCCCATTACAATAAGACTGTTCACTGGTGCTAGGAGGCACCTGCACCTTGTAATGTGTATGTGTCTATGTGTACACATTGTGTATGTGTCAGTGTAATAGGAAAAGCTTGTAGTTTGGCAGGTAGAAGTGTCTGTACATCTGAACAGTATGGAACCTACAGAAAATTAAAATATTAGTAGGAAATTATTATTTCTAAAAGAAAAATTCTGATCATTGAATAATATATCCTCAATTTCCCGGTGAACTACATTGTTTTTATTTTCAGATAACATGAAATCTGGCCTACACACTTAAGTTGTTTTTAAAAAAAAAAAAAAGCTTTTTAAAGCTTATTCTATTTCTTAAGTGAGCTTCTTTTGCTTACAAACAGTTTATTTTCTTATGAATTGTTTGTTATTTCTGCTGCAGCTATATCATACAGTATATACAGTATAATCATTGAAGCTTGTTAGGAGATGTGTGGTAAAGTGTAGTTAAAAAACACTAACTATGTGTCAGTAATGGCAGAGTGTTTTGGAGTCTAAATGCAGTACAAGATGGTTCAGCTCGATATATGAGGGTGTTGAGACTATTTAGGAGTATGTAGAGTGTGGTCTGAAAAGCCTAAGACCACTTTCCTATTCAAGTAAGTGGGGAAAGTGGTCTCAGCCCCCACCCTGTGTCTCTCATATTAATTCATGTCAATTTGAAATCTAATTTTTAGACAAAAATGGAGTTGAAGTAACAGTTATGAAGTACTTTAATTTTCTGCACGAGACCAGTGTATATCCAGTCACAGATACACCCTGTGTGTGTGTGTGTGTGTGTGTGTGTGTGTGTGTGTGTGTGTGTGTGTGCGCGTGTGCGCTTCAGGACACTTCTCCTCAGTATGTCTCTCCCTCTGTGCTCTTAAAGCTGCCTGCCCGTGTACAGCTGCTGAATGGGGGATGCGTCCAGGCATAGAGTCCCACAGAAACAACAACAACCCACATCAAAGGAGTTATATTGGCGGAACATGATTATCAACCTTTATCCTATGAGTCTGAGTCCTCCCTCCGCCCCAGCATCACTCACTGCTATAGGGAGGGAAGGGAGAAGAGAGGATGATTTTCTAAATACAAGCTGACCACAAACTGATCCCTTACTCATGTCTTCCTTTTGTTTTTCTTTCTTTTTTTTTTTTTTTTTTTACTATTCCCCTGTTTTTTCTTCAAGCTACAAACTGTAAATGCTCAAGCAAACACAGACACTGATAGAGACAGCCATTACAATCATTACATTCCATTCATTCACTATGCATCAGGTCTTCCAAGTCACATCACAGTTTTTAACTTTCAAACCCATTACTCACACAGTGCAGTGTAAGCCCTATACATCTATCAACTATTGAATAAGTGTCAAATACAGTGTCATAATGTCACAATGTCACAGAGTGGTCACAAATCCAGGGTGTATTCTACCTCTCACACAGAACAATTATATTCATTGATGATCTTTATACCAGAAGTTATTTTTCTGTCAGTGTAGATGTTCTACTGTGATTATGTCATTTAGGAATCTCTTTTTGGTGCATCGTTTTTTTTTCTAAATAAGTTACAATGTTTCAAATTAAAAGTATAATATTACATTAGACAATCTTTACAATCCTGTTCAGCATCCATTGGCAACTTAACTACATAAGCCTCTCTGGAAACCAGGGGAAACGATGATCTGAGTGTTGAAATGGTCTTACTCTCACTGTAAGTAAATGGGCCGATATGATCTCGGTGGTGATATGCTTTTGGTAATCCAGGCCATGGGCTGGGCGCAACCAGTCACCTCTTTCAGCTCCAGAGGAGCTGACTAATAAAGACTAGACAACAGGCTAAAATGAACTGATCTCTCATTCCAAGCCCAAGGGATGATCAACAACGGTCCTCTGAGCATTACCTAACTTTAAAGGATTGTGTTAAGCTCATGTTTTGGTTGCTGTGAGGTCAGGACCCTGAGACAATGTTGGATCAGAGGGGAGATAGTGTTGCAAAATAGTGAGCTTTGCCGCAGCAAAGTATCCAAGACATGAACCTGACCCGCATGAAGTCATGTACCTGGCTTAAGATTCATGACAAGAACAACGAGGAACATACACTGACACACACTTTACAATCATAATCTGTGCAAGCATTACAAAATATATAACACTTGTTAGCATACAGACCTTCACATTGTATATAAAATCCATATGTGCAATGTGCAGGGATATATGCAACCACACAAATACATATTGAAAAAGTACAACTGATTTACAGTTTAGTATTCTACTTGAATGTTACAGGCAACCCCAGGTGACAAAACCAGCTCCAGTATTTAAGTAATTTCTACTTTTTCCTGTCTACCAGTGCAGTGAATCTATCGCTGACAGTTTTTCAAGTTATATGTCAATCTGGATTCTTTATTTCAGACGTACTTCACGTTAACAAAACATTAACAACAGTAGTCACAAAAAAATGCCACATGATTTTCCTGCTGCTGCTGAGGGGCAGACAGAAACATGCTTGGCAGACACTGATCACATCTACTTCATGAATCTTGTGCAGGAACTAAAATAACTAAAATATACTTATACTTGAAAATATACACTTAGTATACAAATACACAGACATTACGTATAGCCTCACACACACACACACACGGCAGATTGTAGTGGAATAAAAATGTGCAGTCAGTGCTGGGGATAATGGGCCTGACGTCAGGCAGACCTATAAACCCAACTCAGGTGTGGGTTTATTTTTCTTGGACCTATCAGACAAGTCATGAAATAAGAATCTCACTGACAGACTCACAGCTAAACAATAAATTGCTATTCACACTTTCAAAAATGTTAAGTAGAACTGCTGTTCAAATAAACCCTGGCATCTCCTCAGACACACAGGCTATCGTGTCATCTGACACATCTCCCACAACCACTGGTGTAACACCCACCACTTGAACCATATAGTGTATGTTGGGGCAACTGTATCATGGGTCCACCCCTCTGCAGCGGTGCAGGACTGCTGCCTGGCCAGAGAGCATCTGGACAGAGCACGAGAAGTGCTCATTCATTGTGAATAAAAACAAATTTAAACTAAGACACATTTAAATGTTTTACTCACTCGCTGAATCATAACCTTTGTTCATTATGAGGGTAGGAGTCTGCATTACAAAACTGATTACTCTATGTGCCTTTGGGTAAAATGAACCAAACATTTTCAAAAATGCTTCATTACAGTATATTACAGCTGCATACACCCAGTTATAATGCAAGGTCTGGCACTGGCATGGTCTTGGGTGGACATATACTGTTACTTGAATACAGTATATGTAACCTAATGTGTGTATGTGAACATATACACAAAATACTAAATATTGTGTGTCACGTCGTCTGTCCAGACACTGACAACATGACACTTAAAAAATCTACATACTGACCTGGTGAACGTCAGTGTTCCTTCAGGAGTCTTTCCACCATTCACCAAAAATGTGAATTGTGCAGAGCTTTTTTTTTTTTTTGAGAATTTTTGTCAAATTTAAACGTATCAAGTTATTTGCTTCAGTTAATTGTCAAATCGTAATTGTAGTCATCAGGGCTACTGTTAACTTCTGGCCTTTTCACATTTAGGATTCAGTGACAGTGAGGCTGTCCTCTGGTCCTGACCTCTTTCTGGCCCTCTCATCCCAACCCACCATAAAGTTAAGGGAGTGTGGACATAATCTGTGAAACTACTGGCTCACCTTACTATGACCTGCCTCAAATGCTTTACCACGTCTGATTACATCTATTGCTGTCAACCACAAAGGACCTCCCAGGAAAGGTCCTTGGAGCCCATGATATCTCTGAACAATCTGCTGTGGTTGGGGTACATCCTACACAATATTGTAATGCACTATTATGGTAAACGGGACTCTACATGAGTCAAGGGTCCAATGATTTGGGAGGACCTATGCATGAAGCCACTGTTCCTGGGAAGACCTGGGGGAAGGTGCTTGCCCTGATGTGACCATGACCAATACTTCGATAAGAGGTAAGACAATATATCAGTGGACCAGATTATCAATGAAATTGCATGTTTGTAGTATAGACTAACATTTAATTAAACTACAAAACAAAGCATTATGATATTACATAATGCTGAAATGTAATATTTTATTTCTTAGAGGACAAATGTCAGATATAAATTGTGGTAGAGTATAAAGAAAACAAAGTCTGGAGGAAGAATCACAGAATTTACCTGACATTAGAAAACACCATTGTTTAAACAAGGTCAAGACTGAGAAAACACTTTGGAATTCACAACATGAGTACCAGACTTTCCAGTCATGTCTGGTTCAGATCTTATGAAATACTGCTGTAATTTCACTTTGAACTCTGTACTGTGATCTAAGGTTGTGATAATTTCACAGTGTTCACAAGATTTGTTAAAAAAGCACAGCTTTGTAAATAAAATCATTCTGAAGACACACTATCATAAAAATCAGCCAAAGACCAGCACAAGACTACATCTGATGAAAGAGACACACTGTAAAACATTTTCACTTAATGTGGTTAATAGTGATAAAAAATTTATTGGAAAAGAAAAACATATTTTAATCTTCAATCTCTTATGAGCAACACCAATTTAATTAACTAAAGTTACACAAAAAAGAGCCATTGTTTGCGAGGAACTAATTTATAGAATAGAAGTCACAGTTCAAAAGATTTTCCTCAGTCTAATATTCAGGAGACATACTGGAGGAGGGAGATCTGAATCAGTGTCCATAAAGTTACACCTGAACTTAGAGAGGACTGCTGTCAGCAGACGAAAGCCTCACCCATGTTAACACACTTTCTCCTCCTTTCCCCACACAAATGTGTCTGTAATATATCATTAGATGATATGAAATTTCTATTATAAAGCACATGTATTGTTAACCAAGTGCAGTGAAATATTGGCAGTCTGTAGTCTACGGATTCATCTCCATAGATGCCAGGTTCTAGTTATGCAGGAATACAATGCCTGATAAGACAGTAGAGTGAGGCATGGGAAGAAAACAGGCAGGCATCTTACTGTGAGTAACATAAATATTTAAAAAAATAAATCAAAATAATTAATTTATAAATCAAAACAAAGATCATAAATAATAGACAACAGACAACTTATTGTAGTGTAAATCATACCTTAGGAATCACAAACAGCAACAGAGTACTGAGAAAAAAAGAGAATTAGGCCTATTAAGAATAAAATAAGAAACACCATTAATATTATTACTGAACATTATCATTTCGTTCATCTGATCTCTCTCTCTATGAACTACCATTAAAAGTCTCAGAACATCCTCTTTTTTCTTTTGAAATGTAAGCTGTTCAAGTCCAGTGAATAACATTAACAAAGGTAAGAGGTAAACTGGCCATGGTAAAAAAAAGTTTAGGCCACCATAGTTTTCATAGAAAACGGGCCTTTTTCAGGGATTAAGAAATTGGTTAATTTATAGCTTTCTTGCAGTAATAAATGAAGCCTTAAAAGTTGATGCAAACAATTCCTACAGGTGCCCCAACTTTTGTTGATGATGTACAAACCATCTGTCTGTACAAAGGCAGTGCTGAAACAAACTGTTTTACGACACCCATTAGAAGAAAAGAAAGTGAAAGCAAATCAACCTGCAAGTGCAACATATTGGTGGGAACTTCTGCATCAGTGTTAGGACAAACTTTCCAAACAATGTTTGATCTCCACTGTAGAAAGAAGCCACGATAAAATATAATTATTTATGTGTTCTATACTTTAATTTCAGAAGCACAGATACAGATACATTACACTATGTACATTTCAGTAACAACTGGAAAAATAGAGGTGCTCTGAAACTTTTGACTGGTCGTGTACACAGCCACTCTCTCTTTTTCTCCATCCGCCTATCTATCTCCATCATTCTCTCTTTCTTTCCAGCTTGTCAGAAACACACACACATCTGTGCCCCCCTCACCACCACCAGAGCTGAAGTTTATTTGACTAGAAAATTACCCTCCTCATGTTTAACATATCTCCAATATTGTCATCACCAAATATTTATTTGTAGAGGAGAGGACCTCTGAATGGCCACATTCCTTCTGCTTTCCAGCATTTATACAACTTTCTGCACAAGCACCCGCACACACATACACACACACACAGGCAGTCAAGGCTAAATGGGTTTAGGAGTATTTTACACAACTATCTTGCAAGTGCTTGCATGTACTCGCATGGGTGAATTTCTTTTAAACTATTTTTTATTATTTCCTAAAGAAAAAATTTCCAACACCTCTCTCCCCTCCTCTTGTGTAAACTAGAGAGGTGGAGGAAACAAAGGAAAACACTAATCTAAATGTTTCTATGATAAAGTGCCTCAATGTCAGTGAGAATTAAAGCATGGTTATGTTATATGTCAGAGAATGGTCATCATTACAGTGATTAACAGTTTAATTTCTTTCAAAACAATGATTTGGCTGCTTGGCAACTATGTATCAGATAAGTCATAAAGACTTGTAGATGTCATCCAAACTTGGCATTAATAATTTAATGAAATAAAACACCAGAGATTACTTGGAGTGTCTGCTTTGCTCTGTTCCATCAGGCTGAATCAATCCCACGATAATTTACTTGATATAATCATTGTGCCCATTGTGGTTTACCAACAACTTCACTGTGGGGGGTGCTCAACCTTATGAACAGCGCACCACAAGGGGGCAGTGATGTAACAAGGACCTGGAAATGGTCAGAGAGGCTTATTCATTAAAAACTTACTGTGAAGGTGAGGGTGGAGGTTGAAGGATGGGGAAATGAATGTGGAAGAAGAAGAGTAGAAGGAGAGAAAAAAGAAAGCAGCAAAGTCAAAGTATCTAAGAAGGGAAGAAGAGAAAAAAAGGAAAAAAGTTAGGGAAAAAACAGGAAAGTAGAAAGGGATGTCTGAAAAGAGTTTAGCATGGCATATATACAACTGTAGAGAGAGCAGGAAATAACAGTAGAGATTAAGGCCACTGAGTGCCAAACAAAACCAAGCCGCTTAAATAAGAGAAGTCCATTTAAAAACCACCCTACTAACTCTCACCTGTAATCTAAAAAAGTCAAGGATTCATTTAACAGGTAAACAGAATCGTTCTTTCAAATCACAAATCTCTGACCTTTCCAATTTTTAAATATATCCCAGCACTCAAGCAAACCAAACCAAACAATCAAGTCTTCATTTAGATACTGTACTAAAAATATTAAAGCCTGTGAGCCAGCTATGTCCTTTGAATGGTGGTGCACAGAAACACACACACACACACACACACACACACACACACACACACACACACACACACACACACACACACACACACACACACACACACACACACACACACACACACAGACACACACACACACACACACACACACACACACAACTGGACTCCCAGAGAATAGTCCCAGTAAAAACCACAGGTCCCAGAGGGATGCGCCCTGGTGTCTTTGTAGTGACCAGTTCCTTGAACAGGCCTGGAGATGATACTGATACATCAGGCAGGGTCATGAATACGCTGAATGAGGAGAACTCTGCACTATTGCTCTACATACCACAAGTTTGTATGACCTTTTGAATAGTCACATTGCCTACCAACCATGACGATCTGTGGCCTATCACGCATATTGTGTGGGTTTGTTTGATTTGTTGCCCTCTTACCTCTATGTACTTGCTTGCACCACTGTAAGCCTCAACTGTCTGGCCACTACATGAAACGCAACCAATAGCTGCACTGAATCTGAATATTTCTGGGAGACATTCATGGAAAAATTGTTAATGGGAAACTTAACATCTTATTTCACATTTCACAACAAAGATATCCCTGTTACACTGTTTATTGCCCGTATGTTTTTGTTCTAACATTCTGCCCTGGTTCATTCTACCTCTGCCACACACACTGTCCAATTCCCAGTTTCTACCGTATGTGTGTGATATTTTGCCAACCCAGATGTCTAAGCCTTGGCCTGTTTGTCTGCCTTGATACCCCATACTGAACTCCCCAATGCTTCACATTTCTCTCTGCCTCATACTGTTTTTCTCTCTGCCTGCCTCTCTTAAAGGGCAAACCGCAAAGATGAAGAGCCCAGTGACCAGTGCAACACATGTGGTAAAGCACAGACACACACTCATAAAGCCTAGTAATATTACTGCAGTACTTGCTACCAAACCGCAACCAGTTCCAACCAAACTCAGCATGCACTCACCACACCCAGTGCTGTGTCATCCTGACAAAGCGTGGGCTATAAACAAATCAGTGTAGGACAATCACACAAGCAGAGAGGAATCTCAGAGCAATCCTAAATCAGAGAAGCCAAAGATTTCTTTAAAGTCTTTGAAAGAAAAAGTAACAAAAAAGTTGTACGAAACAACTGTAACATGAAAACAACTGTGTCTAACTTAGTGTGCAGACTTTCACGTGTAGAATGATTTATAGAATGATTCATAATGAACTGTAGCATATCAAAGGTATGACATAATTTTTTCTGCGTACCTTGAAAGCATTTCAAATATTCGGTCATTTATTTACTTACATGAGAACACTTAACAATATGTAAGTACTAGAGGTGAGCCAGTGTGAAGCTGTGGTTCATTATCCAGTGACATCCAGCCAATGGAGTGAGACCATCTAATCAGTGTCTGTCTGACAACCGTCTCCAGTACCCTGCTGCTCCGTGCTGTTCTTTCCCTCCCCTGGCATGGGTGACCCCATGTTCACACCTGGAATTGGGGCAGGGGTTCAACAATGTCTCTGAAACGCCCCTTTCCATCCCTGATACCACGGTAACTCTCCGTCAGGCTGCTCTGTGCCCACGGGTTAACCCTACCACCTACTGTGTGGGCACCAGCTGAGGGGATCTGTTGGATGTCATTATAAGGCAACTTCCTTTTATAACGTCGGCTCAGCTCAGATCCCTGGATTACACCAGATAACATTGGATTTAGGCAGAACAAAAAAAAATCAAGGTAACATTTAAAAAAATTAAAAATGCATTCTAGAATAATAGTTCAATAAATGTGTTGACCATCTAATTTATTGTTTTAAATCTACAGATAAGACCATTTGCCAAATCGCCTTTCTCTTGTAGAGGGTTTATCTGGTTTTCAGGCTATGTGACCACAGAGGAAGCTTCAGTGAAGGTTTCTGATAGCAGAGAAGGATTGGTGGCTGATAAGAGAGGTGTGAACAGCAGTGTAAGCTTGTCACTGCAGGGGGCTGGAATGACAGACCATCAGAGGTTAGGGGGTTACAAGGCTAGAGAACCAGATGCCATAGAACTGGGCAGTGTCCAATCTACCTGACATCACCTTTATCTTTCTTGATTGGTTTTTTGATTTATTGAACCATGGCTATGATTAGTATAAATATTAGGTATTTTGTCCTATCTGGATTT
The DNA here is from genome assembly GCF_021018895.1 of Seriola aureovittata. Classification (NCBI taxonomy): domain Eukaryota; kingdom Metazoa; phylum Chordata; class Actinopteri; order Carangiformes; family Carangidae; genus Seriola; species Seriola aureovittata. The sequence continues at coordinate 24,686,460 of NC_079370.1, read as the reverse complement.
ACCTTTAACATAAAATGGAAACATTGTATTATTAGAAATTCTAGATTTCCCTTTCACCCTTTACTATGATGCCTTAAGTTTGAAAAAAGTACAGTTTGGGAAAATGTGAAAATATTGTATAAATGTATATTGCACTAATATGAAGATTAAGTTTTTGCTAAGGCAGGCTTGGTAGGTAAGTCACTAAAGTATGTAAGCATAACTGGATGGAGGATCAACAGTGCTGTAAAGAGCTCAGGTTGAGGGCTGTTATGGGGGTGGATGGTGGTTATGGGCTGCAGGATGTTTTAATCCTGAGATCAAACGAGATTCTAATTTCCTGTTTGTTACATATTCAAAGGTTCTATATGTAATACTTAGAGAACCCTCATTATTAATGACACTGGGGGCCTGTTGCTCGTGATTGCGCTTTGAATGTAGGCAAAAGCAAGCATACTCTGCAAAACATTTACATATTGGTCAGACAAGAAAATAACAGAAAGAAAGGAGCAGTCTACCCTTCCATGCCGCCAGACAATGTGGCATAAAGTGGAAAAACAGATGAGAATGACAGGCATGTGCACGGAAGGAACGTCTACCAGCACCAGCATGACACCCTGGACGCATCCACTGGAACACGTATGCAGCATGCTCTCACATACACCCCAAATGACAGGCGCATAGAGAGGTAAAGAGACCTTACTGACATGGATTTTTTGACAGTCCATGGGTTTCTTTATTTTCAGATTTGTTCCTGTAGTCCCAATGGCCAGGCAGATTACATGAGACTGAACGTGGTTGACCAGCATCATGTTGGTAGATGAGGTAACTAAAGTTACACTGGTATTATAGTTTGACTATAAGATTTTTAGACGCTGGCCCGGTGCTAAAATGAAGCATGGAGACAGGTCCTGTTTAGTCAGATAGGCTTCAATAAATAAAACTTATTTTCTGTGCTTACATGGACATGTTTGAGTCTGTGTTGTCCTAGGAGCTGGTCGTTTGTTGATGTTAGCTGACTACATTTTTAAGCTAACGTTAGCTAGTGTCGCACACTGTTTGCGCTGTAAGACAGTGGAAGAGAGGTATTGAAGCAAGGCACTCCAGAGCTAAACATCACATACTTTGGATATTCCCAGAAAATTCGGGAAAATACACATTGAAATCAGTCCACAGGCTGTTATAAGCAACTGAGAAAGTTACCTTGCAATCCATTCACACATTACCAATGAAAAGTGATTAATACATGTAAATTGCATCACATTCTTACATATAGTACTTTTAAATTGAAGCAAATATTTGGCTAAAACTGACATATCTTGGAATATATTGTGTTAATACACAGGAAAAAGACATGAAAAAATGCGCCTTTCTTCAAATGTCTGAGGGCCATTCCAAAAGCTTCAGTTTGCTTTTCTTGAAACAATTCATGATGGATTTTGAGGTGTGCTTTGGATTATTGTCCTGTTGTAGAAGAAGCACTTGTTTCCATAATGACTGGCTTTGCAATTGTTGATTGTATACTTCATAAATTGATTTTTGTAATGAGATCGCAGTTAAGGTTTCCTTCTGATGTCACTTCCATGTAAACCTGTTTGTGCAACCTATGCTGCTCAGTAAACAGTGCACCACCACTCTTTTGTCAGCCAAACCTTCCTGCAGCTCCTTTAGAGTCGTATGTGGGTTTTGTTTTGCCCTTCTGCCCAGCAGATGTGCAGTTTTATGTAAAATATTCCTTGGTCTTACAGATCTTGCTTTGAGTTCCAAATACACATAATTCTTGACAATTCTGTCTTATGAGTTTTAACTTGTCAATTAACAAGTGTTTTACAAGTGGGAGGGTGCCTTAACTTGCCACAATAGCTGTTTAATTTTTTTCTACTTTTTTTAGCTCATGAAATAAAACACAACAGTGAACTATTCCTCTCACCTGCCCAGGAACTGCAGATGGAAATTAGCTAGAAATTAATCTGGTACAAGCATCTCTTCTCTTTTTTGTGATGAATGTATTTTGTACATGGTACCTGATATACTGTAATTAAACTTTAATACTAAATTAAAATTGGGGGAAAGGTTCATTATTAATGTCCGTTCCCTACACGGACTGTATTAATTTCTTTTCAGTTCAAAAACCAACAAAATATGGAATTTGCCCCGAACCTTTGCATATAACTGAAGTTGTATGACTCTATGTCCGCAGTATTAGAATTATTGCGAATAACTGATGCAGCACCTCATGCAACTCTACAGTTCTACTGAGTCATAAATCCACCATGTGACTTAGTGATAAGGTCCCTATGCTGAGTTCCCCCATCTGCGTCTTATCACACTGTTGGCACCCCCCTCTCCTCTCCACCATCGCACTTTACACCCCCCTACACGTTGCAGACAAGCACGACAGTGTGACCTTTGACACTGTAATCAATGGGCATTAAAAAGCCTCTTAAACAAAACTGATGAAATGGGAAGATTGGACTGACAAGGCGACTGACTGACTGGCCTAGAGGCTAAGACGGATCCAGAAGCAGTGGCGCTGAAATGCCGTCACCAACACATTGAAGGTGGCAGAGGTGGTGGGAGAGTGTTGGCTATCACAGGGTTTACAGATTAGCCTGGCTTATTAGTTCACTATAGGTACCTTGCACCTTCTCAGGATTGTCACACATCACTTTGCTTCCTTGCCCGTTTCACCCCTGTCTCATACAAGCGCGGTGTCTGTCTGTCAGACACAGATGGAGGTGAAAGGGTGAGAGTGATTCAATGATCCTGTAATGTTGGAGAGCTTAACAAGAGCCGCCAAGCTCAGCAACAAAAAGGCAGACAAACCCGGTCACACACTTGTGTCACAAAATACGCGCAGACACACATGCGTCAAAGCACAACGGTTTTCGTGCAGTCTGTTCCGCTCCAAGATTTTCACCACAACAAAACGCAGCATTAGCACATGTCTACATAGATAAAAGACTTTTCCTCTTGAATTTTAATGATTTGTAACAAGCAGCAGAGTGATGGTATGAGAAAAATATGCAAAGTGCACAAAGAGGACAATGGTGCAGTCACAAAACAGGGTGATTAATCAGAGAGAAAATGAGAATTAGATCAATGTGTTGATATAGCAAGGATAAAGGAGCAAAAGCCTATAACTTATACTGAGAGAGAGTCATATATCTAACGCATGCTCCAGTGGCTCCAGTGTAATAGTGACCAGAATGGGGGTCAACTAACGGTTACCACCAAATTTATTATCATTAAATCCACTAGGAGCGGTGTTTCCCTGAAAATCTCCAAACTGTGCTGCTGACTGCTGTTTTTCAAGGTATACGAGATGCTGTTTGGTAGCAGGGATAAGGACTGACAACATGGCCAACTCACTGTGGATTGCATAATGGCTTATGCTGCACCAAAGTGAACCAAAATTATGATTTGTTTTATCATAAATATTGATGTAGAATTTGCATCTATGTTGCCATAAATCTATGATCCATATCTCATAGGTGTTATATATTGAGTAAGCGCAGAGTCATATTCAATTTTCTGTATGAGGAAACAGGCCCTTGTGTATTCTGGCCTACTGCATGCACCACACATGTTGACAAGTCATCTATCTTCCTGTGTGGAGAAGCAGACTGGATTTAGTGTCTGCACCTGGTCAGCGATCTTCTGCCTGTCCAAAAGCCAGGCCTCACAGTGACACTTTAAAACAGAGCAGGCTCATTCAGCAGTCAATCAACAGTCTGCACTTCCTCCCCTTATGCTATCTATCAACACCCCTCCCCCACCCTTTGCTAAAACACACTCATCTATTATCATTCTAATTATTTTCATTGTTACAGACGACTAATGCCTCAACATCTCATACGCTGTCAGTCCATGAGATGAGATTTCCTTAAACTGCCAAGTCACAGGGCGGATGAAAGTGTTTCCTAAACTGAAGGATTGTAAATGAGGATTAAATCTTTTATTTCATTGCCTCTGCCAAGGAAATTATGTTTTTACCCATGTCTGTGTATTTGTCAGCAGGATAACACAAAACATACAGAAACACTGTGCACTAAACTTAGTGGAGGGATGGGCCATGGAAGAACCCATTAAAATGGACCGGTACAGATTGTGCACTATGAATTTGAATTTTTCCCTCTAAAGTCTGGTGTATGCTGTTTGACATTGGCAGACGTCTGATAACCTGTGCCATACCATGATGCTGTTATTAGTAGTTAAGAGGTTCCCTGAAAGAAAACTTTGGGTTTGTGTCATGTTTCCCAGTCATCCTCTGAGGCTGAAACTGAGGCTTCATCCTGCAGTGGTGTGGGTTTTATGAACAATGAATGTGTGATAGTGGGCTAAAAACATAACCCTCTCTTAACTCTGTACAGAAGCCTCTGGCTGCTACTGACCAACAGGAGCACAGCAGAAACGCTTACCATCTGTAGTAGTTTAACATACAGTTCAACACATGGGTACAAAATACTTACACACTTCCCATTCTTCATGCACACACACAGCCAGACAACAACAGGGAGCTTTAAAGTGCACCCCATAGCTTTCATCTCCCCTTCAATCAGGTAAATTAGCTGCCTGCTGGTTACTGGCCAGTGTGCCTCCTAATACAGGGGGGGTTTTATGCCCGTTTCTCCCCCAGCAGGACAGAAAGTGCTATAAGCTGTATCAGGAACATCTTGATACCAGAGCAGCTCAGCTCACAATTCATATCAGTCTAAAATACATCCACACAGACAAGTATTATATCCACACATTTACCCCCATGTGGACATGAAACCAGTCAGTGCAAGGGCAACCACACATTCACACTGCATCCCAGGCACATCAGAGCAACAAGGCCCTAATGGTGCTGTCAGCCATGGAGCTGAAAGGAGGCTCCGAGGTCCATGAGCCCTGGAGCAAAGTCTGCACCTTGGCTGTGAAGCTCAGCCTCACAGAAGCAGGGGGTCAAACCTCCATCCCAGTCGAAGTAGTTTGTGCAGTCTGAGGCTGATTAAGTTATTACACACTGTGGGTACAGATATATATTAACCACAACTTTCAAAACACTAGCTTGTATTTCTTGATAAAATGTTTTCCTTATTGATTTTAGTAATGAGTATGTTGCTAGGTCGGCCCATCTCCATCTCCCTCCCTTTCTATTCCTCTCTGATGTCACACAGGTCTACATGTCAAAATGTGTGTTCATGAGTCATGCCAAAAAGGAGCTGAGCTCTTTCTTGACTTAACTATTTTGTTTCCTGTGAAAATAAATTAGTAAGGGAGACGCAAAAGGACCAAGACCAGAGTGAGTGATGAATCTGAAACACAGGTGGACACAAGTTTAGATGTTTGGGCCTGTCTCTAAGCTACATGATGTGAGAGTGAGAGGAAAAAAGACAGGCAAAACAACAAAATAAAAGGAGGCACAGACAACAAAAATAAGAAGAGTCAAAGAATGACAACTGGCCATAAAAGTTGAGTTGAGTTGAAAAAGACCAGTCGCAAGACCTCATGTGACCTTCAGAAACAGTCAGACTCAGGTTAACAGGCTAAGGGGGTCAAAGGAGCAGGATGCTCTCCTCACTCAGGAGGTGTGTCCAAATGAATCCACCTTGGTACCAGTTAATAAAGAATAAGTTACACCTGCTTCGAGAGGTGTACATTTTAAGTTATTTCTGAACTCTATGTTAACTCTATGCCTGGTAATAGTGTTGTAATAATTTTGAGGGAGGAAAAAAAATAGAAATGTGAATTAGCAGCTATTTCTGCTCTGTTAGAGAGCAAAGATAGAGTGTTTCAATTTCAATTTCAATTCAAATGTATTTATTTTCTCTCCCACACTACATTCAAGCTAAGCTATGTTTGAACTTACAGTTTTCTGGTGCAACAGGCTGCTAGCCAGTAACATCAAACCTTTTTCACTTGAACTGTTGAGGTCAAATGACTTGAATGTGACATGAGCCTGAGTTAATCTTTAAAAAAGAGAAGTGAAGCTAGAAAACAATCAGGCTATGAATCCCTCTATTGTGGTTTAAACCTGTCATTTTGAAGTTATCATTTTATTCATGTGGACATTCATTTAGAGGCAGTAGGTTATCTCCGCATTGTGATTTCTAACTTTGGACAGATGTATTCTTTATATGGTAGCTGGTCAGTTGATGTTATTTTTAACAATCGAAAGCTGAAACACAAACACATGCTCTTGTCATCTTTGCTGGAGTTTGAAAATGCAGAAATACAGATTGCAGCTTTAAATCAGTTTCATTTCTGCGGCCAATCATTCTACTGTAGTGAGCTGGTTAAACCTGCATATACTTAGTCCTCAGCAACACTCTTGGTTCGCCAAAGATGTTCTTGTGTGGTCTCTGAAGGGACTCTGAAGACAAATGAGAGCTCTGCATACAAAACAAGAAGTATTACAGAACTCTAAGGAAGGGGAACTGGTTCCATATTTAGGGGATAAATATGTGATGATAGAGTGAAGACTCTGAGAGGCCATTCTTCAGTCTGTCTGTCACTGGGACAAATCACAGTGGTTTTGGATGTTAAAGAGAAATACACTTTGAACAACAGAGGGCCAGGGGTTATGGCAAACATAACCTTGCGGAATTTACATTTTCTCTCTCTCTTTAATTTCCCTCCAAGAAACAGATGATGTTAAAGTGTGCTCTTTGCTGGCTCCAACAAGTGTTTCTGAACACAAGCCAACCCTGAAAAAAGGTCAAAGACCTTGTAATTGGTACTATTGAGAATCTTCTGTGTGTGTGAATGAGAGTATGTAAGAATAAGCCAGTTATATGGGAGAATTTAACATTAGTGTGGGTTGTGTCACATTCCATTCTTCACTGAGCCTCACTGGGTCCCCCACTGCCCACCCCACCCCCAGTCTGGTTCCTACTGGCTGATTGTGTTAATTACTTTGCCTTTTTCATTCTATGAGAGTTGTGAGAAATCTCTCTCACCACCACCACCACTGTCCTGCCCAAACCTAAATCGCAACTTACTACCATTAGCTTAATTAATTGCATCTTAACACAGTGTTCCAGTAATAATCCCCACCTCAGCATCAAAAGAAATTTCCAAGAATATAAGCTCTTACACTTATCACCCCTACACTGCATTTCAGCTCTTTCCCCTCAAACATTTTTTCATCCTCACCACTGCTCCTTTATGTGGGACTGTACTTAGTCCACTAACTTTTAATGTTTCTCTTTTTTTTTTTTTTCTTTGGAAGAGTGAGTGCGGCTGCAGTTCAGTGTGGTAAGGCTTTGCCCACTGTGTGCACTGATTTGGGCAACAGTGTAGCATGGGAAAGTGTGTGTGGAGCGCAGAACAGGATGGAAGTAGAGATGGAGGAGTGTAGGGGGAACAGGAGAAGAGATGAGGGGAGGGCATGGAGGGAGGAGGTGATCCATGGCAGCTGAGCTGTGAAGAAGCTAATGGGCTCTCATCCCCTTCCCACGCCCACAGTGTGTTTTCTGATGGGCACTCAAGCAGCGAGGCACATATTGGTTTGGCTACCGGCACAGAACTCCAGCCAGCTCGCTTCTATACTTCTTTGCTAAGCCAATTCAGCATCTGTCTGAACTCTGGTTAGCCTGCATGTGACTTTAGCACTGGCAGAGTATGAATCAGTAACCAACCTCTAATAATATGAGGAGGTGGTGGCTGATCTCACTCATAGCTTGAACAGCAGTAATGAGAAATGAAAGGAGCATGGCTCACAGACACAGTGACACTGATAAACTAAGTGGTAAAACGAACAGGGAGCCACCACAAATCAGCGTTTGTCTCTGTCAGCAAAGATGAGAACGCATTAAGGAGGGAAATTCTCTATCATAGGGCAACTTCTAAACCACAGACTGTCACATCAGCACATCTGAACACTTCATCATGACGCATCAAAGGAGAGGGTATTAAAAATGTAAGCGACACAAAGACGTCTTTCTAATTAATTTTTCATAGAGCTTATTAAAACACACACAATTACTTTACAACCTATACATACACTAGTGGAAAAAAGAATATATGGATAGAAGGGATGGACTGAAACTTGAGAAAACACAGTATGTACCAGTACAATGAAATCTAACTAAACTAATCCAAATGGGATAACTCAAGACAGTGTTCTGGCCTTCCACAGTCAGTCTGGACATTATCCCCTCCAATTTGTGAGAATAAAACCCCAAGCCCTTGATTAGGTGATCCGGGGAAGCCAATTGTTTTGATTGTGCGGTGTGATGTTTGATCTGAGTGTGTGGAATGTGGCGACCTTTGATCCAGTGACAACATTCAATTAGATAAGGTTAACTAAATTGACCTCTTCCACCTCTACTACTCAGAACTGGATAAAGTGTAAACAGCTTGTATTCTACACAGTGAGTGAGGGATTACTACGGCCCACTTTAGCAAACAGTCAGCAAGCCACCATCCGTTCACAGCACATACACAACACACACAACACACACAAAACGGTTCTGCTTTATAAATGGTGAAAACTACGCTATTTACTGTTTCCTCTCTTCTTTTTTTACTTATAAATGATGACTGAAGAATGTTAAAGGATACAGCTGACAGTACTTTGAGTTTAGGGAAACTTTGTGTTGCTCTCTCGATCCCTCAGCACTTACTGTATTAACTCTGCTGTACCAAGGGGATGAGAAATGATGGGAGTGTATAGCTCTGGGGATGTTTGGGGTATTGTCAACATAGTCAACATTTAATGTGATGCTACTGTACTTGTCTAGTGTGCACTGACAGAGTGCTTTCACAAGGCATTTTTCTGTTGGTTTGGTTTTTCAATGTGGATGGCAAAACTGTATCTTACAACCTGAATGAAACTGTTCAACCAGAATTTTAGTGTATTGGATTAGTGCTGGAAGTTCACACCAAATGTGAGAAAGGCTGCCCTCTTATAGCTATTAATGGCAGTCATTAGGTCTTTACAGAGATCATCTTAATGAAACTGATGAACTAATATTGACTCCACTCACATGGTGAAAAAGGCTTACTACCTCGCTCCTTTTCCCTCTGACCCTGCCCTTACTAGACCACAACTTTTAGAAGTGGAACAGCAATGACCTAGAATGACCTCTCTTTACATTCAAAGTCTACATTTTCATCTCTATCTGACTCACTTACACACCACCATGCTGCCTTACACTGACAGCTAACTCAAGAAAAGCCTTTAGTTTGACCACTGAGTTCCTCTATCTGCACTTAGCCCTGCGTTTCTCTAGCTTCAGCCCTGTCATAGATGGAGCACTATTAAACATCCCTGCTTTATTACCACCATCTGATATCCAATAATCTTTTTTCATTGATTAATGTTTACATTATTTGTTCTGGTGTTATTTGTTTAATGTTGGCCTGGGCAGTTATACCCCCTGACTTTCCAATTCACAATTTATAGTCCTTTATCTGTTAGTGTATTCTGTTACTTTACTGTTGCTATGACAAACTTCCCCACAGGGATCATTAAAGTGTCATTTGCTCTCATCTATTCTCCAGTCTGAGCACGAATCCCAAGCTTTAAGATTCCATTGTGAATCTGCAACTGAGCTAAACTGAATAATTCTCAAGAAGGATGTATAATGGCAACGGCCAAATGGCCACATGGAAGCTGTAATATCATGTAAAAGTGGAGGCTAGCCTGAAAAGCAGCTTTGGCCCCAGTCACACTCCAACCCAACCCCATCTCTAGCCTTAGCCCTCATCCCCTTGTTCTGAATATCTGCCCCCTGCCCCTCGGACTCACACTCCAGTCAGCCTTTAAGCACTGTGAGAGTGGCCTAAGTAGCTCAACACTTCCCAGATGAACAGCTCAAGTAATGGGCCATGATTGACCCCAATAGCCAATTCTGAGTGGGTTCCCTCGGGTCTAATCTCCACATTACCTGCTCTGCTTCACACACACTGACTGATGAGACATGATGAGAGTGGCTGCCTTGAAGATTTAACAGATTATTGAGGAAGTTACAGGGTGCTTAGACAAATAAACAAATGGAACAGAATCTTATACTCTAGTTTCATGTATCTGAATTAAATCTAAAAAGGACTGTCGATCCATTCTAATCTGTATGCAGCAGCACTTGCGTGGCATACTTGTACTTTCTGTATATATGTATACTTTCAGGCGTGAGTCTGAAATAGGTTTTTGTCTGTCAGGTGTTTTAAAATCACTTCAAATCAAGTTCGGGTCAGGTCCCAGCAGCTACAAAGCTGGTCACTTCACTTACAAGATTAGCTTGTGTTTTCTCACAAGCATGTACAATAAATGTATTTTTAGTACCTTTCTGTCTACTTTGGATCTATCAGCCAGTAAAAGTTCAGGCCAGCAGCTTAAAGCCATCAAGCTGCTGCCTGTGACAAAGACAGACTGTTGATTTAACACTTAATGGAGTGAGTGAACACATGCAAAGGAGGGAAAAAGAGCATGATAGATGGATGTATGAAAGTGCGGCAGGCCTTTGAAAGATTGTAATGGAGGAGGCTACCAAGGGAGATCGCAAAATTCACACCCCATCTACGGTGTCAGTGCAGCCCATTCAAAGGTTACATTAAAGTCAACATTATATGAGATGCTACTGTACTTGTCTGTTGCAAAACATCAAAGTGTTGATGAAAACAGAAATTTAACATGTTTTCAAAATGCAACATATGACTCATGTATGGTGGCATACAGTGCTTTCGCAACAGATTCAGGCATTTTTCTGTTGTTTTGGTATTTCAATGTGGATGGCAAAACTTTATCTTGAATGAAAACCTTGAAAACCTTAAACCGGATAGAAAACATTAAAGGCATACATACATTTTCAGCATATCAGATTATTGTTGGAAATTAAGTTTGAAACAAATATGATGAAAGAAGTCCTCTTAGAGCCATTAAAGGCAGTCTTTGGGTCTTTTATATGTGCACACACACACATGTATAATACACACAGTGTAGATCAATTTTGAAGACTGGACTTAATTCTGCGTAAAAACATTTTCTTTCGTCCATCTGTCTAATATAAAAACAGTAATTGAGGAGAAAACAGCTTTAATATCTATTAGGGAACTAAATATGTTCAGTATTACAACGCCCGGGGAATTCTCCAAGGATTAATTCCATGTAGCTTTCATAATTCCCTCCAATATGTTAAATTAAGATTAAAGATCACTTTGTTCCCCTATTCCCACAGCTCCCATGGTATGGTAAAGAGATCAAAACTGGAGGGTTTTATAGGGAACATCTTTAACATTTGCTCTGCTCTCAGTGTGCTTGATTAAATGTAACATTTTGAGATCCCAGAGCTCTGAGAAAAGCATAAATCATTGTCTCGCAGCTGCTGGCGTGCCTGGAGAAAACACATGCTATCCCTTATTCTCCCTCTCTTTTTGTCTTTTCTATGATCATGAAGCCCACCCGACCCGTTGGTCCCTCCTCCTTTGGTGCAAGTCATGGTGGTGGAGGGTGGGAGGAACACCTGCAGGCTGCCGCTTGCACTGAAGCTCAGCATAAACCCCAGCTCCTCACACACCCTTTAGTCCTCTACTCCCTCACACTGGCCCCGTCCAAGACCCCCTTAGTCTTTCCCATCCATCAGCAGTGACAGGCTGAGACCAAGCCAAGGAGGATAGTCAGCCAGCCAGCCACTGTCCAGGGATCAAAATGATCAAGCTGTCTCTTGAGTAGCACTTATAATTTACACGCAGGGTAGCATGAATGACATGGCCAAGGATTTCTACTCTGAGTGATCCTTAAGGCACAGCTCTACTCTGATTAAATTCTCAAATAATTTATAGATTTAATACCAGTCAAGGCACCAGTCCCAGTGTGTTTTAGCCAAGGATAACCTGGCTGTCAACTGGGCCCATGTGGAAGCCTAACCTGTGCCCTTCTGATCAAGCCTGCCAGTCTGGATTGCAGCAACTGCCTCACTTCCTCAGTTCCACAAGTCTCACTTCTCCTACAGCTGTCTTGCTTTTTCTGTGTCCTGCTCCATTTCTCAACCTATTTCTCATGTTATTTAATAATGGCATTGATTTCTCATTATAAATTGTGTCATAACACAGCACACACATCAATCATGGTTGGTTCTTACAAAAAGGGGAGAATATTTGGCTATCATGGCACTTTGCAACTGCCAAAAAATCTCATCAATGTTGGGTCCATGTGGAATGATTGTTCAATTAGGAGAAGTCATCTGGGACTGTAGCGTTGTGATGCAAAGGGTTAACAGCAAGATATGAAATTACCATACGCCTTTGGATCTACAAAAGAGGACATTTCAAAGCAGAGCTGCTTAGTCCTTCTGCGTTAAAACCCACGTCTTTAATTGTGCTTAATTTATTAGTATGTTCCAACCTCAACTCTGTTAAATGAAAACACATTAGCCTGGATCTGCAGGAGTTCTACAAGTGTATAGGGACTCCCTCCAACCGCCACCCTTAGCCACTCAACCCTCTCTTCATTTTCTAAGTAAATTGGAATTTCGTCTTAATTCACTGGTAAACAATTAGACAGAAAACAGATGTCACTGGCCATATTTGAAAGCAACTCATCTCCTTGGTGAATTAACTTTGCATGAAAGAGCGAAAGACAGAGAGTAAATTAAAACGTGTCAAAGTTGCATTAAATGCCGGACCACGCATTCAGTTATTTAAAATATCATTATTTCAGCACAGAGCAGATTAACATTCCTCAGTGTGCTTTGAGGTTTGTTCTAAAAATATTTCCGGCAGACAGCTGCATCATAGAAAGAAGTCCAGACACAAGATCTGTACGCTTGCGTGGAGAATTTTGCCGTTAGTACAGAATTTAACTGTTTAACCAAATATATTGTATTGGAAGTGACCTCAGATTATTGACTTTTGAACTGTAGAAGGGGAAAAAGTAAGCCATGGAGAAATGGCCTCTGAGATCGATTAAAGGATCCATAAGGAAACTGCTTGTTATTTGCAGAATGTCACAGAGATGAAACAATACAAAAATCATACATACATGACCAGTGGGAAAAACACTGAAGGCAAGGCCTCTCTAGACTTACAATCAACAGCAGTCAATCACATACACCAAAACACAAAAATACAAATTAAGGTATATTCATGTGAAAGCACCATGGCATGTGAGTATACTATATTCAAACACTTCACTGACTACATACTGGTGGCAATACACTCTCCCCTTATTATTTAAGTAAATATTTTGCTTTGACAATTGGGCAGATCCCACAGCACTGGTGCACTTTACGTTGCTTCTATACAAAAACCAGAAGTGACTAATCAAATGTAAAATTGAATATAAAAGTTGATTGTGGCTCATTATATCTTAATGTTTTCAGTATGTCTATGGTGTAAGGAGTCAGCTCCCCCACCCCCAGCCCCCCCAGCCCAGTCTTTTGCTCCATGTATAATGATCATGCTTTACGAATGTGCTAAATGGAATCAACAGAGCCACATGGGACGAACAAAATGTGTTTGATGTCAAGGCCAGAAGTTCCAACAATTCAGAAATGTCATGATCACAAAATTTTGAACCTCAGAGTCAGTCCTATGGGAGAAAAGGGTGCAGGCCATTTAGAATGGTGCTACTCCACTTTTCATCTCTGGCTAAATGAGGTGGTGCATCCATCATTCCATTAACGCTGCTCTAACAGGCTCCCAGTCACCCCCTGGTTGACAGCAGGGACATGGGACATGTGGACTGACCAAAAGCTTTGATGTAAGTCTGACCACCATACAAAACACAGACCTATAAGTAGACACCAAAAAATGCCTACAGACACACTAACTTTGCAAGACTTTCCCTCAGCGCACACACACACACGCACACACAGAAAGAGAAAGAGAGAGAGAAGTTCCAGTCTGGTGAAACTGTTTTTGTCAAGCCACACTGCTGTCTCCAGCTATGACTGCATTGACAGGTATATTGTAGATAAAAGAAAGATTTCTGGCAGTGTGTGAGTGTGTGTGTGTGTGTGTGTGTGTGTGTGTGTGTGTGTGTGTGTGTGTGTGTGTGTGTTTAAAATATAACTGAAAATACATAACAGTTAATGCTCAGTTTTGTTCCTTTGTATCTATCAATGCAACGATAAAGCCAGCCAATGCTAACTGAATTTGTTGTCAGACTACTCATAAACAAAGGAACAGAGACATGTGCATAGAGAATGGAAAGAGGGAGAGACAAAAAGCATATTCTTAATTTGATATTAAATGAAATCAACAAGTTTATGAGACAAAAGAGTTGCAGACAGGGTAAAAGAAAATCAAGAAACAAAGAATATTAAATACAGAAAGAGGGAAAAAAGGGAGTTCTGAGGCAGTGATGAGAAGGAGTGCAGGCCTCCACTGCTCCACATCTGCTGGAGATATATCCAGTGCTTCTGGGAGTCAGCCCCCCCCCCACCTCCCTTTCACCTTCATCTTCTTTGTCTCTCGTCTTCTTTTCACTTCTTTTTGGTCTTCTGGTTTGTGTTCAGATCAGGTCTTAATATTCAAAAATATGTGCTGTCTTTATGAGCCATTGTTTTGCTGAAATAATATGCTCTCTGTATCAAAGTAATAGTCTGAGGCTGTACACTTAGTAGAATTCCTAAGTTCTCAATATTTTCTAGTTCCTAAAAATATCTGTTTTTGAGACTGTAAAGGGTGGAACAACCCCTTGTCAGAAATACAACGTTGCTTTTAAAATCTTCTACTCCTATGTCATTGCAACATACTGAAAATTTATTCTGTAAGTACTCACATTTATCAAACTGTGAGTTGCCTATGAAATGTAAGCTTTTCCCTGCCTTACATTTTCAATTTATAGCAGTGTCTTGGCGCTGTGTTCACTAGCAATGGGACAATGATTGACTGGGTGACATTTAAACAGCAATGGAATTCCTGGTTAGGGATGACCTCCCAAATCTACTGTCTCTAAACTGTACTTATCTTTTTACTTCACTACACCCAAAGCTAGAGCTGCTACAGCTGTATCTTCTCCTCACAGTCTGAAACCAGCTGAGGCCAGCTCTATCTCCATCTCAGCACTGACATGTTTAAAGTGCAGAGGCCTGATATGATTCAGGGCTCAGTTCGGGGGTTTACGTAAGTCAAGGCCACACGATGAATCTCTGCAGCCCTGTATTAAAAGTGATGTACAGTTGTGACTCTGAAGACAACTCTAAAAACAAGTACTGGAAGTACTGGAGGTGTATTGTTTTACATAAGCACCCCAGGCTTCTCCTGTATCTGCTGTTGGGAAGGAAGGGGTTGTGGGACAACAGCCCCAAGTGTACTTTGAGAGACTCGCCTTTTGTGGACTTTCAGAGACTCAGGGCGCAACTGAAGGCCATAAAATAGGAAAGACTGTCAAGTATATCTACTTCCAAAGGTATCAACCTGGGAGCCCAGTAGGACTGCCCATTAGAACAACTAGTTGCAGTTGCAGGTGGGGAGGAGAGGTTATGATGACATGCTGTGATGACATACTGATATTCATGGCCTCATTCACCGGAGAAAGCACCACAGGAGCAATTTCAGCTTGAAAAAACACAGGAGACCATTCTGAATAGATGAGGACAAACCTGGCTACTGCTCTAGATACATGAGATGCTCTGAGTTGTAGTCATTAAATATCCAACTTACTAAATCAAGTGCTATAACACTTTGAGCTTTGGAATCTAAATTGCAGTTTTAGTCTTTTAGCAGGGCTACTGAATAATCCCACTCCCTCCCTCTAAACACACATGCATACACCCACACACTCCCACACTGACACCAGAAACATAATCTGTGGTCTAAGAACGCAATCACATACTGCAACCTGACATCACTGCAGCCTTCAACAGCAATCCTTGAGTGGTTAGCTGCTGTTAGCCAGCTCAGCCCAGTGCTGACAGAGACTAACTGCTGTTTAGAGAACTCATGCTGCCTGTAAAGAGACACTAAGTTGCCAACCTTGCTTCAAGGATACTGGACTGGAAAACACTTATCGGCTTTACTAAACAATCAGTTATACTAAACAAATAAGTGAAAGGGGGCACTGCGTGACATTATGGGAGGAAGGAAAATATGATGATCTAAACAAACCGAGACTGTGGCATTAGATCACCAACAACCAAGACGGAATATGGACTACCACTGTCTGTCACAAATCCAAATAGAACTTCAACTAAAAAATAGCTTAGAAAAGACACTGATATATCAACGTGGGATTTTGATAAAAAAAAAAACAGATTGAGTAAGGACAAGGAGAGGAGAGCATTTCAATGGCATCTACCTGAGTTCCTGCAACTGTCTTCTTGCTGAGGGATCAGAACAGAAAACGCCAGCAGGTCAGGGGCGAGCAAAGATTCAGGTTTGCGGATCTCATTAAGCCAGCGGCTCATATGGAGTTCTTTGGTGTCAGATGGACCCTGAATGAGAGGAACCAGCTTCTCCTTCACCCCATCTCCCAAACCTGAGAGACAAGAATCAAAGGCTAAGTAATGTAATTTTCCAGTTACCAAAATCATTCAAAATTATTCACATTGACAAAAGAGAAAGTCTTATTTTAAACTGTAAAAAATAAATGAATTAAAGCAAGCCCCTTTTTGAGAGAGAGAAAAAAATATTAGAATCAGCTTGTGACTCAGATTTTCATTATAAAGGCTTTTGATTATAATGTAACCTAATGTTAAAAGAAATTGCAGCATTTGTCAGCATTTACTCTGTCAACCAACTTTTTGGGGTCTAACCAAAGAGGTGAGCCTCCATGTGTGCAGGTGAAATTGATGAAAAATATGATAGAATATTAAGTGTTTTGGAACTTGTATAAAATCTTGTAAAACTGACCAATAGAAATATGAAGGACATGTACAGTAAATTGGGTTGACAAAACCACTGGTTTGCAGTGGTGATTTAGTTGCCTCAAAAGTTAAACTCCTTATGTGTACATTATTTTATGAACTCTCTACATGAGTAATTTGGTAATAAGAAAATTTACTTCTTTTTCAATGTATTTCTATATTGGCAGCTGCAACACATCTTATCTACCTGACGACATGTCTGAAGTTTGACCCTGTGAACTCTGTGCTGACACTAGCTCCAATAACATCCTTGCCATCAAACACATGGCCAGGGCCCAATGACAGTGCCCCAGGAGAAAACAGCAACTGAATCACACTGCGGGAAATAAATCAAGATAAAGATTGAGAAGGAGAAAAAAAGATAGAGAGGCTGGGTGTGTAAAAGTATACGTTAAAGAAAGTAAAAGAAGAGTCTAGTCAGTCTCACTCTCTCCCTCCTACACAGGCAGTAAAGTTTTAACAGGGCACAGCTGCACACACCTGGGGTCCTGGCGCACACTTTTACAGCTCCCATGGTTCCTGAGGCGCATTTCACCGTCGCACGGCTGCAGAACTTCAGCTCCAGGTTTTGGACCGAGCCCTCGAGAGTCGGTGACGGGCCCAGAGATTTCACACCTAATAAAAAAAACAAAAAAAACAAAGTGAAAATGAAGTGCAGTCCAGCAGGTGTAAACACTGCTGCAGTGGCTTCATTAAACACTTGATTGGCCTTTAATTATTCTTGACCCCTTTCTTTCCCTTTTGTTCTCTCCCAGAGTTGTGAGAAACCAGGAGCTCTTATACACAGATGTCACTAACAGCAGGTGCTGTGTTAGCAGGATTTTGGTGTCCTCTGTTTTAAAGGTTAAGCTGTTGTTATGTCTGTATACCATAATAAATATATCAAAATACAACTGCATATTGTTGTAAGCTGTAAAAGACATGAAATGGCATGATACACCTTTATCAGCATATGCCTACACTTTTGCTAAAAATCTAAGCAAGTCTATGCAATCCCTGAATTTTTTATTTTTTATTTTTTTAAATAAATGTGTGCACTTGCATCTGTGACTAAAAGCCGACAGGGTCTGAAAAAACACCTTATTCGTATCTTTTCTTCATCTGGATTTAGAAAGATTCCTCTGAACACATTTACAGTATAATGATGTGATTTTGGATACTACTGTGATGTCAGGAAAAGTCCTGACATCACAGCCACGTTGTTTTTAAAAAAAATGCCCAGGAAGAATATTAAAAGATAAAAACCCCTTAAATTGTCAAGTTTTTGTCTAAATGTTTTATAAGCTCCCAGTAAATCTACTGAGTTGAATGACTTGGACATTTTAGGTTAAATAACAGGGACTATTAGGTGTATGAGTAACAAGCCAATATAAAGGATACATCTTTCCAAAAGGATATCCAATACAGTCATGCAAGTATCCATCTTAGTGTCAACTACAACTCACCTAACACCAGCATTACATCACAGGAGCCTCAAGTGCTCTTCACTCTATGATTATTTCTCTTAATGGCAGTCTAGTGTGGAGGAACCTTTCGTCTGCCATTTTTCCAAAATGAAACTGTTTGTGCTGTGGTAAGGAGTGAGGGGAATTACATACTCGCCACTATGATATGTCAATGTTATTTCTATGGTGAGAGGCTATTTCAAACACATAACAGGACGAGGAAGGAGAAATAACTGGATGGCGGAAAGATACTGTGGAGTAAAGGGAGTTCTGTGCCAAACCGCCTGTTGAGAGAGGAGAGGAGGATCCATCCATCACGTTACATTCTTCCAGTGAGCTGGAACTGTCCGAGGGAATCACATTAAATTCTTACATCACCTGTTCCAATAAGGCTTTACTTCTCAGAATAATCCCCTCTTATAGTGATAGCACTTCATTTCCTAAAAGTGTCCACAGCACTCTTTGACTGAGTTTACAACTAAGTGGGGCTTTTCCCGTCAAATGCTGGCTCAGTGACACTAGGATCAACAAGGCAGAAAGGCAGAACAAACAGCAAAGAGAAACTCAAAAGAAAAAATGTTAAACATAAACAAATACATGAAAATGGATAAAAAACAACTGAAAAATATTTATTGGCTACAGCAGATTTATTGCCTACCGGTGAGTGAGAAGGCATTGCATTAATAAGGCACAGATGAGTGGTGCTACCTGAGAGGCTATGAAAGCACAATAGGTCATTATTTGGCGACGGTCCCAAAGGCTTTTCATGCACATCCACTTCCTCTCTGACTTTTTTTCTTTCATTTCTTATTACTCAACTACCTGTTTCTCCACCTTCACCCCACCTTATCTTCTTCTGCCTTTCTGTGTCTGTTCAGTGAAATCATTACTGTTTAAATTTTTACTTGCTTAGGTAATCCAAACTCTAAATGTTGCATGAATAAAGATGACTTGGGTGGGTTGTTTTACACCAAAATTAGCACACTTTTGTTTGCAGTTGTTAATCCCAATCAACTAAATAGTTCAAATGTAGTTTTAATGTAAAACAGCAGGCAGTGTGGAATAGGGTGAGATTCAAGTAGACACAGCACATTTAACCAAGGGAATTACTGGCAATTGCTAAAATCCCTAACCACTCATTTCCCTCCCATTCCTTTTCTCAGACAAATTACCCAGCGACTTCTTTACCTGCTGTCTGAGAGGTCCTCTATCAGCCCAGATGCAAGATGGGAATGTTAATAACCCTCATTCTGTCTCCGTGCCTACCACTTAATATATCTGCAGGTCAAACGGATCGGTGTTGCATGTCTCTCTGTGGCTTTAGTTACCTGCTTCTCCTCCAGCTTCTTCTGTCTATAGGACACATGTTCTATATGTGTGGATACACTATGTGAATTATTTCCTCCCATAACCCAAACAAGCAATTGATAGTCTTCTCCTGGAAAAAGATTCTAATAACATTGCTATTGCTACTTTGATATTTTTACATGAAAACATATACTGTATATGTTGCATGTATAAATATCAAAGTAACCAAAAGTATAGGCCTTTTTAAGAATTAGGACCACATGGATCTCCTTCACTCTCTTTGATTGTTACGTGTGTGCTGTTTTTAAGAATATACAAGTACAGAGGAGAGACAGATACATTTTCCCTTTTGATGTTCTCACTCAACTCAAAAATAAGCCCATGGTGTAGCCTATTGTTTAAGAAAACTGTTAAAGCACCAACGATTTTTTTTTCTAATTTCCTCAATGCTTCAGATGAATTTAGTCGTCATCTTCTTTGTTTACCAAAAAGAATAAGAAGCATGTACAGTGGGGTCCAAATACCCCATTTGAGACCCAAGTCAATGGGAATGTGGTGGATGTGCAAGCCCATGCACATACAGATACACACATATACACAATCAGACATTTGGGTTATTTGATGCAATCTAGTACCAGCAGGACAGATAGAAAATGACATAGGCACTACATAAAGCTAAACTCTTTTCTCCCACTGGAATCAATATAGCTTACATATATTTGCCATAAAAGGACTGCACCAGAGATTTGGCTATATTAATGGCTGTGCCTCAGTGAACCTAAAAACACATGAGCCATCTACCTTAATGGAAAATGGATAACAAGATCCAGTGATCATTTGGCTTTTTTCAAAAACAGTACTGAAGGAGAAATGATTGCAACAGTGATGAGTATGCCTCCACACAGACTGACTGTTCCCCTGATTCCTTCATTCTTTGTGGAAAAGATGGAGATGTTAAGAGTGCAAGCCAATCTGGAACATGACAGGGGCCATTCCCTCTACTCCGGTTGGTCTTTGATAAATGGAACTAGGGGTATCACTATAACATATCCCTCTTGCCCACACAGATGTCCTAAAGGGCACAGAACACCTGCTGGGGTGATGGTTGTTGGGTGGGAGGGCTCTGGACAATGTTTTGTCCAGCTGTTGGACTATAAAAAAAGTGGGGTGCACAGGAAGAGGAAAAACAAAAGGGTTGGCAGTTTGTTGGCTTGAACAGTGGTATTCGGTTTGGTCTATGTGTATATTATTATGTAGTGTGTGTATTACAGCCAGGCATGTGTGAATGTGTGTGTGTGTGTGCATTTCTGTGTGTGACTGACTGACCGAGTGAGTGAATGTGTGTGGTGCTGTTACTTGTCAAGCAAGGGCAGGTGCAAGGAGTACATAACCACACAGCTAGGGGCCAGAGGCTACAGCACTCCATCAAACACTATGAGGGCAACCATGGGCAGCTGGATTTACCATCCCGAACATTGAGGAGGACGTGGAAAATATGAAGGGAAGGGGGGATGTAACGTCAGTAAAGAAAAACTGAGGAATAGAAAGAAAAAGAAAGAATGAATAGACAAAAGAGAAAACACACTCTGATGGGGCATTATGGGATGTGGAGGCTGATTTTTTGCTTTCTGCATACCTCAAAAGTTGGCGTGCACATGTCTCAATGTGTGTGTGTGTGTTTGTATGTGTGTGGGGACATCTGTAGACTTAAAAGGCATGTTTTACACATTCCGACATGTCCTGCTCTCACTGCTTTGAAGAATGGTATGGGAAAGTTGTCTTCCTATGATGCTAGACCACGCAAATCTACATTCTAAAACATGAAGCACAGTGTTTGTATTAGCTTACATTCACAAAACACAATTTTCATTTCTGATGCTATGGAATTTTTTTATGAAAAATAATGCCAGGGCATTCACATGGGAACATGGAAATGTTATAAGGTGAAGCAGTGAAAGGCAGAGAGTCTCCTCTCCGTGTGAAAATAACTAATAATATCTGGCAATCGGCTGAAGCATACTACAAGATTGAGAAGAAGGTTGTGACTTCTGCTAAAAAAACAGCCATTAAATCTGTGTACTGACTCTAGTTATTACACCTCCACTCCACATTACAGACATGAGTGAGAAGTTCCACTAACTTTTAGAAAACCAGTCCCTGGCACGTATTAATGCATTAGGGATCAGTTTTATATGTGATGACGATTGCTTGACAGTAGGATGTACACTATCACCAAACCCTAATGGGCAGGTAGACAGACAAAGACAGAGAAAAAGAGAAAGAGAACCTAAAGTGCTAAAAGCTCTATGTCTGGCAATGGGCCCGCGGCAGCTAGGGGGCTGACAAAAAAAGAGGCAGACATTGACAAGTTGGGTAGACCAAAAGCAGCCAGCTGAGCCATTAAGTGCTGATGTAGAAACAATAACTGTCTCTCCCAAGTCAGGAGGGGCTGAAGTAGAAGCAGTAAGTAGGAGCAGGAGGTGTGTTGGCACCTTGCCCAGTACTGACACACAGCAAAAATACAGACACATGCAGAGAGTGGGACAGGAAAACAGACAAGGTGAGTGGTTTGTCCTGCAGTTAAAACTGAGAGCAGAGCAGCTCTGGCAGCGGGCAGACACAATCCCACAGGGAGACTTACCACTTTTAACAAATTCTCATTTTTATAATACCAAGACTTGATTCTTAGGATTGCGGAGACTTAAAAAAAACATAAAGGTATCTTCAGGAATGCATTAAGTGTTGCCTTGAAGATAATTTGTGACATTTTCACAGAAAAAAAGATCCATTATTCTTCTTTCTACCAGCAACTCACAAAAACATCTACAGTCAATAAATGAAAGCAGTTACACTGGGATGGGTTATGGCAATTGGAGGAAAACTTGCTCACAGGAAGATGCATTTCACATTTGAGGTGGCAGCAACAGCTGCTTTTAGATAAATGAAATGGGGACTGGGCAGTTTACATGAAAAGTGATGGGTTCCACTGCTAAATAACCACACAAACAATATAATCAAGAGTCAATTTTTCTACACCTACCAAACCTACTAAAGAACCCTCACAGTGCAGCTGGATGGACAGATGAAAAGAGTAAGATGCAAGAAAACAAATGTCTACACACACAGAGAGAGAGAGAGCGAGAGAGAGAGAGAGAGAGAGAGAGAAAAAGAGAGAGAGAGAAATGCTTTTCCCCCATGTAAAAGCCCAGCCAAGCAGCTTCCAGCACACTGGGTAGAGGTTAGAGTGCTGGGGTGTGGAAGTGGTGCTCTGCCTATAACGGTTGTGGTATAAAGACAGTGATGGGGTGTAAGAGCTGGTGGTAGTGGAGGCTGGGGGTCTTATTTTCATGATTATCATCCCCTCCAGGTGCTGCCTGTCTTTCTGTCTGCCCACTAAAGCAGTGACACATGTTCTCTGCACTTTCAAACCATGGTTCTCTCTGCCACTGAATTACCACAATTAAGGAGTCTTCATGCGGAAGCAATTTGGCCAACACTAATGGGCCCAGGCAGTGGGGTTTGGAAGACAGCTTTGGAAGACAGTGGGGGGTGGGGACTGAGAGAACGAGTTATACAACAAGTGAGAAAGATGAGAGAGTGAAAGAGAAAAAGGAAGAGACAGATGTGCAAAGAATCATAGCAAAACATGTGCTGTGACATAGAGCCACTTGTAAGGAGACAATTAGCCAGTGGTGAGATAGGCCATTAAAACACAGTTCTGGATGAGAGGGCCTGCCTCTCAATCTCCCATATCCCCAGCCTAATGCTGCCCTGACAAATCTGTTTAGCATAAGAAACAGGGGCATTCTGACTTTGAAGTAGCAGCCAGGATGGAATGCCACTGTGGTTCCACCATGAGAGAGATGCTTGAAACTACAGACCACAACTAATGACGCTAAACCAGCCCCTCCATCACTGAAATGTAACTCTGGATTACTGCTCTCTCTCTGACTCAAGATCTCTGTCTCTCTAAAACTCACGCTTGCTCTTTTTCTCAGACTTTCTCCCCCTCTCTCCACTTGCCTCATGGATGAGCATTAAAGAGAAACCAGAGAGAGAGAGCAGAGCGTTCTTGTTTATCAATAATCCACTGAGATCAATATTTATGTCTCAGCTTTGGAGAGGCTGAATGTGTCTGTGTGTGGTGGTAGCCAAGACGTGACTGGGGTTTTGGTGCTGCTGAGGCACTTCAGTGGGAGTTACAGTGAAAATTTATGGCCTTGTGACATGCAGCTATGTGCTCAGTTGGCACTAGTCACACGCTTAGATGGGACGGTTGGCTCCCAGCAGGGAGCCAGCTCTGCAGACACTACCAGATGACATAAACACAAACAGATTTATTTGGGGCTGTCATTGATTCAGGGTTTAGTAATATTCAGAGCAGTCTGCTTCAGAGCCCCTTCTATCTACAATGCATTTAGTTTCATGTCTAAGTGAAGTTCTTTACTTTGTGTGCACATGCAGTTTTAAAACATGTAAGACAGTTATTGACCTATTTAATTACTTGCTTACTTATATGTAATGTATCCCTTACACCACAAACTTTGAATGGCTTTAAAGTTTCTTTGATGCTCCTGATGCTTTCCTGAGCGCAACAGAAATTTTATTAATTTGTTAGTGCGACTAGTATAATTGTAAATGCAGAGTATTCACTATTATATACAATACAATAATATATACCTTACTATAACTGCATGCCTTGACGTGTCTTCCGTGGTTTGTTTAATGCATAATCTATCAATAACACATTGTTATTGGGGCCTACAAGTGTTTACCACGGTAATGTTTCATAAACCATGGCTGCAGGGTTTTTCATATCATATTACAGGTTATGCTCCACAGGGGAGATGAGTTGAATGTTCCAGCTCCAAATGATGAAAGCTTAAATTGACAGAAACTTTGCTGTACCCATGGCTGGCCAGCTAACTAAACTGCCCCATTCAACTACCAACCACCTGCCAGGTTTCTTAAAAGCATGATAGATCTTTGAGATCAACTACCAATTTAAGTGCTATACTGTGCCAATGGTATATTGGATTTAGTGGTAAGTGGAAAGATGCCTCTGAGAAACCATCAATGATTCATATCAGAGAGCAAAAATAAAAAGTTGGACGTGAAACTCAGGCTTCCAGATCCTGTACCGGGATCATCCGTGATCTGCAACATGCCTGAAATCACATCTTATTTCCCATGACAGAAAAGTGGGCTACAGGGGAGAGAAAATCCTTGGCACACTCTCAGTTGCACACTCTCTTTTAAAATATCATCTTTCACCAGAAGCCAGCGGACAGTGTGAGGAAAAGTGGAATGATAAATGGAGAATCATGCTGAGAAACGACAAGCCTGATGTCCCCTGATGAGTGTTTGAAGTCACCAACCATGAGGGAAGATGCGTGTGTGTATGTTTTTTATGTGTGAGTACATGTGCAAAGTGGTTGTTTGGTGAAAGCTGACTTGAGATGTTTGATGAAGGAGCAGACCTCAGGCACTTCATGTTTCTCTCATCCCATTAAAGATATAAATATTCATGTAATCCATTATCTAATTGTGGGAGAACACAACAAACTTCTTTTTGCATCTACTCCGCTGGTTTCCCTTGCCAGCTCTGAACTGAAATGAGCGACAGAGAAAGAGCAGAGAGCTTACGGAAGACAAAAGAAAAGAGGAAGGTCTGAGTCTGGATTGACTTAAAACATCATCACAATCTGCCAGGAGTGGGATGAGGGCCGTCTGTAGCTCATTGAAGTTTTCATTGACAAGAACCGTCTCAA
Source organism: Seriola aureovittata (assembly GCF_021018895.1). NCBI lineage: Eukaryota > Metazoa > Chordata > Actinopteri > Carangiformes > Carangidae > Seriola > Seriola aureovittata. Next base: position 24,661,161 of record NC_079370.1, on the reverse strand, counting down.
GTTCCATCCAAGATTTATTTATCAGTTCTCTGATGCTGACACAACGTGTTTTTAATGTTAGAAATAAGGTTGCATATGGATAAAAAAGCCTTCTTTCTTTCCCTCCCCTCCTGCTTTCTTCCTGCTCTGATGTCAATCCATGAAGCAGACAAGTAGACAGGCAAAAATTTCTCTCAAACCAATAAGTTACCTCTTCAAAGAAGTATGGATACTTCAGTGAGGGGCCAGGCCACGCTGAAACAGACATCTCAGGGTTTTCATTAAGCTTCCCATCTCTTTACTGACATTTGTGACAACCACAGACCATGAAAAAAAGGCTCTTGTTCTTCCTTCTTTCACTTTCATTGTGGAACAATGAAAACGGGCTAAGTGTATGGGCCCATTATATGACAGGGCAAACCTGCACGTTCCTCTGGCATGTCTTGATTAATAGATGGGAAACATTACGGTTGTGAGTAAGAAGGCCATGCCAGCCAAAATCTACAAAGGAAAACATTGGAAAACTGAACTGTTGAGTCTCACAGCCAGGACTACATTTTCAACAATGGCTTTACCGGCAAACAACACACCAAGAGAGAAAAGATAGACAGGTATATTCTGGGACCAGACAACATTAAATGCACCGCATACAAGGGATCAACTTATTGAGGTGACAGAGTGATATGAAAAAGGAACACTTTTTTCCCCTCCAATAACACAGAGCTATTACCAACACTTATACTATGCCACAGCGTCACAGGGGGATTTGCGTCAGACCCATGCTCCTGACGGCAGTTAGATCACAGGGATGTGAACTGCTGGCCATGACAGGAGCAGCCTTTTTCATGCAGTGCAAAAATGCGTAAAAACTGTTGTTGACATGGTCTTCTAAGAGACTGCATTTGTTTCTAAGCAATGGGAGAAATATCAGTGTGAAGAAAAGGATAAATAAGGCTCCCTGACGTAACCTTGAATAGTCTTGGGTCATTTTTCCACTCTTTTCTTTATTCTTCTCATGTCCACTACATCCCCCCATTCTATGTGTAGGGGGAACTTGTAAAAACAAAAGACTTGTTTTAATAATGATACAGTTATGAGTGAGAGCATAAGTCCTGTACTATTATTATCAACATGCCTCTAGTCGCTATGCAATGAGAGCATAGGCTCACTGTATCCAAACATTCTTGTCGTCATTTGCCTTAAATGGGATCGTATGCTGTGAGTTCAGGGGTACATATAGGATTTGGGAGGTGGGCATGCATCTGTACATATACACGTTTGTGTGCGTGTATAACCTGACACTCAATTAGGCGCAAAAGCTGGGTTTAATAAGGAGAACCAATAGTTAGTTGTGTTTCTGGGCACTGAGATCTCTTTATTTCCTTCTTTCCATCATTTTTCCCTTCGCCCCTTTATTTTCCTTTTTCTTTCATTTTTCATTCTTCTCATTATATCATTTACCCTCTCTTCCTCTTACTCTGTTCTTACCCCCCCCCCCCCCCAATATCTGTCATGCTTAAGTTATGTCACAGCTCGTATATCACCCAGCAATCATCTAGAGCACGTCTGGTGACCACCACCAACCAACTTCTACCCCCCCCCCCCCCCCCCCCCCCCCCCCCATATCATAGTCCAGACCACCACAGAGCTCTGTGGCCAGGAAACGAGCTGTGGTAGCTGCATTAAAGCTGAATTAGAAATGCCAATTTTATACTGATTTAAATTACCTTTTGTCTTTCAAAATACAGCCTTTCACAAGACACTTAAAAAGGGAGGCAAATGGTCTGCAGGGAAGATTATAGAAAGTGAGCAGCCTTAGTTTCTGCTCAACTTCCTTTGGGTTGGTTGGAGATCCTGTACTGGTCTCATAATGGTTAATTTAGGGAGGCCAATGTGACACTGTTATGGCAAATAAGTTAAAACTGATTTTCCTCAATATCATTTCAGTTTACTGCGTAGTCCTTTTGGTGGACATCCGGAGGTTTACTCTTGTCATGAATGTAAGGACGCAAACAGCACTTCTAATTTTGTGTTTCATCAGCGAGACAAAGAGCGGGAACACAGAAAGCACACATACAGGCATGCAAACAAACAGTAAAAGGCACATGCACACACACAAACACACATAAGTAGCCAGTAAACAACCACATATTCACAATACATGGACAAGGGATCACTGGTCCCCAAGCCGGAGTTGTACCATCTGCAGGTTTAGATGCACTCTGTGAATCATCACTGTGTACTCAGCTATAAACGCATCTGTTGAAATTGAAAGACTTATGTCCTCTGGGGACGCAAGTGCATGAATCAAAATCCAATAAAGCTATCATCAGCAGAGACATACACGACAAATAAAATAAAAAAAACATACAGATTCTGTGTCCTCATGGCAATGTGCAGACGAGATAAGTCACTAGGATCCATGATGATTTTTAAATTAGGTTGTAAAAGCTTTATTTTAACACTGAGCGAGATAAAACTGCAGGTGGTAACTAACTATTAAAATATGAAACATTGATTTACAGCTATGACTATGGCCAAACACTCATTCGGCAATAATATGTAAACCTCCACATTTCTTTTTAATTGTTTTGTACATATTATTTGCCTAACAGCTGCTCTCATTTGCCTACGTCATTATCAAAAACGTAGTTTGGCTTGTTTCGGAGAGGTGGTACGTTTTCTGCAAGTCTCTGGGATAATGTAATGTGTAACAAAAACCAAAAAAAGGCAATGCAGAAAGGTACAGCCACTGACGATCTAAATATTTGTTGGTAAAATGCACTGAAGAGTGAGCAATAACAAAAAATTATTTGTGCACTGCGATTACACTTTCCCTGTACCACAATTAGACACACACTCATCAAAATCTTGCACAACATACTGTGCACTCACAAATGTATGCAGGCTCAATTGGAGATCACTGTGGTGGGTGGCAGGAATCACTGGCTCCTCTGCACTAATATTGATGCTACTGCTACTACTATGGCTCCCACTGCAAACTGTGAAGACTGGAAGCATAAATAAAGAAAATATAAAATGGGCAGGCCACTGACAATCATAGGAGAAGAGAAAGAAAAAAAACAGGACTAGAGGAACATATAATATGAGACAATGAATTCAACATGAGAGAAGAGTGAGAGATGGAAAGAAAAAAGAAGAGAGGGGGAGAGAAATAAAGTTGGCAGCATAGAATTGCACAGAAAAGATGGAAGAAAAAGACAACAGTAAAATCCAAACAGCAAGAACGGAAGAGTAGATTTTGTCAAGTCAAAAAATGGGAATAATTAAGGAGGGAATGCAGCAGGTCAGAGCTGCAGAAAAGGCATAGAGTTGTTGTTACCTCCACTTGGCAGCTGACAAGCTTACTGTTAGGGGGCACATACTGTAAGAGTGAGTGCACCAATGTGTGCACAAACACACATCTCCCTATGGACCACCTCTCCATTTTTACCAGACAACCAGACACATAAAATATGACATACTGTTTTCTGCAGAGCTCACCAATAAAATACAACACTAGTGTGAGCTTCATTGGAATGTAAAAGGAGAACGGTGGAATACTGTGACGACTGACTGACGTCCTCCTACACACCGTAGTTTGACAAACCACGCTGTCATGCAATAGGCAGTGACTGACAACATCTGATTCTCAAGGAAAATACAATTTTACGGTTTGTTTTCGGATTTCACTCATTCGTTTCTGGGCTTGCTGACCAAACACAGGCTATATTGCATATGCCGCTCGCTGGGTTACTGCTGCAGCTGCCAGTGAGCAGCACAAACTTGAAGTTTTACAAATCCTAGCGGCTGTGTTCCAGTCAGCTGTGATGATTTAAGGTCTCTGACTGTTGCTTTAATCTGAGTCCACCAATTATTTTGAAGAACATTTTACAGTCTGTCAGTACTCTGAGATTAAAACTGAAGTTTTTGTTTTCTTAGTTTTCCCCTTTGCTGAATTATGGAATTTCCTTTGGACGGGGAATAAAATCTCATACCCAAATGGCTACCCCGCGAAGGACACTTACCATCTGTGTTATCAGCTAGACCTCAATATGAAACACCTTCCACTATTGAAAAGCCCTGTAACATCAAAAGGATAGAATGGAAGAGGAATTCCTAAAGGAATGAAAAAAGCACATGTTCAAAGCAAACAGCTCTTGTTTGCCATGTTCAGTGTGTGTGAGCGCATGTCAGCTCTGTCCTGGCAATGGCTTGATGCCTGCTGGCTAGCGACACAAGAACGAGCACAGAACTTAAATCTGGATGCAGATCTGAATCTTGTGAGCGTTATAAAAGATCTACCGCTTCTACTGCAAACAGTTGCAGCCAGTCAGCCTGCAAGTCACACTGGACAAATGTAACCACTGCAAAGACTGCAACACACTTTTACCACATGGAGGGCCAAATAAGTGGCACAGTCTTCATATTTGACATTAGACAAGCTTTTCATCAGGAGTTATGATAATGAGGTCTTTCTAGAAATCACACCAGGTTTGGCTTAGATAAGGAAACAACTCAGAATAAAGCAGGAAAGAGTAGTGAGTAGGAGGGCAGGTAGTCAGCAGACAACAGCCAGTAATGTCCCACTATGACGTTACAGTGTGGACACAACCACAGACCCACAGGAACCAAAACTATTAAGCTAGGTTGCACTGGGTGTGAGGCAGATGCTCTACAGCAAACATAGTCCACAATAGTTCACAATGTGCAACTCTGCCAACTTTACCCGCTTTCTTTTTTTGCATCTCCTCTTTTTCCATTTCTCCTCCACCATTAAGCTGTCACACCAAGGACTGAGAGGAACTGGGACAGCTAAGATCTTCCTCAAAGCCTATGAGTGTCACAATTTCAAAAGCAAATACACCACCACACATCTTTGGTTATATCATAGGAATTATTGCTGTGTTTTTCCCAACATATACTTACACAACACATCGCCTATTCCCCTTCACTCTCTTGCCTTCTAAACTCGAACTCTTTCCCCCACTGCTCTTTTTCTAACCTGCCAGCACATGAACCAGATGTGCAAATGTTTCTCTATGTTGCTAGTCAAGCCCCATTCCAAGAGAAAGGCAGAGTGAGGGGAGAGGAATATTTGACTTCACTCCACGGGAGACCAGTTTCATAAATTTTGGCGGCTACACAACGGTGAAAAAGGTAGCTTGGCTGGCTTGGCCGAGGGAGAATGTTGACGGCATACCAAACAACGTGATCCTAATGAGTTGGAAAATCCCTGGCCCTCCAGAGGACTGTCCAGATGCTACCGTCATGAGAAACGCTACTGTTTTATTGAATTCAGGCTCCCCTCCTTTTCTTTAACAAGAGGCAAAATTTATTATTTGACCATTAAGGCATCCTAGGCGACATGAAGCGTAAAACCGTTTCAGAGTTAATTTGCCCTAGGCTGCTGGAATAGTACCCCATACCGGGCACAAGACAAGTTGATCTTTATGCCAAAATATCTCACGTGAACGTGTATATTTTGAGACCTTAAGTTTTGGATGTGTGCTTGCACCCCTGGTATAAGGTCAGTGAGTTATGGGCAAATTGGGCTGCCAATTTGCCCATAACTCAATGGCTACTATCAGGTTGACTTGTTTTGGGTAAATAATAGTCTGGTACACAATGTGCTGAGCCCTGAGAAATAACTATAAAGCTTTTCACAAGAGGGTCAAATCACTTTGGCTCTAGCCAGTTCCATATATCTCTCTTGACATTTTACTGGTACTAAGAAACAAGCTTTAGTTCATATAGAACAAAATAAATAAAGAGCACAAGTATACTTTACTAGATTTCAATAAATCAGCTACTATGATGAACGCATTAACATCTAATGCAATAGCTTAAAAGAGACCAGATGAGCAAAGTGATGTAGTTGGTTCTTTGTTCTTTGACTAGTCATGGTTGAAATACAGAATGAGCCGTTAAAGGACACATTAATCATCTGTGTGGGTATTTTTGTATTTTGCCAAGTGGCTGAGTTGCCATTGAAGAATTATAATTGCTACCCTCCAATAACAACTGCATTATGAAAACAACTGAAAAAACACCAAGGGCCTGTTGCAATGCTAAGCAATTACAAACACATGCCCTGGAAAAACAGCCTCTGCTCCTCTATGGCCATGTGCAGACCTGGCATTATATCCATCTCAGGTGTTCCAATCACAAATGGACAGGTCTAAGTACAGGTGTACTTGAATGCTGTGAAGATGTGGGGATTATCAACTTGGTCAGGTATATGAAATTCATGAAAATGGATTTCTGTCCACAGGGGACCTGCTGTCAAAGAACAGACAAGCTCAGTTAACTTCACATGCTAAAGGAGTTTTTTTTAAATCGAAAACAACTGGACTAGGTTATTTGTCTGTGAAGACGTTTCACCTCTCATCCAAGAGGCTTCATCAGTTCGTGTACGCATCTGACCAGGCTAGGACTGGTCCTGTGTGTACGCATCTGACCAGGCTAGGACCAGTCCTAGCCTGGTCAGATGCGTACACGAACTGATGAAGCCTCTTGGATGAGAGGTGAAACGTCTTCACAGACAAATAACCTAGTCCAGTTGTTTTCGATTTAAAAAAACTCCTTTAGGATACTATGACCTGGACAAATGAGAATATACACAGGCTTAACTTCACATGGTTTATGTATATGTATAAGTTATTTACCTTGAGCTTTGTACACCTCATTGAGCAGGCTTTCGCTGATGGTCAGTGGGGCTCCATTGGTCATGCTGTGGGTCCAACTCTGACAGATTGCTTGAAGCAAAAGCGTCTGGGCCCTTGTGGCTTGTACAGTGAAATGGGGAAGCTCAAAAATGCACTCTGTGGTGGGGACCAAAGATCTTTTACTCCTGTAAGAAAGGGAAAAGAGATGAAGAAAGAAGTGGTTAGATAAAGGGTAGTGCATAGATACACGGAGTGAGGATAGAGTGACAATAATAAATGAAAGAATGGAGAGTTGCACGTAAGTGCTAACATACAGTGAATGAAACAGACACCGGTGGAAACAAATGGTTCACAACTTCCACGAATCCATCAATATCACGTCGCAATATAAAACAGCTCATCGATAGCACGAATGGCCAAATAGGTAGAACTACATTCCAACAGCAAATTGAAGAAGTACCAAGTGCAAGCCAAGCTTTCCTTAGTTACTTGGCAGGTAGGCGTAGTCTGCCTCTTTGCCACCGACCCTTCTCTCCCCTCCGTCCAAACTGTGATGATGATTTATGTGAAGATATGTACAGCCCAGAAACCTGACCCTGAAAAGAATCTCTACGCATTTGACATTTCATCTGTCTCCAAGAGTGTGGAGGGAGAGTTTGTGTGAGTGTGTGTGTATGACAAGCTGATGAGTTGAGCGTTCAGGGGGATGAGGTAACAGCACAGTCAGATGTGAGTCCTCCAGGCCCCTGTCCATCAGAACCTCAGTGGACCATGCTCTCATCTATCATCTGACACACACACTTTTTTTCATTTGCTCTTTAATTCCTCCTTTCTTTCGAAACATATTCAACACACCTCTCTCACATCTCTGATACCACACAGACAAACATCTTGACACACATTCACTGCCTTTCAAATCCCTGAATCAGGTCTCGGAGCTCTTTTTCTATCCAGTCTGTGAATTCTTGGATCCTCAGTTCTTAAGATCCCATCCATGACATCAGCAACAGCAGTAGGAGGGATTCCCCAACACACATACACAGACACCAGCGAAGGCATGGCATTATACACAGTGTTGAGTGTGATGGATCACTTGTCATCGCCATGACTACTGATCTCTATTCTTAAAATCTCTCTCTCCCTCTGTGTCCCCAGGAAAAACACCCAGGGAGCCTGAACTAAACACTGCAAAACAAGTTTGTTTGGTTCCACCTCTGTGTTCCACTTCTGTATTCCCCTCTGCTCTGCTGAGAGATTGACAGTACTTTTTTTTGGAGGGGGAGGCATATACTCACTTCATGACATACTGTAATGGAAGCAAAGAGGGACTGCCCTGTGAGTGGTACTTTAGATGAAAATAGAACCGTGACTAATTCCTGGGATGGCTGCAGCGTGTCAGGAACGAGCATCACAGTTCATTTAATCACACATGCATTTTGGTCTGGTCCCAGTTCAGAGTGTGGGATATGTCACGGGGTCTTTCCCTCTGCTCAGCAGCTCTGCAATCGTTTAACTCCTCTGCTTCCCTCTTCCCTGCGTGTCTCTTTATCTTTCCCTTTCTTCTGCTCCTGGGTGGTTCAGTAGGGTGACATGAGCTGTTAGCTGCTCACAGGCAGGTCCAGAGTTCTTAACCGCCTGCGTTCTCTGGGGGGACTTGTATGAGACAGAAGGCGAGAGAGAGTTTGATAAAGAGAGATGTGAGAGTACAGGAAAAACAAAGGCAGTGAGAGAGAGAAAAAAACTCCAAACCTGACAGGGTCAATGAGTTTACCTTGATAGCACACATTTTGAATTCCCTGGCAACATGTGGTGGATTTGGCACCATGGTGAACCATGCAATGTCATGCTTCTCGCCTATTAAAATTACTACTGTTGCATGCTATACAGCAAGACATCAATCAAACTGTTTTTCATGTGTGTTTTTGTGTGTTTTTGTGTGTTCAAATGCCTGCACACCCATATGTGTGTGTACACATAGCTAGATATCAATGCTGAACAAAAGAAAGTGAAGGGGACCCAGCAACAACAATGTCCCCACATGCAGAGCAAATGTGCCTGCAAAGCCACTTCAATGGGAGGACTGGCAAGGGATGAAAGTTTGTTGGCTTATTCGAGTGTTTATAGCGTTTCAGGGGAGCTGTCACGTGCATGTGGTTGTCTAAAACTTTAATTATGCACCTGTTTTTATTATATTATGCCCAAATTTTTTGAGAACAGCAACTTGAATCCTGGAGCTAAATGAGAAACAGAAACTCTCATTAGGGTGTTTTGGGAATGCTGGATGTGAGGACTCATCGGATTTCATTAAGTATATGGCACAGTCAGTGTTTCTTGCTGCAACATGGTAAACATCTTTCTGGCAGGCAGCTCTTTCACCGCTACCAACAGCTTTTGAAGGAAATAAGTGTCCAAGAGGTAACAATTGCAGTACTACTACCTGTAGCATCCAGAACAGCAGTAACAAATGACACTATAACATATTTCTTAGAACTTCAAAAACATATGCATGCAACTAACAAAATGCAATTTACTGCTACAGTGCAGATTCCATATTAGAAATGGAGTCTGTAGCCTGGGGAGCAAAACTCATTAAAGCATACTTCTACTCTTATAAAGTGGAGACCCACCAGAATTGGGCCCACAATCCATTTTGGATCCTGACTCATAATTTAAGAAATCAGTTCCTTGGCTTGAACTTCGGTGCCTCATTGAATAGGCTGCCTGTGACCTCACAGTAGTCCTTTAAGTCAATAACTTTTTTTTATTAAAACACTGAGGCCACCAGGAATATGTTAAGAGGAAATCAAAATTAGTCAAGAGTTATGAAAAATTAGGTGTTTCAATTTCAGTGGATGAAATGTGCTTTCCTCTGGTGTATTTCAACAACATTAGGCCTCATTTCCTGACCTGTCCCCTGTTGGTGCCGTGACTGAGTGACGAAGAACTAGACCGGGGCTAGGACAGGCCAGTTGGCGGACTTGCTGACTGCTTGGCTAGGCAACTGGCTGACAGGCTGGCACAGTCGTTCTGTCCAGTGTCCCTGTCAAAATCAGGCAAAACAGGGTATAGTGTTGTGCAGAGGGCATGAGTCTGAGTCATGAGCACCACACCAGCTGTGGTGCTCTTTGCCTAGTCTGTTTCCTCGGTGTACATGCTCAAAGGTGGACATAAAGCAGGGACAGCAAATTATTTTTAGTCATTAAAATGAATGAGTGAAATCTACAACTGAGTAGACTTAACAGAGAGTCCACACAAAAAAATATTTGTAACTTCCAAATATGGCTCAGAGTACATGTTATACCATTAGTAGCATAAGGTATCACTTCTTAAGTCTAACCTTCCATTTAAAGAGCCTGTGAGTAACCCCATATCTGTACCAAACCCTTTTCACAGCATCATAGCTGATATCCATTTGGGCCATTGGTTCTCAGGCTAATCAGCTTCTCGGTCTAGTTTGATTGTGGTCGCGACTGTATATAGAGAAATACAGCTGGGGCTCCAGCTAAACAGCTGTGATTGCTGTCTTACAGAGGCCACACACACACACACACATACACACACACACACACACACACACAAATGTACATACAGACAAATAAATTAATGTTTCCAAATAATCACAAATACTTGCATACCAACACATTCCTGTCACACAATCACATATGTATGAACACCTGTACAGGCATATGAACAAACCAGTAACAGCAGGTTGGTCAGCCAGAGCACGATCATCAGCAGTAATGAGGCCAGAGCTGACAAGGCGCCTGCTGATCTAACAACCTGCAACTGAAACAATTATAAAACTAGCTGCCAATGCTTAAGCCTGAAAAGACTGGTTCTATAATAGTGACGATACAAATTGGACAAAAAAAAGTTTAGAGAGAGAAAAAGAGAACAAGAAAAGTATAATCATACCATGCAGAAAAAAACATGAAAACAGCAAGCACAGGCAAGAGAAGAACAGAGACTGCAAACTTGCAGGTCATATGTTATTCTCAAGGTAAAATAATACCTCACATGGGGAGTTTCAATAAAAAAGCCATTTGGAAAAGCTCCAGTACAAACTCAAGAAGAGCAGAACTGGTAGACCATTGCTTTGTGTTTCAACTGACAAAACTAAATGTAGCCTGATTTAACAAAACTGATTGGGGTGTGTGTCTCTGTGTATATGCAATTAGGTGACTCTATGTTACATACATGTAGATGTCCAGTAATGTGGACATTACGCATTTGTCACTTGAGTTAGAGAAAAATGAAAAAAGCACCTAGTGACAAACCTAGCGACTTTCCATAGAAGAGAGTCACCAACACGGGTTAAAGTGGGCTAGAATGATCGGGAACGGTGTTCCGGCACCTTCAATTAGTAAGTACGTGTAACTAAGTGTCTAAACAAGGACTCCCTCTCACACTCACGCACTCACTCGCGCACGCACGCACACACGCGCACGCACGCACGCACGCACGCACACGCACACGCACACACACACACACACACACACACACACACACACACACGAGGTGTGATTAAAAAAAGAGCATGGGATGATCTCAATTGTTTGCAGCGGTTCCACAACAGTTTTCATCTATGTCCTCAATCTCACATATTGACCATATGCAGTCCAGCCATATACTAAGTTTTGACCTGGTTTCACATTTTTAAGATCAGCATCTTGCTGTGATTGAAGGAAAATTGCCAAGAGTAGCTGATCCTAATGGTTTACACGGTGTCCCAGAATGCAAGCTTGGAACGTCTGTGCAGTTTCCAGAATGTTCACTTTTGTCATTACTCATATCCTGTACAGTACCAAAAACCAGTTCCCTCACTCTTTCCAAAATACAGTGACACAGACAACTGTGGGGCTTGGAAATCAGCAGGAGTTGCGGAGCAAGGTGTCTGGGGTCCATTCATTGGATCACAGTGAAAGAGGGAGGCATTCTCACACAAAAACCCATTCCCTGTCCCAGGTGGATTTTGTCTGTAATGGGAACTAAATGGAAAATTCCCCATGACTTGGAATTCGCTCCAATAAACTGTTAAAAGTCAGTGGAAATATTCAAAACAACTAATGTACACTAGGTACAGGTCTAGGGATGTGTGTGATTAGTCGACTAAACGGTTAAACATTGCTGCCTAATATTAATTTTTTTTTTATTATTTTACAAATGTATAACCACCGGGTAACTGTTGCATCTAAAATGTTAAGCAGCCGCCTCTCCCTGTGCTAATGCCCAGATGTTATAAACAAGTAAGGTGGAAAGTAGGACAGAGGATATCTTGTAAACCCCATCATTTATATCTTGTAAAACCCAGTAGCAGTATTTTGGTCAAGAAAATGAAAATACAGTTGAATGTAAGATGTGTTAAAATAAACTGGCATACAACACATGTCCGGAGCAATACATGACCACATTCAGTCCGGGCGTGGAGATGTTAATCCGCCATGTAGGAAAACTACTGTTGCTGGCACTCCTAACATTAGCCACACACACACACACACACACACACACACACACACACACACACACACACACACACACACACACACACACACACACACACACACACACACACACACACACACACACACACACACACACACACACACACACACACACACACACACACACACACACACACACACACACACACACACACACACACACACACACACAAATTGTCCAAATTTAACTTTCTGTTCTAATTAGTCATTAGGACATCCCTATTCAAGACAGTAGAAGAGACAAATAGTCAACAAGATAGTCAATCAATTTTGACTGTCCTCACATTGTGCTACTTTCTCTTGACTTTAACTTATCTGAGTCTATTTACAAAGTCCACAGCAACACCAATTCATTATGAGCTGACATATTTGTCTAATAGATACAACAGATAGCCACTGTTTTGAGACCAGTGATTAGTTATCTGAAGTTTCTATATATCATTCACTGTTGCACCCAACTTTAAGTGACCAACACAAACATTCTCCAACTGAAAAATCCTCTACTGCTATTGTTTAGAGCTTATTTGGAGGGAATCGTTTTGAAAATGGAGGTAATGCAAGACTGACAGCTTGTACCTTCAGTCTTTTTTTTCTCCTTATGGTGCAGACTGATTTGAAGTGTTGCAGAATTCCCCATCTCTCCAAGCCAAGGTCACTGACCCCTCTTGAAAATAACCAGAGTGAATTATGGGCTGCTCTCAAGTCCCCTCTTTTATCTTACTACAAAAGACTCACTACAGTGTCTCGCAAAGCCTCCAAATGAACATTATAAATCATGCAAGAACTTCACACTGAACAATAACTTGGGGGATGGGAAAACTTGTCACTTTACCACCTGGATGTCAACGGAGTAGAAGGAAAAGTACTACCATAGAAAATCCAAGCAAAACACAAAACAAAAAAATTAAAGAACATAATGAAAAATGAAGAAAAATAAATGCACGTATAACTAATTTATCATGTCTTGTACTTTCTTATACTATTCTCTCTAGTCATTTGTTTCATGACTGTACATGGTCTATATCATTGGCTTGATGTGAAATGTACCAACTGGAGCTGCAGCTGAGCCCGTGATGTAGAACATTTAGTGAATGCCGTTTTCAGCAGCAGCCATAAATGACTCATAGTAATCATTACAACTTGGCTCCAGTCTCTTGCATTTGACCGAACTCAGAAACTGCCACTTGAGCAATTAAAGAAGAAAAGTGATCAATTAAGAGGATTTTCCAAAATACAGTTATATTAAAGCGACTTTTCCAGTTTACAGTGAGATTACAGACCACCATGTATGAGTGACAGTACTTTGAAAAATCAATACGCAGTTCAGAATGGGCATTTCTTGCTCTGTAAAAGCATCACAATAACTGGCAGCCATCTTTTATTGATGCACTATATACTATCTGACTCATTACATTCTTTTTCTTTTTTTACCTTCAAATATTGTGTTGTCTTTACTACCCATGGCACTCTGCTCACTGTGGTTTTCTTTATGTAAATCTAGTCTTGTGTTGATTTTCTTTCCACTGTGGCTGGCGCGATTACAATTCAGATTACAATTCTGTTTTAACTCTCAATCACAACCTGTAATGACATCCACTTTCTGACCAAACTTAACTCAAAGTCTCTTTGCTGGAGCTGGGAATGAGTTAGAGGGTGGCAGGGACTGCATTTGTGGCCACAGCTCAGAACTTTGTGGTTCCCCAGGGTCAAAGGTGTTCCATGTGTGCATTTCTCAGTCATCAGTCCTGAACAGTCCAAACTCTTCATAGAAAGAAACACTTCAGTCACTCACACACACACACACACACACACACACACACACACACACACACACACACACACACACACAGTCCCCCCTCTTCTTCCCATCTGGAGTAACCCTGACCCAAAACACACATATGTGCACAACTTCACACACGCACGCACACACTCACACACAGAGATCCATTCTCAGGAGAGGGCTTCATTACACAGGGATTACTAAAAGAAATGTTTTAATCAAGTTGTGCAGACAGCTGCAGCCTGGAAGGCGAGAAAATGGCAATGACGTGGTTCATCAGGCGTTAAAGGAAAACACATCAAGAGTCCTGTGTATGTATGTGTGTGTATAGTGGTGTGTCTGTGTGTGCATGCAGCTTCCTGCCTCTGTCCAACATGTCCAGCTGTGGAGAACATGCGGTTCCTTATAAGGACAAACAGAGATAGGAGATCTCTGTCCAGAGACTTACAGACCTAATGTCAGATTTATACTTTCAGATTTTGCTGTAGGCTTTTATACACCCTGTTGTCCTAACAACAAATGCAGCCCTCAACGGAAGCACCGGCTGTCCGTTATTTTCATCCAGATTAGTTGTCTTCAGTATTATTCTCCCAAGGCCTTTGACCTTCATGCAGATGGTCATTGAAAGTAAGAACACAGACTCGAGTGAGTTTTTCGTTCCCCAAGGTTGCCTGGTAAAATAAAGCTTAGATTTATCTTTCATTGTGGTGACAACAATGTTTCCTGTACCTCATAACTAACTGTAGATTTTAACCTAAGCAGTGAAAACTGGATGGTCTCATGTTTGGGAAGCGATGGAGCAGGACTGAGGCCTGGTGGGGAGGAGAGGACAGTGGAATGCACACCACAGTAGATGATAATCCACTCAGAGCTGATAATCCATCTACCCTTCCCTATTTCCCACTGTTTTCCTTCCCTCAAGCTTCAGTGCCTAAGATGACTAATTCAGGCATTAATAGAGTCTTTCAGTCAACTGAAAATATCTACAGCTGCTCGTTAATCCACTATCTTGACTTGGCCAGTCCATTCAGTACATCTTATGGTATAGTTAAAATTCAAAAGATATTCTTGGATTGCAAAAATATTGCCTCTTGAAAACATTACAGCCTATAATATACACTTTAGGGCTGAGTTAAAAACCCATGTTGATTTAAGCTACCAAATGACAGTTGTAATCATAAAGAAAAGTAAACAGCTTCTGCAGCAAGTGACTATTGCTCCTGTAGCACAGAGCAGTTAAATGTTGAAAGAAAGGCTTGGAAGCTTCCATCAGAACTGAGATGTCAATCACTGAGTGCACAAGGGTTGCATTCGCTGATGCCATTTCCTTATTATGAGGCTCCTCAATACGTCCATTGATCTCTGTCAGCCATAAAACCAAATAAAACTGTCTGACACCAGATGTACAGGAGAAAAAATCTTTACCACAAAGTTGGCCAAAATACTGTGCCACATAAAATATGATGTTTTACCTTGCAGCTCACACTCCTTTACACTCATGTGCTTCAACAGGAAAAGTGGAACATTATTACATCATATGCCATTCCAGGCTTTTAATATACACCTGTTAATACATAAATCCTACTTGTTGCAGTGTCTACATCCATTCAGTTTAATCATGTGAAAACTTTTTTCTTTCTGTAAACATAACCATGTTCCCTCAAGAACAGTGAACAACCTAGATCGTGCCTTGCCTTGTTCAACAAAATGAATACTCTCCTGCTCTTATGGCCTCCGAACCACAACTCAAAGCTGAGCATGACCACAGCAACCACACAATGATTTAAGGTTGCTCAATTATCTTTCACTGTAACAACCCTCAGAAACTTTAACCCTTGCTGCACAGACCTGTCGTATAAGACCCTGATGAGAAATACAAGTGATTACTTCATTATAAAATCAACACAAATCAAAGTTTGGTTAAAGGGCACAACAGTTGATGCAGAATCTGTGTGTGTGACATCATTCACAAGATCTGTCATATAAATGTACACTCAGAGCACAGAAATGAACTTTTCCATCCAGCCACTCCCAAATCAGTTTGCAGCAGCCAAAATCATTATACCAGTTCAACTTGTTGATGATATTGCCTGCCAAAATGGCTGGTAGACAAATGGAACAGCCGCAATCAATGTTCTCACCAATGAATGCTGTTCATGTACATTAGGTAAATTTGAATTAGATCTGTGTGGCTCACTACTGAAGGACAGAGAAACCATTTGTCCTCCTGTTCTTGGCTGTGCTTGGAGACATAGACCAGGAGCAGCTTGCTATGACTAACTAAGAACGGGAGTAATGAGGCATTACAATCACACCAGAAGCCTCATGCCTCAGATGCCTAAAGAAGCATTCATAAATCACAAGAGTCTAGACTACTGGTCCAGACATGGTAATGGACTTCTAAACTTCACATAAAAAATCCTACAGGTGGTGCTAAAAACTGAACTAACCATTGACAGTGTAATAGAGTTAGACCAATAATTAGATATCAAGGGAAAACCAACATTCTTTTCTATTCAGAAACATTCACAAGGCAAGTCAGCTTTTCGTGGCTATATAACATGCACCTGTAATGCCACATGCTTCAAGAAATTATCCCTTCAGAAATAGCAGAGTGTGGAACAGAGGCTGCTAAAAACGCCACATAAAAGCTGGCGTGGGGCTAAATTATGGACTGCAATGCAACGAGCCACACTGGACTGCTGCTGGTTTGTTGGTGAGCCCCAGCTTTGGCCTTGGCAGTCATGTGGCCTGCATAACGAATATAATATGGTGTGAGTCCATGTGTGTGCGTGTGTCTGAGTGAGAGAATGAGGTTAGGTTTTGGGGAGATCAATGCAGGTTGCACTGCTACCATCCCCTCCCTAACACCACCTCCTTCCCTCTCCTTGCCTTTCTGCAGGCACTGATTTTATCTGGGATAACAGTTTAACAGCCAGACCAATTGAGGCTCTCTGTAGAGTCCCTGTGGAGTTGGTGGCCCCATACATTGCCTTTCATTAAAGATAAGTACAGCCTGATGCATCTCAGCTGCACTTTAATTCACTGGGAAAGAAAGTTCATTTTTGAGGATTTTGGCTTTTTGCTAACCAAATGACTGTTTGGCTTGTTCATGGTAACGTATACTAAAAGGAGAGACTTATATATTTTATATATATCATGTATTTTTCTACAGTAATTTTTGTTTATTATCCAAAAAACATTGACATTACAAATTTTTTTTTTGTTGAAATATCCAAGAATCTACTGGTAAAATAGCACAAAATTTGGTACAGATATCCATGGCACCCAAACAATTTTTTCCTTTGAATGATTATACCTTGACTTTTCTTCTGTCACATACTAGCCGATACCCCATCCAGTACTTTGCTCGGTATCTGGGACATTTCAGATACCAGTATCGGAAAACCTCTAGATCTAAGGTGGCCTTTCAACTTAAAACAACTACTCCAACTTGAAATCTATTGCCAATATATTAGTTTGACAGAATTTTGTTTGAGATATTTTTTTTTTTTTTATTCCTTCAAAAACTGCACACGGCCAGAGACTGCAATTGTTCTGAAACAATTACCCTTTCTTAAAATTTCATTTTGCTTTAAACCTGAGGAAACAAAGACATTTCAGTTCAACTGAATACATCCAAGTTCTCACACACATTACCAAATGCCCAGTAAAAGCCAAGGCTGGCAGGAAGAAGATGTCAAGGCAGTGTACTTTCCCCAGCAAAGGCCCCTTGCTGCCCACTGTGAGAAGCGGGAGCCTTTGTGGTGAGACTGAAGGAAACATGAGCTATAGTATACACTGTGGGCCAACTCATCAGGAGAGGTGCTGGGTCTTCACAGACGCCCAGTGCCTCTCCAAATCCCCTATGATCACCTGGCAGTCATAAAAGCTCAGTGGCGTAATAGAGAGAGGGGGCGGTTGGGGTGGGGGGGCAGAGGAGAAGGATGCAAAATGTGAGCAAAATGCATATGACATCACCTTCTGCACTTCTCCACTCCAAGCCCTTCTCTTCTGTCAGTCACAATTCCCCTTTAATTGAGTCCAGAGTGAAACAAATCTGAGGCTACCTTTTATGCTAGTAATGGAAAAGCTGATCTAGGAATCTGCATAACAAAACTACTGAAGACTGACAAAGCAAGTGGAGACTGCTCTTTTTCTCAGACCACTCTCTTACTTCTCTCTCCCGAACCTTCACTAAGGCTTCCCAACTTTCTTTCATATTTCCTTAAAACTTCAAAAACATATACAGCTCTGCTCAGTGTCTGCTCCAAGAACAGAACATCTTGGAAAGGGGTGTTGTTGGAGTTACATCAGCACTAAGAAGTAGTCCCAAAACAAACATCAGTACAGTCAAATTAAATGCTACCACCTGGTGGAGTTCATCTTTTGGCTGCTCCAATGACCCAGTGTGTCACTCTCAGGCTCAACTTTCAGCTTTAGTAGAGGAACTGTCTGTATGATTATCTGTCTGTCATACATACTGTATATCACATGTGATCTGTAATACTCTTGTGTTGTGATTTCTACATGGGAATCCCATAGCTCTAATACACTCAGAATAAAGTCAATAGAAATTAAGCCTTTATCTCAGCCTATAAATTTACTTGAGGGTTATCCACATCCACACAGACAACTAACCTGTGGCAGATAACCTCAGCAGCGTAACAGGAGACAAATCAATTTATAATTCTTCACTTATTAGCATTGCTGGTTGACACACAGCCCCTTCTATTTCTCTCGTATATTTCTCTTAGCCATTCTCTCTGCTTCTCTGTCAAACCTGCTCATCATCATTCTTCTAAGGGTAAACTGTCAAGTTGTGTTAATTAGATTTTGACTGTAGTAACACACAGGTCAGGAAGCAAGACAGCCATACCTCCTACTTAGACAGAAAGGGTCAAATATGAGTCACTTCAAGTCTGAAATGACAGGTTCACAACTCATAAACCTGCACAATACAGCCAGATCTATTATCAGCTACAGGAAAGAGACTGACAGTGAAACAAACAGGCAACTGTTAGAAAAATGTGAGAAGTGGTTCTAACCTGTCCCAGAGCCAGAAACATCGAGCTAAATCTAAACTATGAGGAAAATGAGATTAAGTGGAAATTATCCTGTTAAGCGGAACAGAATTATCTTGGGTATGACATGTTTACCTGTTCTGAGGTTTGATCACAATGTCATCCTGTAGTCTGTAATCTGTAATAGGTTCAAATCACACCAAGATATATCACACTGCTGACATTTGCACACTGTATTCCAGCAAAGGACTGCTTACAACAAGGAATAACTGAGCACTTTCTCAATGTGTCAAAGTGACTCTGTGAGGAGTTGGGTGTGTTATTTCTAAGGACTGGTCCAGGCGTAAAGAAAAGCCACAGGAGGGCACTGATCTGGAATGCTCTCTGGAGACACATTTAGTGATTGTCAGAAAGAAAAATAACATCCTTTTGACATCTGAACCCACTATATGAGGTAGGTAGGGCAGAAAAGGGGGAGACTGGAGATCAAACAAGCAGCTAAAAGTCTCTTATTGGGAGCAGAGAGCACAGGGAATCATGTTCTGTGTACAGACACACTCACATACCACTCTGGATGACTGTCTTGTGGTTCCCTATGCAGCCAGCTAACCACTGTACAGTAGATACAATGTTTGCCTGGAGAAGAAGCCAGGAAAAGTCAAAACCATCTGCAGCTCTTAGACATGTTCATGTCTGAACTAATGGGTGGAACTCTACATTGATGCTGGTGCTCTTGTAGTCTAAAAAGGAACTGCATCAAGGGTTTTTTAGGTGATGATTACTGAACACACACTGATGGAGTGAATGATGGAGAGAACTATTTTTCCAAAACACCTCAATATTTCATAGACTGACTGAGTCATTCATTAGTTGCTCTATCAACCAATTGTGTTACAAAAGATGTTTGGTGTGTGGAGGGCAGACTGAGGACAGGACATAAGTGAAAGAACAGGCTGTCTGTGCAGGTTTCAATTTAAAACAAAGTTCATTATAACAATTTCAACAACACACCGAGATCCATACTGTAAACCTACTGTGAGGCCATTCATCCTTTAAAACTGTTTTCCTTTTTTATTCCCTCTGCTACATCCCTCCTCATCTCCATCCATTTTCCCAAGCTTTTTTCTCATCCCCTGTCCCTGCAGTCCTACAAAAGTGTTCTTTTACACCCCCCCACCCCCCGCCCCATCATCCTCTCTACTCATCTTCCATTCTCTCATCTATTCTGCTCCTCCTCTTGTCCTCTCTCTCTTCTCTTCATTCTGTCTACAATTAGCTGTTTGAAATGCTTATTTGTGTAGTTCCTGTCCCTTTCTATTTTTCCTTGTTCTCTTTGATTCTCTTTGTATTTTCATAGCTTATATATTTAAAGCCTTATATCAATTTCATGTTCATTTCTGGTTGTCTAAACTCAAATCCTCCCTTTGTTCAACAGTTCCACCTCCAAACTCCTGACTTGTCCTGTCTTCAACTCCTAACCTCTTTTCCCCTCTCTAGGGGACAACCCCAATGACTCATCCTCTGTCTGGTAAAAGGACAGGTTATAGCAATATGTTTTTTTTATCTCCTTAGACACATTGTCTTATTTTCCTCTCCTTGTGTTTCAAACCATCTGAGAAATTGTTGCTGTTGTTACCCGATGACTCTGTCTTTCTGTTTTCCCCACTGACCGCTGAAGAAATAGCTCATCTATCACTTTAAATGATGCACTGGCCGCAAGAGGCTGCAATCGTCTACATAAAGTACAATAAATGGACCTGACAACACACACACTAACAAACACTTGTATACAGACAGTCAAACATGAACATAAACACTCCCCAGCACCCATACACACAGGAGGTACACACCTTAACCCTTCCATAATCATTTCATCCATGTCTGCCACCAATAAACTGAACACACTGATCAGGAAGGCTGGCTCTGTGCTGGGGACTTCTCTGTGGAGAGGAGGATGCTGCAAAAACTGTTGATCATCACAGAGACCATCTCACATCCTCTCCACTTTAAACAGCTGAGCACTTTCAGTAAGAGAGTTTTTTTTTTCAACTCTGCTTTGACAAGGAATGCTACAGGAACTCATTCCTGTCAGCTACCATCACTCTGTACAATGATCAGCCTCTGTGTCAGGAGAGGGGACTCCTCTCAGTTAAGTTATTCCATCAAAAGAACAGACTTCAATGTGTGCTTTATAAGTATCCAAGAACTTACACTAATGTGCAGTGTATTATAGTATATTATATTACCACAATTGTACAGTGTATATTCAGCACACTGTACAGCTATGGGGCCAACGCTAGGCTCTATTTTCTTTTTGTATTGTTTTTATACATCATTATTATTTATTTAGTTACTTCGTTATTTGGTTAATAAACTAAATAGACTATAATTAGAGTTAGTCATAGGTTCAATGTATTCATTTCAGTTCACAAAGCAAACTCTCTACCTGCCACTCGAATTCCCATCCATGGTACAAGTGTTACAAACTCACCAGTACGCAGGCATCTGAATCAGCTTTCCATAGAGGGCAGTGCTGAAGGAAGGGATGATGGGGATGAGAGGCAGGAAACCCCCTGTGCTGTCCTGGCATGTCAAGCCTGCCTGGAACTCAAACACCTGGAAAGAAAGACAGAGAGAGAAGACAAGGGAAGAAAGAGGCAAAAAGAAGACATGGAAATTCAGCATTTATATATCAAACAATTTACTAGACCCACATGAAAAAACATGTTAGCTCTCACTGAACTCACACTATTTCTGGAAAAAAAACACAGAAACGCACAATGAGCACTGTTGTCTTAATCGGCACTGAATTGAATCAGTTGAGATGAGAGAACAGTTGATCTGTCACATCTGAAGTCTGTGCTCTCACAGGCCCTGGCTCTTACAGAGACAGAGAAAAGACAAAAGCATCTTATCGTTAGGGGTGGGCAGTATATCGGTTTTGTCACCTGTCATCCTGCCACTACACGGGTGGCAATACCGTCATTACCGTGATAAACACACACACATTTTGGTTTTAGCACACACGAGGGAGATCTGCTTCCCACACCACCCAATGAACTGTGTCACACTCACAGGTTACGCACAGGCAATACACTCATTCAACTTAACACGACTTGCACAGCACTGACTACAGTGATGCATGGTGGACTTGGTTAGAAATGTTGTGCACTTGTTGTGATCAATATAGTTTATTCACAGCTCAATACAACAGCATGGCTGTTACTACCAACTCTGAGAATGAATTACATTACATTTACTAATTAACCTACATTAGGGGGCTGGCTATTCCTCCCAAAAGACATTTAGGCCAGACATATACCTCATTTTCATTCCTATTTTGAGCCAATAAACACATTTGTTTTTTTAAAGCATTTTTTCATTCCTAAGACACGTTATCTTACATTGCAATAGCGTGAAAAGAGGAGGCTTTTCATTTTGTAATACTGTGATATAACACAGTCACCGTAAAAAACAACAACAAAAAAAAAAAAAGTAGTGATATAAATCTGAAGGTCACCCACCCCTTTATTGTCCTTCTTTACTGTACAAACAGCTGTCAGTCCATCTTATAGTCTGGGAGCAAATACTGAATCCCCTGTACACTGTATGCACAATAGATAACTACAAACAGCTGCAAGTTTGATTTTTTTTGTCCTGTAACAGTAGGCTATCTAAAGGTATAATTCATTACATGGTAGAAGTCACATGATCACTGCAGTGTGATTTAATGATGATACATATTACTGAGTCTCGAACATATTTTCTGCAGTTCACTAGCACATGTGCATAGAATGAATTTAAGTTTTCATTATAACTTTGACATTTTCTATAAACGAGTGCACGTAGATACAATAATTTAAAAGTACAGAAAAGATGGCAACAAAAACGTTGCTGACTAGCTCTGTTGATTACTATAAGAGTGAGAACAGCTTGAAATTAAGTAACCCTCATTCTTGCAATCAACAGCACAGTCACAACACATTTTAAATGGATCAGACTGATGAGATCCAGATTACGCCCGGATCAAGCCAAGATTTAAGTGTTACTGTGCAGTAAAATTCATGTATTCTATAATATTTTATTTTATACTGAAGGTAGATAATGATGGCTGAGTTCAGCTGTCCCACATGCAACTGCTGTACATACACAGAGCAGTCAGAGCAGAGTTGTTGTAGATGTAATATTACACACCACAGTAGTATATCGAGTGGAACTGTATGATTGCCACAAAAACATGTAGACATAGTAAAAAAAAAAAAAAAAAAAAAAAAAATCACACTTTGAAATGCAAAATGTTGCATCTCAAAGTGCAGCTCTCCTCTGAGAGAACAGATGTCAATTTTATTCTTTCACTGGCCTTAAGTGATTAGTTATTCAAATAGCCCAACTTTTCAATTAAAATAGGGCTATTTACTCTTGTGGCCTCCTTCTTGAGAGAACAGAGTGACTTTGAGTTCTTGTCTACAACCATGGAAAAGTAAGACAATGGATAACTGCTACTCACAAGACAGACACCTCAGCTCTGACAACCAGTGTCAATAAAACATAGATTAAGATAAGCCTTAGTTTACAGCCGTTTAAAATCACTTCCTGAATTGGGTGAATTGCGGCCCGAGTGGCCTTCACCCTGTCACGAGATCCCTCTGCCAAAATCCAGAGGTAGAATTAGTACGTTGGCAGATACAGATGCTGATCGGATGATTGGTCAGAATGATCCTTGGCCGCTGTCCAACTGACTGTTAACCCTGCAGTGACCCTGTGATAAGACTACGAGCATGACATCCAGCATACATCTTGCCTTGAAGAAAGCACACCCAGGCCATACCAGGCCAGAGTGGGCAATCCTAAATTACTCCAGATCTCTTATCCTTGCTTCCTAAAAGGTGGATTAGCAGCTTCCATTGTTCTGTATGTACTCCATTGGACATCTGGGCCTTCAAATAAACTATAAATACAAAGGTTATAACCTCTTTCATTTTAGTCTGTAGCTAGATTTGAAAACTGGTGGGTCAGAAAAACGTACTTTACTGTATAGTGCAATCATCAGATAAGACATCAACTTTACTTGAAATTACTAAATGATTAATCAAAAAGTTTGCATGTATTTGCATGTAAGATTCATGGAAAAACTATGTACGTAAAAGATAAGACACATTCAGAGGAACCTAAATGGTTATCTCAAAATGCTTTGCCATGAACACATGCTATGTGCAGAGAGGTAGTAAAGAATACACTTAACTTGGCTCCACTTTGAAAAGTAACCATCATCAACAACAAAGTTTATCTTCTGAGCTTCACACTACCAAAGTCAAAACTATACAACCAACACATTAATATCCCATCCATTTGGTGGGTGAAAACCATGAAGTAGACCAGAGATGGACTGGTTTTCATCAGGAAGCTCAGTGCTGAGATTTTTATGACCAGGTGAAAAGGGGTCATCAAGGTCATTAAAAGGGTCATTAGGGTTATTTCAGGGTGGACTGAAGACTGTGGCCATGCAGTTAATTTATTGAGTTTGGGCTATAGTGCATGAAAGCTGTACTGTATAAATTAGTGGATGAGTATTTTGTGTTAACTTAGACAGATGAAAGATATAGAGACAAATGTAAAATAAATGAAAGGAACAAAACAGGTGCTATTGAATATAATAATGGCTGTGCTAACTACAATAGTAAAGTAAAGGCAAAGTGTGCTGGAGTAGAACTAGATTCACATATACAGAAGTGTATGGTTTTGCATCTACTTCTAAGTTTTGCATTGTAAATTATAAAATACCCAGTGTAGTTTCTCAAGTGTGTCAAATATTAAAGACATTGATTAATATAAGAACCAAATCAAAGTGATACAAACCCAGGATGTGCAAGAATTGAAACAATCCAGAATACCTGATCTTCTGATTGACTTCTTTTGTTTGCAACTGACATTTGGTTAGTTTAATACATTGAAGATCTTTCAGGAAAAGTCAGGTGTAGATGTAGGATACAACTCTAATCTAGAAAAAAACTCATTTAGCAAACAAAGTTGATGTGTGATATGTCCCACTTTTTTTCATGTCAGACAGAAAGACAGCTGGGATTTACAATTGTGAAAAGGGAGGTTTTCTTAATCTGAATCAGTAACACAATGAAGAACATTGTCCTGCTCACCTTGAGGTAGAGGTGTGCATAGCAGTGATGTAGCAGGTTGTCCGAGGGCTGGCTGAGACTGCTGACAGTGCTGACCAGTTCTGGAGCATACATGGGCACTGAGTGTTCAACATTCACCCTCTCCACCTTGAACTGCACAGCAGGTAGAGGCCGCACTGGCTGAAACACTGGCACGCAGACCGGTCCTGGTGCAGCCTGGGAAATTCAAGATATAAAAATGGTGAAAATGTTCTAGTCAGAAGGTCCACAATCCTCATAATCTCTAGGCCATCGCTCTTTGAAGTTTACATTTTAATGGGGACCCATTATGCTAATATCCAGCTCTATATTTGTATTCTGGGACTCCACTGGAGTAGATTCACAGTTCAAAAAAGTCTAAAAACTAAGTAACAGAACATAATGGACTGGAAATCCATCCGTACATGTTCAAGCCAGAAACTGATCCAGAATATCAGAGACGTCTCTGTTCGGTAATTGCCCATTAACCGCTTTTGTGTGACATAATGGTGGATTTTATCTTTCAAATCGCAAGTATATACTTTTTTTTCTATACATGCCCTTGTGAATAGTTGCCGACTAAAGTGGAAAATGTCTGCTGTCAGGAAATACCAAAGCTAACAGCTCTAGTAAAATGTTATTATGCTGTCGCCAAACAAGTGTATGGTAAACCTACATTGAGTACATTAAATGCCTATAATACTACTCAAGTAGACTGTTTTGGGAGAATGAGCTGTACTCAGAGTAGATGACCTTATAAAGAAGTAAGTAGAAAAAAACTTTGGAAACCTAGTGTTCAGAGCAGACTGACACCTGAGCTTTTGTCTCACAGGGGTTCCTTTTACATATGTTTACCTCATTTGAAACTTTGGACACATTTAATATGGACATCCGACACTGAAACACACATTATACATATGACAGAAAATAAGGAAAAGCATGATTATAGGTGCCCTTTCATTAAATCTCAACTCAACTGTGTGATTTGTATGATGATGTCCATAATGACTGCATTTAATGTTTCAAATGTATCTTTTTACTATGGACCCTCCATCATGAAATAGTCAGTAATTATATAAAATCAAGTGAAATGACCTAAAATAGCTATAGAATGTAATGAAACCTGATTTTTTTTTTTCCCCTCACAAAAAGAAATTAGAATGCGGTTATCATTTTTGAGATATTTAATAAATTCAGAGATTCATAACATTTAAACATTTTTAGCAAGATATGTACCTGTTTTAAGGTGCAGTGAGCACCTAATATAATTAGTTCTCCTCCATAAGAATCTTGGCAATCAACATTTGTCAAAAATCAAAGCTACCTAATTATTTGCTACTTATTCAGATAAGTGTATAGAAGCTTCCATGTCAGTAGCTGCAGTGTGTACTGTCCAGTGGGTATGCATTACATTTACAGTCTTCTGGCAAAGTATCCAAAGCTGTCTGACCAACTTGTATGCATATCAACCTTTTACGATCTGGTCTGTATACTAGATTTTCACACTTTAAAGTAACTATTTGCAAGTGTTGCTATTGCTATACAGCCAACCTTAGTATTACCAGGTTAATGTTACTTACCAGTCTAGACAAAACATTGTGAGCTCAACATCAAATTTCATTCCTTTGCTTGCCAAGATCCATCTCCAGCAGTGGCAAGCGACCCTATTTTTTTTGCTTGTATTTCTATCGCTTCATTTCTTCTACTGAAGTTAGCATGCTAACCAGCTAGCCGTGGCCCCATTCGACTGTCTCATCACTTTGTAATACCAAGTCACTGTAGTGTCAGTCTGCTTTGAGGAAGTAACACTGTTCAGAGGATGTATTTTAACCTCGTCTTGCAAACGCAATGATGGCTGAAGTTGGTAGGTAAACAGCTGTTAATGTTTATGTTGGCTATGTAGCAACAGAAAACTTAAAAATAGCTGCTTTAATCTTATGCAATGCAATTACCCATTCCACATTACTATCTCCTTAAAAAGAGGTTCTCAAAAAAGATAAGATCAAGAATTGGAGGACGTCTGTGTACACTACCTGGCTTCCCATGATGACGGGCATTAGTGTTTGAAGGAGGTTGAACTCTGCCATGGAGACAGTGACTGAGACTTGGAGCAGAGAGAGACAAGTGAGTCTGGTTGGGATGAATTCCTCCAAGCTTGATATCTCTTCTGAAGTAGCTGGACCATGGCTCTCCTGAATCACTTCTGCAACGATATTAACAGAATAAAAAGGAAGTAGAAAAAAATGTCTTCACCTCATCATTTTACATGTATTATTTTGGGTCAAAATTAGTGTGTGAATTCTTGAGTTATGGGCAAAAATGTGTTTTGTGAGGTCACAGTGACATTGACCTTTGACCACCAAAATCTCATCAGTTCATCCTTGTATCCAAGTGAACACTTGTGCCAAGTCCTAAGGGATTCCCTCGAGCCATTACTGAGATATCGCATTCCCGAGAATGGGATGGATAGATGGACAGACAACCCAAAAACACAATGCTTCCGACCTCGGCTGTCACCGGCACAGAGGCATAGAAATGTTAGATTTGGAACAAATATCATAACATATTGCAAAGATGCAGGAAAGGCAGAGGCTAAACTGTAAGATTCATTATAATACTACAAAAAAAAAACTAGTTTTCCTTTGTTTTAAACAAGTGAATCCAACCACAAGTATTCGACCTGTGATGTATTATTTGAAATAAAGTGAGGGAGTGGGAAAGGCAAAAGGCATTTGGATTTGAAAACTAAAGATTGTTTTACAGAGAAAGAGGTTAGCTGTAAAGCACACCAATTTCTTTGAGTGGGTGCCTCTCCTCTACGCCTGCAGCAATAAAACAATAAAAGGGTCTTTTCCAACAAAAACCACCACCTCATATACAAATAAAATAAACAAGCACTATAAAAGTACTGGCATCTCCAAGAGATATTCATTACAGTGGCTGTTTCCCAGTAGCTTTGTTTTTGAACTCTCTCATAAAACCACTCATTCAATCAATAACCAGAAACATCCGGAAAGGCAGAAAATGAAGCGAACCAAGTCAACATGGAATAGAGGCTAGCAAGGTCAGCGCTTGCAAAAGTAAGGAGTGACCAGGAGCATTGAACCACTAAACCATGTCCAGGGACTGAGGTGGACCAAAACCTGAGCCCTTTATTACTGAACGGCCATGGCTCTGGTCCCAGGACAAGGCTTGTTTCAGTTCAGTAAATGTTCTGTTGGGCTACATTCCCAGCTCTAAGGTGGGCTGTGAACCTGATCCCAAAGCTGTTTTGCTATTTGGCCTACTGCCACAGCCAACATCAGGTTCATCTGGCACTGCCATGTCCAATCTAATCATATACCAGGGCTCAAGTCAATATCCACAGTCAACATTCAAATTGCAACAAACACGCAGCTCACATGGTACACAGGGGCATGATTACATACATTAGAACCTATATTACATTCATTACACTGAATTACCGGTACATACATTAAAATACCCTCTAAAGTACACAAATGAGATGAAAATAAAATTGGAAGAACAAGGCTGCTCTAAAACATATACACACTTGCACACACAAAATGTCACAAAATCCTGTCCCACTTAACAGATCCAACTCTAAACATACTGTTATTTGTTCCTTCTATGGTTCTTATGCAATTTAGAAAAAAAAGCATTCATACAACATGCTGAACACACCATGAGTAATCTGCAAGTTTGAACCTCCTGCTCTAAATAGAACAAGGTCTTATAAAACACCATCTTATAGACACCAGCCAATTTGGCTTCCATTTAAAGCAAACTTTGGGAAGGAAAGTGAATCTTCCTGAGCTCTTGGCAAGTGGTGTACAAGGAGGAGCAGAGAAGAAGACAGGATGAGTAGAAAGACAGTCATGTCTTTGACCTCATGACCTCTGCTTCTCTTCTGGCAAGCATACAAACTGTCCTCATGAAGCCAAGACTGAAGCACAGAGCAGCTGTCACCAAAATCATTTGCAGACTAGACAAAATCAGGAACATCCCAGAGACAGTCAGAACTATGATCAACTAAGATCTGTCCTTTACACTACTGAGTCAAACTCAGCCTATATTGATGCAAACTTTGCTAACGAAGGGACGGAAATTTCTACTTAACTCAAATCAAGAACACATTTTCGTTGGCCTTTTTTTATAATTATTTGTGTATTAACTGACTAAGTGATATTAACAGTTTCCAAGCTAGAATGGCAATAAAAGTGTGCTGCAAAACAGTGGCAAGAAAAATTAAGTGAGGCCTTTGGAATTACCTTCATTTATATATAAATTGGTCCTAAAATATGGTCAGATTTTCATCCAAGTTACAATTACAAACAAACAATCTATTCTAACTAATAACACAAAATCATTGTATTGTTCTTGTCCATATTGAAAACATTCAAACATTCACAGTGCGGGTTGGAAAAATTATGTGAACCCCTCGGCTACTGGCATTAACAAAAGCTAATTGGAGTCAGAAGTTATCAAACTTCCAGTCCAATCAATGAAACCAGATTGGACGTGTAGGTTAGAGCTACTTTGACTTAAAAAACAAAACAAAAAAATGCGTCTGCTGATTTGAACCATTCTGCATAAAAAAGATTTTATGAGACTTATCAGGAATTGTTGATTTGCATAAGGCTGAAAGGTTTAAAGTCCAGTCAGCCAAACTCTCTATAGATGATTTAGTTTTGTAGCTACTCTCTCTAGAAGTGGGCGCCCTGCTGAGATGACTCCAAAAGCACAACTCAATAATCAGTGAGGCAACGAAGAACCTCAGAGTTACAGCCAAAAGCTTAAAGGAATCATTGGAGCTGGTTAACATGTCTGTTCAGAAGTCTACCATATGCAGATCATGGTGCATGATGTCGTGCCATGGACACCACAGAGGAAGCCACTTCTCTCCACAAAACATTGCTGTGTCCCGCAAGTTTTCCAAAGAGCAGCTTGACTCACCACAATGCAACTGGGAAAAATGTTCTGTGGACTGATGAAACTGAATTGTTTGGGAAGAACATGCAGCTCTATGTATGGTGTAAAAAAGACTCTGCACACCAACATGAAAACATCCTCCCAAAGGTGAAGTACGGTGGAGGGAGCATCATCGAAAACATCGAGGAGAAAATTAATTCCCAAGTTTATAAAGGTATCTTACAGGGTAATGTCAGGGTGTTTGTCCACCTGTGAATCTAAGTCAAAGTTGGGAGATGCAGCAGGATAACGACCCTAAACATCAAAGTAAAGATGCTTCAGAATAACTTCAAACAAAGAAAGTCCACCTGTTGGAGCGGCCCAGTCAGAGCCCAGACTGTAACGCAGTAGAGATGCAGTGGGATGGAACTACCCACACCAGACAACCTAAGACATGGCTGAGCTCAAGTAGTTCTGTAGGAAAATTTGTGCAAAATTCCTCCTGAAAGTTGTGCAGGTCTGATCAGCAGCTACTGGGAGAGCCAGTTTGAAGTTATTAGCGCCTAAAGAGGTTTGGCCAGTTATCAAATCCAAGGGTTCACTTACTTTTTCCATAAGGCACTCTGAATTTTTAAATGGCTGAGACACAAGATAATTGTTTGTGTGATATTAGCTAGGGGACACTGTGTTTGTCTACACTTGTTACTTGGATGATGATCAGACAACGTTTTATGACCAATCAATGCAGAAAAGAGGAGAGGAGAGGAGCGGAGAGCATGATTTAGGAGAATATGTAAGGCATGTACTATTTTACTATTCCATCTGCAATAGCTACCTCGGTTTCCTCTTTTATGTACTCTCAATTTCTTAGTCACCCCCTGAGGGTCTAACTTTACTGACCCTTTCCAGAAAATGCAAGATCACAGACACATAAAGAAACATGAAGGAACACAATGACCTATCCAGTTTTAGTCAAAAGCTCTATCATAATTATCCCATCATCTATTATCCATCACAGATGCTGAAACAACCGAAACCTACGGATGTTATCATTTCGCAAAAATGAGTTATTGCTACAGATATTACACACAGACACACATTCCATGTTCTTTCACAACATCCCTGGGATGAGCTCACCAATAGCTGTGCAGGGACGAGCACTAACAAAGGTGTTTGGCTTAACCTCCCTCATGTGGTCCAAAAGGTCACTACTTTCATGTACAGCTGTGTGTTGAAAGATGGGTTGTGCAAGGAAATAACAAAGTGATGAGAATACTGTAAAGTGCAGACTGTTGCAGTTTCTGATCATGGGCAGAATAGAGTAGAATAAAACAGAGTACAAGACAAGAGAATAGAGAAGAAGACAAGAGAAGAGACACAGCTGAAAAGAGTGTAAAGTTAGTTGAGCATTGGGAGTTGAGTGTGCTACTAGTTGCTACCTGACTATTAGCTGTTCAGCCCAGTCAGCCCAGTAAAACAGATAGACAGATAAAACAGATGTTAGAATGAAATATCTGACCTCGCTGTGGTTTGCAATAGGGTTCATACTCGTGGTCCATGGCACAGGTGACCATCTTGAGGATGCGGTGAACAGCGCTGCTGTGCAGCCTGATATCCAGAGGTCCCACCACCAGCCTCTTGATGGATGTTTCTTGAAAAGTGGGCACTACCTCCTCCATATTGACCATGGAGAAGTCCTGGGAGTCTATGAACACAAACACACATACAAAAATATAGAAAGTATGTGCTATTACAAACTTGAGTTCAGTCAGTCAAAAACACTTCTTTGCATATTTTTCAAGTAAAATTTGAAAGTAAAAAAGAAAGTACAGCAGACATATCAACTATTATACTTAATGTACAAATCTGCGTGTGTTTTTACATAAATATTTATGGCTGCAACATTTTTCTCAATATCCCACTTTTTAATTTAGTAGAAGTATGGAATGTCTTCATCTGTTGGGTAAAAATATAACAAAGATGGCAGTGGTGTAGGCCTGCAGCAGGGAGCAGATCACATTGCCGTGAACCACTGGAATGATGAATATTCCAAATGTCCACTTCTCTCACACAGCTGTCCCTTCATTCATCGCAGGCCCCTGTTCCAGAGGTCCACTTAAAAGACTCAGCTCCCCGGCAATAAAAAGGAGAAATTAAAAATAAAAGAAGGGGGTGGATGAATGGCAGTGAGGGAGGAAGAGGACAAAGGGTCACAACTTGCTTTATTCCCATTACATTCCACCACTGCACTAAACATTCTTATAGCTCAGAGAGTCAACACTATGAATTTAACGTTTTTTGCTGAAAGGGCTGGAGGATGGGGGTGGAACTCCCTCTGAATTTTGGAGATTTATAAAGGGCAACGGGCAATGCCACTTCCCCTTCCCTTCTTCAGTGAGATTTGGCTGTAATGGATTAGGCCTAATATCAACCATATGGCTGCAGTTAGAATGATCAGTGGAATGAGGAGGAAATTAGCCAGGATTTAGACAATTCATTTCCCAAGATTTAAAAAAGAATTTTTAATCTGCAGTGTTACTTTAATATTAAGTCAATGGTGAGAGTTGCCTGGGTGCGTTAGTTTTCAGTTGACTCAGAGTTTGTGTTAGTTCCGTAGCAATAGAGAATAATTTGTTGGGTTGACACTGGATCTGGTCCACATCCGAGAAGAAGAGAAACACTGACAAAAGACAAGCATTCCAATTGTCAAGGGTAACCACAACCATCCCGCAGGAGAAGAGACTGACACTTATCCTGCTGTCAGAAATGACTTTGACATCTCAGGATGACAGTATCAATGTTGTTTTTAATTTAGATTATTATCTGTAGCTGAAAGTAGGATGAAACAATAGCCTAGTCAGAGAGACAGAGAGGCCGAGAGAAGTAAAATGAAAGAGAAAAAGAGGGAGGCAAGTGAAACAACACAGGTGACAGTTCATGTCACTGAACTGGTTCAAATATATCTTTGTTTCTTTCTTCTTTTTTAGATTACTGAAAAAGGAAACTGAAGTACATACTCAAAAATTTCTGCCTAAGTAACTGACCATTTCCACTTCATGAAGCAGGATCATTTAATATCACATTTGCATAACATTCAAGGGCCATATCTATCCTATTATACTTTAGACCTATTAGACACCGTAAGGGGCTGCATTTTATCTCGGATTAATCAGATGTTTTCCCATTAAGTGCAGAACATGTTAGAGGTTTTTCTTACCTTAAAACTTGCGAATGTCAGTCAGGTGTCACTGTCATAGTTACACAGAGAACAGCTTTCCAGCACCATTGAAATAAAATGCTCAACAATGACACACTAAAGCACAGAGACATTTGTGGGCCAAATCTAACATTTCAAACTGAAGGAGAACGCTTTATCTCTTAATGGGGACTTCAGATCTTTCAGACTTGAATAAACATTCTTGAGTGCTGCAGCTGAGGAATGAGAAATCCTGCCCGTCTTAAGGCTTCTACCAGGAAGAGTGACACCTAATTAGGCAAGAGAAGCCTATTCACTTTCTCAACAGCTTACAGGTAAAGAGACAGGGGGGAAACAGTGTTTCAACAAGCAGCGGGGAGAAAGAAACTCAAATACGTGTCAGCGCAGACTAAACACTACTGACAGTTGCCCTCCAGGTAAGTTTGGGGTGAGAGTGAGGACAGGAAGGGTCAAGGACCAGGTGGCTGTGACTCAAACAAGACAAGCTGTTTCTTCAAGTCTCCAAGGGGCTTGTTTGACAGAGAGGAGAGGGGAGAAGAGAAAGAGAAAGACATAGAACGCGCGAGAGAGAATTAGATAGACAGAAAAGAAGAACAAGGAAGCGAACGGGAGAACATGACAGACATAAAGAAAGAGAGAGAAGAGGTGGCAAGGTGAGCAAACAATCTCTGTGAGGACGAATGAATTAGACAATACCTTTGCCGCTGCTGTTCTCCATTGTGTAGAGATAATCCATATAGAAAGCACCAAAGCGCTGCATGCCCGCTATCTCAGTGTAGGTCTCCTGTCAAACAAAAGTAGAATTAGGTAAACATTCAGCAGTAAGGGAGCAAACAAGTTGATTGAGTGTCAGTGACTGGGGTCATGGTGGATATGGCAAAGGGGGTCAAATCAGAGATAAAAAAAAAAAAAAAAGAGTTACTGAGGGGGCTGATCTATTTAGTTGGATATCATTTTTTTTACAAGTCAATATTACTAATATCCTAAACTATAAAGTGATGCAGGGATTACATATTTTTGTTGGCTAACCCTGACATTAGCCTCCCACAAAGCCAGTGGGATTTTCTCATTGGCTTTGTGGAAACCAGGGGGAGGGCTTGGGTGCAGAAAATAACAAACTCTTGACAAACGAAAGTTTATGATTTTTACAACTTTTGTTCAGAAAGATAATCTTCATAAATGAACACCACTTTTATGATTTCTGAAGTCCAAATACAGTTGCCAGATGTAAAAAGCTAATATTAGGCTACAAATTAACTACACCATGGTCACATGACTTTAATGTCACCGCTATTAAGCTTCCAAACTTATAATTTGATTTGGCATAAAAGCCTTTACTCTTAGAAAGTTAGCATTAGTTTACAAAGGCGCAAACATAAACACAACAAGGCTATAAAGGACTGGTAAGATCAAAAAGAAAATCAAACGACATATTTTATGTTGAGAATAAAACATGAAAATGTCTTGAGCTTGTATTAACTACAGACTTTATTTCAGGCATCTAATCAAAAATCTATTCCAAAAAGTAATCGATTTCAGGACGAGGGAACTGGAACTGCAAAAATGATAACTTATTTCCAGGTTCAGGAGCAGGAGCACAGAATTAAAAGTGCATAAGTTAGTATAACTAACCATTTCTTAAATACTTTACAGTACATGTGGAAGTAATTTACTAGATATAAAGTGTTCTTTATTGAGCAATAAGATATTGCTACAGTGAAAGTTTCCTCATCATTACAAATCAGTTGGTGCCTGGATGCATGCCACTGGAAATATGTATCTTATCTACTAAAAGATATGAGTTTTTCATAAGAAACTTGTCTGACTGGTATCATGGCTGATAATTCCAATCTAAAATTATGATATGTTCTGGAAATATTCACAAAGATAGCAAGATGCAGTCACATATCAGCCAGTACATAGCCTGGGGGCCTAAGGCACAGGTCTTATCTGTTCCCAAGCCATGGTTGAAAACTAGAGGTGACAGATCTTTCGCACTCAGAGCCCTGAAGATATGGAACAAACTGCCTGTGGAAATCAGGGGAGCAGAATCAGTGACCTCTTTTAAATCTCTTCTTAAAACATATGTATATATACAGACATATGTACACATGGGTTTAGAAAAATGTGCTATAAATAAGATTTATTATTATATGTTATTATTCAGACTTTACATTTACAACAAATAAAACCTAAATATGGGTAAAACCGTGGACATTTATCTTATTCTTGATCTAAAAGAGTGTCAGTGTATTGTTACACCATAACTAATCATTTATTTGTCTGCAAGTCAAGAGCTATTCACCCTATCCTCAACAATAATTTGAAGTATTTTTCTACTCCACAAGAAACCATAGTAAACAGTGAGATTTAGTAAAGAAACAGAAAAAGAGATTGAATGAGGCCCCTTAAAGACACACACACGCACGCACACACGCACGCGCGCGCGCGCGCACACACACACACACACACACACACACACACACACACACACACACACTTAACATCTCCACCCCAGACTTACCAACTACTTCTCTAAACAGAGATTTCAATGGAGCCTTATCAGGCAGGCAGGTTAATGAGTA
This sequence comes from Seriola aureovittata, assembly GCF_021018895.1. NCBI lineage: Eukaryota > Metazoa > Chordata > Actinopteri > Carangiformes > Carangidae > Seriola > Seriola aureovittata. The sequence goes on along the minus strand of NC_079370.1, from coordinate 24,625,347 downwards.
ATATTTATTAGGGGATATCTAATGGCTCTGGCATGCTTTTGGATCAAAGCATCATTAGCTGGTTTCAAAACCACTAATGAAGTACCACTAAACCTTTGACTCTTCTACTATCAACTATGAGTAGATGGATGGATGGATTTCCAAACAATTGCTTCATTGAGGGTCATGAACATTTCTTAGCAAAGTCAACACTAGAGCTGTGAGGCTGATGAAGTGAGCTGAGAGTTATCAGGAATAATGGCTTTAACACTACTACTTAGATAGCAGCAACAATTCTTTACTGCAGGGTGACTGACAGAAATAATCAAACTGGTAGGGATAAAAAGAATGATTTATTTAGAACAAAAATTACTGATTGCTAAAAAGGACAAAATATTGTATGAACTTAGAACCGCCAGACATCGCTAAATACCGCATTGTACTGCAGTTGTTTCAAAGGAAACCTTAAGAAATTAAGGTGCAATTATAAGATTGATGTTTACTGACCCAGATAAACTACTATCAGCAAAGTAATTAGTGTGCTTGCTTTAGCATGCTACTTCCACTAACATGCCATATCCAAATTGATCTGTGTTCATTTGTTGTCTTTTTGGCAGTGATGAGCCTTCAGTAAACGCTTTATATATCTGAAAATAAAGAGGAATAAGGCTTAGAATTTATTTGTTTTCTCAGCAGCTGAGGTCATCTCAAATGCCTGACAACCAGAACACCACAGATGTTTCATTTTGTGAGGACTGTCAATGGCAGGTGCTGTTCATGTAAACAGCAAAATTAATGCATTTAATTAATACATTTTTTTTTGAGTGTTGTTGTTGGTCAAATAAGTATGTTACTGTGTAGGCCTGCCTGCCCAGCTGTGAGGTGTGTGTTGGGTTGATTGTTGGTCTGGCTTGGAACTGACTGCTTAATTTTTGCCATATGCTTTAATCTCTGCTATCACTTTTGTGGGTGCCTTTTGAATGCTTTGTGGTTAGTCCTCTGAAAACAATACTAGGTCAAAACCTATGGTATGGCTGGACTGTGTATGGTCAATGTAGGACAGATTTGAAAACTTTTGTGGCACCACTGTAAACAACTGAGATCATCGCGCCCTATTAGCATTCTGCATAGTGTCAGCCAGTTTTAGCCCTTCATCCGTTTGCTTCTCTCCTCCTCACTGTGTTCACATATACAGTATTTTAATACAGCTGAATTCACAAATAAGTTTTTCTCATTTACATGTTTTTGTTTTGTTGTCAGACAGACAACAGAACAAGTTTGAAATAGTGACTGAAACATGGCCCATTATGTCTACATGCTAAGCCATTTCCAAGCTGTTGCTCTTCTGCAGCTAAAATCCTGATTCTATAACCACAACAGCGTCTGACAAAAATCACCAAACACATAAGTCAAATAAAAATACTGTGCTGTGATTTCAGCTATATTTATTTGTAAAACGATCACTCAGAAAGAATGTTCTTATTTTGTCTCTCAAACAGCACACAGCCTACCTCTGGGTAACAAAATGCTCCTCCATCTCTTTGCTACTCATTGACACGAGAATGGGCATTAAAAGCAATTCTCTATGTGGACAAGGTGCCCCCCCCCCAAAAAAAATACACTGCGGGCTGTAAACGCCCCACTAATGGAAACTGTTTGCGCCAATTCATTCAAGAGCAATGGCCAATGGGGACACTATGATCACTCAACTCTGTCAGTCAGTCAGTCAGTCAGTCAGTCAGTCAGTCACAGACATTCATAATTATAGGGCTGGTCCTGCTGTTGCAGTCCATCCAGCTTTGTTGTGAATATACTATATATGTCACAAACAACCTTATGTTTGCTGGATTCACTATAGGGAAACTGTTTTTTCTGCTGTAGCTGTGTAGCTTCTCTGAGGTAGATGCTCTCTGTGGACATGAATGTGATATGCATGGTCTTACTACTGTATTTACACATAGTGATTTTTGGCCATCCAAGCAAAGGCAGTGTCTTAAACTACAAAAAGAAATATTTGGGAACTATATTCTTTTGTACTTTAGTATTGGGGATGGGTACTTCTAGAAGTCTAGAATCTCATTTAGTGACCTTGTGACTGGCGGCATCCAGGATGAACTCAGCCCTCACTCCGTTGTTCTCTGGACTGCGGTAGTCAAAGAGAGAGTTGGTAAGATAAGTCATTCCTTTACTGCTTAGGCTGTCCCCACAGCTGAAGAACACTGCGTCCTAAAGAGACACAGGGAAAAGAAAAGAGGAAAATGAGGAGAGGTATGAAGGAGAGTGTGCTCAAAGAATGCAAGAAATACAAAAAACCCAATCCAACTCAAACTACTTTAAAAAAAAAAAATCTTTTCTGGATATTATTCAAATCCAGATGTATTTCCAAACTATTAACTAATTTGCTGTTGCACAATTTAAAAAAATAACTATTGAAAAATATCAATTAAAAATACATAGTAACACAGTTGATGAAATACATTGATTTCAATTAAGCCACCCAAAACCAATGTACTGTATGTGGCAAAACATTATGGTGAATGACAAAAAGCAGCTGGATCACTCTATATATACACACTATACTTGTATTCCATAAACAAATCATATCACGTCTCTACCATCTTCTGAAAGCTCTAAGGTGCAAAAGAGGCACCAGGAAACTGATTTAGGTGTCAGTAAACACTTGTCCTGGCTTTTAAATTCTCTTTTAATCTTTCTCACTCGTTTTCCGCCTTTTTTCATTTTTCATTCTGTTTTTACCTCTTCACTTCGGTTCATGTTTTCCTCAAAATCCCGTAGTCCCATGATGCCTTTCAGGCACAGAGCCCGGCAGCCCACAAAGCCAATCTGACAATCGAAAAAGGGCTCCCCCATCATCAGAACCTGGAATAAAGACCGGAGGAAGAAAGTTTAACCATTTTCTTTAAACAGGAAACCTATCAATTAAATAAAATAAATATTAATAGGCTTGGCTGGATGGTAAAGACATTTGAGGGGAGACTTGAGGATGTGACAGCGTGAGGTAATTTAAACCTGAACACAAGGGGAAAACGCCAGATTCAGAATCCTTCCCTCTCCAAAGAGAACACCCAGAACTGTATTAGTAACAGTGCAATACTTAAAAAAAAATAGTTAGGCTGAATTACCTTTTTACATCACAATAAAAACATAAACTCAAAAACTCATTTTATTGAGGCCTTATCACAAACAAGCTTCTCCACCATGACTTTGGTTTCTGGGCTCATTTCAGAGGGGACAGACAGCTTCCATTTTCCCTTGAGAGTGGTGTGTGCATGTGTGTGTGGTAGCACTCCAGCAGCCCCTGTAACCATCGAGGTGTGGTTGTCCCTCACCCACCATGTCTTTGCTTTACCCAGCAGACAGCTAAACAGAGAGCAATCCAATAAACCTTTACGTTTCACCACAAAATAATTACAAGGCTTAGTTTTCCCTGTTTTACTAGCCATCTCTTTGCCTTTCAATGCTCTCACTTTTGGTCCCAGTTCAGACTGCTTTCTCTCTCTTCCAGCAAAAGCATAAATTACAGAAATTGGAATTGGAAATCTCTCAGAATTCTCACATCTGGTAGAAAGCTTAGGAGCAGAAAACCCCTTTCCTACTCCAACCAGGTAATCAGAGAAAAAGGTTTTAAAAATATTTTCTACACCGAGGGGGAAACGCGGAAATGATCAGACTTGGGCTCGACTCAAACACAGATTCCACTGTGTTCACAAAAGACCACAGATTAGTGACCTGGAGGGGCTTTATAAATGTACTTGGAGAGGGAATTAAAAGGAACCTCTCCAAAAGTAAATAAGGAGATAATAATTATAATGGAGGATCAAAAGGACAGACAGAGATCTTTATTCGTCTGTTCTAGCCGTGATGAGTTACAAGATTGCTCACCAAGTGGGTAAAATTGCATATATCTCCAGTAAAATCGGTTGGACACAGGACCAGGTAAGAATTTCTGACATCTGGACTGGACGTGAGGCTATTTGGTTAGTTAGTTAAATGTAGACAATTTATTGATTAAAATTTGCAATATATATAAAGCAGTAAAAGACTAAATCCATAAATCATGTCCATCCTTATTACAACTGACATATTTCTGGATACAAAGTAAGAATTAAGATGTAGAGTTTTACCTCAATTGTGATTCCTTGTTGCTCCAGGCACAGGACCTCTCTGGACTTGACCTTCTGAGGACTGTAGTAGCTGCTCTCTGAATGGGTCTCTGTTAGCTGAGACAGAATGATCAAACAAATACATAACTTAGCAGTCAAAGCTATTTTGTTTCAGAGGGAAAAATACTACTCAAATTTAACTTCAAGTAAAATGCTGCAACAGGTGTCAAAAAAATACATAGACCATGAAAACTGAAGACTAATTTTGTGTTACATTTAAGGTTTTGTGTAGCACTGGATCCAAAAAGTCAAAGATCATTAAACTAGATCAAAACTAGCTAAAAGTGTGCGACACTAGTTGAGTTTAGAAGAGATTTTAGCACCTGAAAATATTGAGAAAAAAAGAAGGAAAATAATGTCACAAAAATTCAACACTAAGAACTGGAAAGCATATGTCTCATTTTGTGTGTGCGTGTGTACCCACAATTCACTGCTGAAACAGATACGTGATTTGAAAAATAAACAAAAGCTATGCAAGTCTTGGGATGTAAGGGGCAATGAGGCCCCTGAAAAATAATGCTTAAAACCAGAAACAAAAACATCCAAACAAGGACAGATGACATTTTCTTAGATCAGAGACTGGATACCAGCCTTGGGACTTTTTGGTCGTTTTCTTTTCCAACTTTGGACTCTGGCCAAAGACATTCATCAAACCACATGACAGCCACTCCCTCTCTGATTTTAGGGGAGGCCCTCTCTGGCTTTATTGGAGATGGTTAACAAAAATGACTAAAGCTCTAAAGATACCAAGGATAAAAATGATAATGTATAAGCCATTGTTCAATTCAATTAATTCTGTAGAGAATTAATTAGAGAGAGAGAGAGAGAGAGAGAGAGAGAGAGAGAGAGAGAGAGAGAGAGAGAGAGAGAGAGAGAGAGAGAGAGAGAGAGAGAGAGAGAGAGAGAGAGAGAGAGAGAGAGAGAGAGAAGAGAGAGAGAGAGAGAAAGAGAGACTGGTCAAAACTGGCTGATTAGGGTATATAGCTCTGATGCTTTTGAGGTTGGCCAGTCTAAAAACTGTGGGTGTAAAGCAGAACTGTGCAGGCCCCAACCCATTCAACTTTAACACAGGAAGCAGGTGCAGAGCAACAGGCAGCTGTGCCTTATTATCCCTAGTGATGGAGCAGACTCTCTCACCGAAGCTCCCTTCCCTCTTTCGATTCTGATGGTTTGGATTCTGATGGTTTGCTCACATGCAGGGACCACCCCAACCCAACCACCATGTTCCTGGGATCAGCAGTGAGCAAAGACATTAAATTATCTGCCTAAGAATTGCTCTGACATCACAGTGGCACAGACACTCAATAACTACCAGTCAGGTAGAGCCTACTAACATCAATGTTCATCACCTAACAATATGGCCACCATGGCATTGTCCAAGCTAAGATGGTGAGGCATTTTCTAACTGTCCCTAAGCCTGAATCAACACAGCAGAAAGGACAGAAGAGCAGTGTAGCACTGGAACTCCAAAACAAATGCTTAATATGGCCAGTAATCCACAGAGCTCCTGCTACTACTACTTTCCCTGCTACGTCTCCTTTATTGTATTTCGGCCCATTTAACGGCTTTGCGAGTCCAACACAAATGAAATGATTCTTTATGAAGCATCTTGAAAATGTTATATTGTTGGATGTGGATATTGAGATACTTTATCTTCATGTCCATTTCTCAGAAATATAACCCACTATCAAAGATCTGATGGAAAAGTTGAATAAGAACACTAGAAATCGTATTTATTTGAAATAAATGAAAATACCAAAAATAAAGAAACAAAGTTTCTTAAAGCGAAATATGTCATGAAGTCTGGCAAAGCAATGAAAGTTTGGCAGGTGTGCAAAAATGAAAAGGGGAACAAATGGTCAGTGCTAAACTATGCATTATGTGTGTAAAAGTCATTAAACTGTACTGCCAATTTCTCTGATCAAACAGATCTGGGGAGTAATGTGTCAGCAATCTAAAAATACCTCTCTGATTTCACGTGCATGTCAAATTCAGGTTCAGGCAGTGGCTGTTCAAAGACATGAAATTCCCTCAAACTAAATACTTCCTTGTAGGAAAGCAACGAGAACGTTTAAAAAACCATCCTTTCAGCTGTCTGCAATTACTCCAGATGAGAGGCAATTAATTGATTAAAAGAACTCAAACAATGCAGGAACAATTTAAACATTATTAGAAAAGCACCAAGGTCTGTCTGACATACCTCCCCCTTCACTGATCACACACACTTTCAAGTACACACACACATGCACGCACGCAAGCACACACGCAAGCACACACGCAAGCACACACGCAAGCACACACGCAAGCAGTAATGTGATCTGAGGAGCCTGAACCTGAGGGGAAACGCAGATGAATTCCAACTATTCTGAGTGTGAGCAGGCAGGATTAAAGTTTGGGATCCATTTCTGAATAGTCATCATACCATGTATAATGTTTAAGACATTAACGTGACCCGAGACACCAGTTAGCGGTTAAACTACCCTCCCATGTACCGCACACAGAGACAAAGAGGATTGAAACTTCCTGAGGATCAAGCTGTCCTTTAAGACTCAAATTCATAATGACCACAAAAAGAAGTAAATAAACAATAATGTAGCAAGGGAAAAAAATAACTTAACACAATCATATCTCAAATCAGGAAACTCTAAATCAACATTAAATATCATTATGTGCAGACTATCCATATCAGAATAAGACTTTTCTGACTTACCATGAAAACCCCTCGTGTAATAGACATTAAGACATTCATATTCTTAACTCCTCCATACTGTGACGTTTGTTTGGACATGGAAAAGTAATTTTTTGGCTCTGTATATAATGCATGTTTATCTGACATACATCTTATTTTTTCAAAAGCAAATCTAAATCACATTCATACCAGTTACTTAATGTCAGTGTAATGCAGAATACTTCTAACTTTAAAGTTGTGCTGAAAATGACAGTACAGACATTAAGTTGATCATGGGTTTCCTTGTTCACAGAGACATGAAACTATTGTTCACCCAGTGTCTGCTGGTAAACATTACAGCCGCTGTGTAACATTTAGTAATGATTTAGTAAAGAAATCATTTATGGTGATAAACAGCTCAAATACCTTAAAGGTGACAGAAGCTTTGGTGCAGTAGAAGCCTATGGAAACAATGGGATCTTTGTGTGTGTGTTGTTGGGGGTTGTTGGGGATGCCTCCTGTCTCTCTCTGCTGGTAGAGGCCTTCCTCGCTTTCCTCCTCCTCTGTGCCTACAATGGCTGGGACAAATGACCAAGCCCAGGACACCCAGCCCTGGTCTGCCTCTTCAGGACTCCCAGACTGCATGTAGAGGTCTGTGCTGGAGAACTGGCTGGAGGCCTGGCTTTCCATATCCACATCCATCCCTGAAGGGGAAAGAAGTCTTAGTTAGTTATAATGCAAATATAAGCAGATTATTTTATGTAGTTTAAATAGTGATGTGAAAAAATTCAGGGCTAGTGCCTGTAGGTCTGCTTTTACTCCAAGAAGACTTCAAGTCTTTTCACAGTGCTTAAGATATATATTTAGGCAGTTACAACCTACACTTCCAGACCTACAGAAGATTTGGTGCACACAATGTAGATTTAATAAAAAAAAACAAAAAAACATGTATACTTATCCTAAATAAGAATCCTACAAAAAAAGAGGGCCATTGTCTTGTGAAAGGAACAAATGTGCTGTATTTGTACACAATAGTGTTGCCAAATTCAAATTACATTAAAATCAGGGATCAGATGAAAAACACTCAATTCCCTCTCAGTATGCTTTAACTCCAGCAGATAAATCTGGTCAAACAGAAAAAAGTGTTGATAATGGAAGTGTCTGTGCCCAATGCAGCACACTAAATTAATTTGTCCATGCCTTCAGGGTAGTTTAATACAAGCAAGTTGTTTCAGCTGTCAAGTGAACGCACAAAAACAGCACAGACCAAGGCAGTTTCACAGTAGTTGCTGCCAATGCTCCAGCATGCAGGTGTGCAAGTATTTTAGTGCTGCATGAACTCACTGCTGCATGAACTCTACAGAGAGAGGGAGGGGAAGTCCATTCCAGGCTAGGCCAGAGGGCACAGCCTGTCAGCCAGGATCCTGACAGAGGTGAGCCTTGACTGGGCCCAGTGGATCACTGTGGTCAGGGTTGTCTTAGCTGGACCCAACAGCAAAGGCCACATCCACAAATGCATTCAGCAAGGGGTTGGGTCACATATTTGTATAGGGCCAATAGGCTGAAATGGGAGCCAAAAGGGAGGCTAGGTAGCTATGAGCCATCAGCACATGCAGAGCTTGGCTTGGGGTGCGGAATGGTTGCCTGCAGGACTGTACAAACTAAGCTGGAGGAAGTGGGGTGATTGGTCACACTTTCTGCGCCTAGACAAAGTGCAAGAGGTTGACTGGAGCATGAGCTACTGTAAGGCACAGGCCTCACACCTTGTGAAGAGGATAATGTAGAAAGTAGTAAGGAAAGCAGATTGAGGCTGAGTGGATGAGGCTAGACTGCCTAGACATATGTGACAAAGCCTGGACAAAGAGGCTTTGGAAAAGTCCTGGGGTTAAAGATAAACAGAAGCTAAAGGCTGTCAATGGGCCAGTTCTTGTGTCAGCAAGAGAAAACTTTAGCAAAAATGGTAAGTACTTGGATGACCAATGGGATGAAAGTCAGTGGACTGGCATGTTGATGGTGTGTGTAACAAAAGACAGACAGATGTGTGGTGAAACTCATTCACTATTATCTTTCTCCTGTTTCTTAGCAAACCATCTGGGGGTTCACAGGTTCCCCAAACCACCATGCACCAGTGCAGTCCCTGATCCCCACCTCTGAACTCATCCCATCGTGTCTGTTTCCATACACACTAGGAGAGAGGAAGCTGATGTCAATACACAAGAATGTGCAATCCCATTCCTCGTGGCCTCACGTCCTCTGTGAGAAAACAATATTGTCCGTGAGGTCACAGCTTAGGAATCCCAGAGGCTAAGGCGGTGAAAATTATGACATATTTTAATTAAATCTTTCACTTTGCGAATTGGCAGTTGGAAATCCCTTGTTATGGCTTTTTAGACCACCACCACCCCCCCCACCACCCCCCCCCCCACACACACACACACACACACACACACACACACACACACACACACACACACACACACACACACACACAACCTCCCTGTCCGATTCTGTCTCTCATTTCTCTATTTTTCCTTTTTGTTTTCACTCCATGAAGCCTTTGAGGTGTCAGTTCAACAAGTTAAGCTCTTTCGCTTCACGTCACAGCCTGACGAAGTCTACATTTGAATTGCAGGGCAATCAAAATAAAAGCACAATTACCAATCAAGTGATCAAAACAGACCGGCTTAAGGAGACTTTGAAGTATTAATCCAAAGAAGTGACTGAAAAATTCCCAGAGAGTGATGGGGGCTGGCCAAAATGTATGCTGCTGTGGAGTCAAGCTTTATGACCACACAGGTGTGAAGTAAAACTATTTTATGTTTTATCATGAAAGCAATCAAAGCTTGACTGGATATTTTTCATAGACAACTAACAATATCAGTGTGTGCATATGTCCATGCGCAGAGCTCAGAAGCACTATGTAATAGGATATGTCAAGGTCAAAGTTGGTTTCCATGAGTCCAAAGTCTCCAGGCAGTGGTGTATGTCTAAGCTAGCAAGAGAGTGGGAGTGTAAGTTAGTGAACAGCTGAGTGACATTGAGACAGTAAGAGGGGAGGACGGAGGGAAGGCAGTGCCCTCGCAGGCCAGTAGATGTCCCTCCATGTTTATAGAGGGAGAGGTGAACTGGTTACCTGACTACTGAGCAAAGGCTTCTGTGCATGTTGTCTTATGTATCTGCTGAGTATGCACGTGTTTTGGGGCATAAGTGTATACATACACACTCAGGCTAAATTTGATAGATGTTCAAAGTCTCTCACATAGGTGCAAAAACTTATAGTAAAATGTAATGCGTGACACAGAATACCATACGTCATCATTACACCAAAAATGAACACAAAAGCTACTTTTAGTTTTTCCAGTCACAAATTGTATGTGTATTCATCACCTCCCAGCAGAAAATGATAAAAAGACAAAAAAAAAAAAACATCTAGCAGTAGTTAAATTAGACAACACCTAATAGCTCATGTTAAAGGATTTTATTTGCTGCTGTGACATTTCAAGCTCTTCCTCAGACTACTCAAGCCTGAACAGCAACATCCACACCAATATTAAAAAGTGAAAACTTGATGAAAAAGGCCCTGTCATGTCACTGGGCTAGCATAAGGGGGCTACAGGAGGTTTATAATGGGGAGATGATTTAGCAGATACAATTCTGATGATCAATTCCATTCAATAAGCATCAGAAGAAAGAGTGACCTCTCCTACAAACACTGTACAGAGCGCAAAACACCAGACAACATACACCACTGGACAAACATACAACACTTCTGGACACCCATACACATCCTCGCATATACCAAAGCGCGCACACACACACACACACACACACACACACACACACACACACACACACACACACACACACACACACACACACACACACACACACACACACAACTCAGTTCATAATTCTTCACATACTTGTTGAAACCATACAGCTTTCGTTGCCGTGACCAGCTGGTGTATTCAAGAATGTTAGTCATCTATGTTTCCAACTGCTGAGATTTCAGTGACATCATTGAATATCAGACAGTAGGAAAACTACCCGTCTATTCCTGACTGGAAGTTTGCTTTGGTTAGTGAAACACAAGTATCCTGCACCATTCACCTATTAGTGCTTTTCATTAATGAGACATTGGCTCTTACCTAAAAGAGAGAGATTCAAACAAGAACATGCAGCCACAGTGAATCATGGGAACATAAACACATTACAAGACTTTTTCCACTTTGTTAATTGGCAAAAAGAAAAACACCTTCACATGGGGGAAAAATTAATATTCCCTTTGAAATGTTCTAGAATGAACCGCTTTCAATTGAAAGTCACGGCTTATTAATACGGCGCAGAGTGGATCCAGACTGAATCCATTACTCTTGCCTCAATTTTATGTCCACATATCTACACACACACACACACACACACACACACACACACACACACACACATTTTGTAAAGATGAGTAAAAAACAAAAAAAAAAAAAAAAAAAAAAACAAACACAAAAATAGAGCCACAATATACAACAACAGAGACTCACCACGAGGAGCCTATGGGAAATGAAGTGAATGTGATGAAGTGCTATGTACAATACTGGAATCATGTTCCAGCAATCATGTGACAATGATTGTTTCCTACAAACTACAACTGACTAAAAATAAATATGCATGTAAGCCAAGTCAGTCACTATAAGTGTCAACATACATGAATGTTACTGTTAATGTTGCAACATGTTAATGTTGCACTCTGTACTGGTTAAGAAAGAAACATTATATTTTCTTATTATAAATAAATCATTTGAGCAGTAAGTCTGCTACTATTATCCAAAAAAATTCAGCTTTATTACTTAAATCTAAAATGAATACACTGAAAACCATATGTTCATGAACAAGCCCAAACCCCTCCCAACACACACACACACACACACACACACACACACACACACACACACACACAGCCCCCCTTCAGCTTCTTCACTCTGTCGATTACTTCCAGCATAACAAGATCTGGGGCGCTCAGGTTCCAAGAGCTGGTCCCCTCTTGTATATTTTTGTGATGGGATATTAATTCATTCTCAGAGGCTCCACATAGCAGTAGCATGACACTGACTCTTACATCTGGCATGGGACACCAAACTGGAAGCTGCGCCAACTCGCAGTAAAAGTCCCAGGCCAACAGACAGGGAGCAAGTAAGAGGGAGTAAGCAAATGGGCTGTTTTGTGTTGGGCTGCTTGCTTCCCCTCTGCCCACCACTTCCCCTCCACCATAATTTGCTCCTGGTGCTACAGAGGCTGATTTAGCCCAGCGGGACTTGAGACTTGATCCTGTTCTATTTGGCTGGGATGCGGGTGAGCAGTTGGGGAGAGATGAGATGAGGAATAATGTGTGTTTTTTTTTAAGGGTTGGCTGCAGGTATAAAAAAGTATATTGTCTATGTACATATATTAGAGAGAGAGAGAGAGAGAGAGAGAGAGAGAGAGAGAGAGAGAGAGAGAGAGAGAGAGAGAGAGAGAGAGAGAGAGAGAGAGAGAGAGAGAGAGAGAGAGTGTGTGTGTGAGCAAGAGAGGGAGAGAGAGTGTGTGTGTGTGTGTGTGTGTGTGTGTGTGTGTTTGTGTGTGTGTGTGTATGTATGTACACTTTATGAGCACAAAACCTCCAGGTGGTTGTGCATAGTGCTCGGTGAGTGTATGTGGTATGTGAGAGAAGCCAGCTGCATGTGTGTATTTTGCTCAGCTCGTGGATGTGTGGAGTGTGATTTCCTATGGTGCTCCAATCAGAAAGACAGAGATGGGCCTGTGTTTGATTCATCCTTATTTCTTCCCTTCATCCTCCTCTCTCCTGCCTCTATCCACATGGAGGGGATCAGGCCTGACGACAACAGTCTGTGTTCAGTTACACGCTCTGGCTTTTGTTTGTGGAAAAAGCAGGAGGAGCGCACACCATGGTCAAAGTGATGTTAAATGTCCCATTTAGGAACAACAGCAGCATATGGACAGACATAGCCCCTGAACACAACAAGGCAACATGCAGAGCATCATGAGCTGTCTAAGGAAAAGTTCAAAGCCTCGTGCATGGTAGAATGGCCTATTAACCACTTCAGAGCTTTGTTTGAGAAATGACTGCTGCAGGAACCATACTGACAAACAAAAGCTGTTTAAATTGATATTGATAGAGCAGAATGATGGCTTTAGAAAAATTAAGGCCATCACAGGGACATTTCGATTAATTTTTTGGTCCATGTCCTTACTTGGTGCACGGTTGGACATATACAGCTACAGCACAGTATTTTCAGCACAAGGGAGAACCCTCAGCCATAACAAGAGGATGACTGCTTCATTCACAATTTTGTAGGTGAACATATAAATAAAAAGCAAACATTCAAACACATAAATAAAGCAAAACAGCTTAATATACTTACATATGCAAGTTCTAGCCAGTGCTAGTCATCAAGTATCAAGTTCATCTGGAAACAGCTCTAAACAAACATGGCTCAGATCTTTTAAAAACAAATATAATCCCATCCAAAAAAAAGCAGAGCAGAGTTTTTTTAGAAAGCAAAAAAAACAAAAACAAAAGAGAGATAAAATATTCTCAGGGTTAGAGAAAGAACTGTCATTGAAGAGAGCTCACTCACCAGGTAAACTTGCAACAGCCTCCCTGACATGACCACTGCCATCTTCTCCCTCGCCCTCTTTGTGTCCTCCGATTTCCCCATAGTAGAGGGCAATAATCAGCTGTAAAATGCGGATAAACATTGGTAGCTGCTGATCAGTGATGGACAACTTCAGGCTCTCCACCATGGTCTGGATCTGAGAAAACATAGGGAAGAAAAGCGTAAGAGAAGGTTTAAATTTTGAAATTCGATTTGTTAAATTATATGTTTAGATGTGAAATGGGCTACAGTCCCAACCACTTGTGGTGGGTTCCTACATAATGTGAAGAGGAATATTTAACAAAAAAAGGACAGAACAAGAACTAGTATGGATTCCCCTGGAAGCTGACTGCTGCATGTAGAAGACATGGGTTTGTATTATACAGTGTTAATGAATTATAAATAGCATAAGATTCACAGTCGAGAGTGGACTTCTATAATCTATTTTATTGCTTCACAAGCTGTAACATACAACTATTCTACATGTGGCAAATCTTTCATGTGTGATTCTGTTGATGAGACACCATGAAAACCTTATTGATGATCGCTAAACCAGCTTGTGTCTGACTGTATATAGATGGGAATGAGCCAGTTCTACTTTAATTCTGACTGATGAGAAAATTAGTTTAACAGATAAATGGGACTGAAGTAAATTTACCATGATGTAACTTTATGGTGGACAGCTGACGAATGCAATACACAGAAACAGAGACCACAGACAGTCACAGTAGATTTTCTGGCTAGAACCTACAAAGGTTTAAAAAAGCCCATTATTTTAACCAGAAGGTAAAAATGCAACAGCTAAAGAATTATGTTACTTTTTCCATCACAAATAGTTTAGATCTGACTACATAAACAAATCGCTACCACATTAAGGAACAAGACAGCCAAGACTCTAATCTGTGATTTTCAACAAACATCTTCCACTGTTCCACTGACAATGACTGGAAGAATGACTGTGACTGCCTGTGAGAGGAGCATTTTTTTCAAAACAAAACTGTTGCTTTTATATCAAAATTCAGCTAATTTGAGATTGATTCTCAACATCGGTGGTGTCATCCAAAAGCAGTTGTTTCATGACATGAAAGATAGTTGTCTAGATTGGATGTTCAACATGAACATGGTTGAACAGGTTTTGAACAAACATTGTTAGAATTGCACTAGATGGGAAGAGCACATGGTTCTCTCGGGTAGCTTTTTCAAACCTACCACAGTGAAACAAAGTGTCATTTTTCATATAGATAAAAGTCAAATCTCTCTGAGATCACTTGAGTCTAAAGCAAATACTGCTGGTACTATAGTAATACATTATATTATCTGTAAAATGATCTTGTAGTTTTGTGTAGGAAGAAAAATCTTGCCAAAACAAAACAGCTGTTTTCCATAGATATCCAGAACATCACTGGATTAGAACAATGGACTGAACTTATACATTATTCTGCCATTGATTTGAGAACAGCAAACCTAACAAAAGTAAGTTACATGTTCCTCTAACAACTGTCTGCTGCTAGGACAAATTTAAACTTTTCTAGCTAGCATGTGTGACACGTTTGGACGATAGTAAAATTACATTAATACAACCCATATAGAACACTGCTTGATCTTGAGCTTTGGGTAGATAATGGCAGTTATCGAGTTATTTCTAAAATTTAGAGATACTCACTTTGATGACAGATGGGATCTTGGAATTGATGTTGTCATAGGTAAAATGAAGGCGTGTTCTGAAGGAGCATTTGTACAGCAGTGGATCCTGGTAAAACTCGATCTTGCCACTTGCATTGCGTTTGTCTAAGCACACAGTGCAGTCTGCAAAGTTGATCATTTTCCTTAGGACCAGCTCTGGAGCTGCACAGAGAGAAAAGAAAATTAAAATAGATAATTTCACACTGAACACATAAGAGGTTGACCATCTGTGCTTGACACTCGATAAACATGTCAACATGCTGGGAGGTATCATTAAACACAAACAAACACAATGATGCACACTGACAGAGAGCTCAGCTCCAGTGTCCAGCTGACAGCGCTGTCAGCAGGCCGGCAGTAGAGATGACACTTTGTAATAGGATTTCCTAACTCAGCTATGACAAAGATGACAACTTTTACTTTCTCTCACTGTGTGGAGCATGTGATGTTTTGTTCATCGATGATTAAAACATTAAAATTTGAGTTTTGATGAATGATATATTTCTCCTATTTTTAGATAAGCTATAATCAAGAAAAGACATAAGTAATTTACAGAGTTTGTATAAAAATGGAAAACATAGATAAGGAAAAAAAAGCAACAAGCAACAAACCACAAACACCTGACCAATTAACATATAACAGATGACAAATAAATCCTCATAATCTGTGATCTAGAAATTCAAAGGAGATGAGACTCAGCAGACATCACAGACCTCTTGTGTAATGTGACATTCACAATAGGTGCGACCAAGTGGTTTTTGTGTGTGTGTGTGTGTGTGTGTGTGTGTGTGTGTGTGTGTGTGTGTGTGTGTGTGTGTGTGTTGGATGACACATGATCAGATTCTCCACTGTCTCTGAGTCACTCACCCCCAACACACTGATAACAGGACTCATCATTCCCAGAATTATTTTGTTCTCTAAACTGTAAGTAACTATTAATCTAGCCACTTCTTGCCTTATGTATTAGAATAACAAGAAATTCCACAGTGATAACAATGACTGAAAATGACCACTTCAAGATTCTTTGTTGATATAGGCTTGTGTGAGCCTATAAAGAACAAGTCCTTTCTTCAAAGTTATGATGGCAGTTCAAGTTTAAAATAACTAATTCTCTGGCAGTAAGATGAGAAACCCAGGAGTTTCTAGTGAGTGACAGCTTCTAAGTGCAATGGATAGAAATGGAAACACATATTCCGATTAGATGCAATTTTTATTTGAACCATACACTATCAATTCTTATCAATCTAATCTTATCAATCTAAAAGTAACAT
The DNA here is from genome assembly GCF_021018895.1 of Seriola aureovittata. NCBI lineage: Eukaryota > Metazoa > Chordata > Actinopteri > Carangiformes > Carangidae > Seriola > Seriola aureovittata. The sequence goes on along the minus strand of NC_079370.1, from coordinate 24,608,915 downwards.
AGATCATAGCTGGATATATGAGCCGCACTGAGTACTGACAGTCTCGTAAACTGTGAACAGTTACAGTCTATACAGATCCACCACAGTCCAGCTGACTCTAGCTATCATGGAGCAAACAAGATCTCATCTACAAGAGGGATAGACTGAAAAAAAAGACTTATCTGAGCTCTTGGTTTGTGTTTGTAGAAGAGATATTATCTCTGACTACAAGATGTGAAGCAATGGAAGTTCAGTGATCAGTTTGTGGATTCTACTTTACTAAGGCTGACAATACCAGGGAGCTAACGCTACCTAGCCAGATGTCGGCAGATATCAGGTTGATGTCTTGACAACACAAACAGTGCAGATTAATTAGAGAGTTGACTTTCAGGTTCTGCCCTGTCTACGCTCAAAGTGATCATTGTCTGTACATAGTTGAACATCTGCTTCTGACAGTCCATGTGTAGCTGTATGGGATAGACTTTATTCTTTAAAACATGCATAATAATGATGTGCATGTTGTCAGTTTTTACAAGGAAAATAAATGCTTGGTCCACAACTTTATAACTGACAAGAGTGTTTAAAATTGAGCTAATATTGATATAATTGTTAACATTAAGAACTCAGTTAATTACTGTAGTTCCACTACCTTCAAGAGTTAAAACCAAAAAAGAAAGACACATGAACCAGGTAGCCATTAAATGCAAGGGCCCAAAAGGATAGAATTTCCTACTGTTCTATTCACAAGTGGCATTCCCAGGGTTAAAATTCCCCATCTCATCCATCTTCTGTATTTTTAAATGTGAACTTTTTTCTGTCAGAGCCTACTCTGCATTGGACCCACACATGCTCCAATTACACTGTGGAGTTTATCAAGAGTCTGAATATGAGACTACTCTGGCAGCTGACATTTAAACAAATAGCCATGTTTAAATGTGTCTGAGATGTCTGTTTGACCTTTGTTTGAACTACCAAAATTGAACACTTACTGTAGTATATAGGTTCTTGTCTTAGTGGATTTACTAGTTAATCCCACCACCAAGGAATGTAAGCAGCCATTGCTCACCAGTGATGTCCATGAAGGCCCTCTCCCACATATCGTCCACAGTGTAGCACTCTGCTGAGGTAATGTTGACCGACAGCACGATGTCATCTTCCACATATTTGAGGATCAGGTTGTTCACCACAATATTCACATTGTTCACCACACGCCTGATCAGACTCTGCACGTAACCTACAAACAAATAAGCAAACATACAGAAACATGTTACATTGCACACAAAAGGCATACCTAATTTTAAAGAGACAAACGTGTACACAGGAGGGCATAGTAGCTATATAAGCATATATCCACTAACATATGCACTCAGTTGGCAGTTTATTAGGTACACCTAGTTTACCCAATGTAGTCCAATACCACAGTTCTGCAATACACCCCACTTTCATAATGTTCGTTTTTATATGAATTGGTGTTGACTCAACTATAACAATTTTGAAGGACAGAATTTCTGTTGTTTATAAATGGGGTGGACAAAATAATAGAAACAATTCAACAGCACCACAAACTGCAGCCTCCAAAATGACCATAAAGTTGAATCAACACCTCAATAAAAACTGAACATTATAACCTTCATCAAGGGAGAATTTATTGCAGGACTGTCATATTAGACTGCATTAATTTTAGTTAGGTGTAAACTAGCTGCCAACTGAGTATATCATGACACATCAACTTAGTGTTGATACCCTGTAAAAGAGTAAAATCCAGAGATACATTCTCTGAAAGTCTAGACTCAGTACCAGTGACCCCTTCCATCCTCAAGGGCTCATAAATAAGAGGAGGTCCTGACATGTTATTTTTCGCCACAGTCTATCCCTTGGACATATACAGTTAAAGGAGCTAAATATCCATAAGAAAACATTTTTACTCCTCACCCTGCCTGAGCAGTGTTACAAATCCTGGGTGAATTTATGAATCTGTCTCTGAAGGGCTATCCTCTCATATGCTAAGTCCTGTTTAATCCAAAACTATGCACGTGCCGATTCAAACATATCCCTCCCAAGCCTGTTTAACCACTGAGGAGCCTGTGTGTTCACATACACAAGTTTAATTGCATCAGCACACACAGAATACAGGACTTTATAGAAATTTGTACAGGATAGAGTTATTAGGGGATGAAAGAAACTCCGGTCTGCCAGGATTCAAAATGAACGATGCAATATGCCAACGAAGAAAAGAAAAAAAAAAAAAGAAAAAAGAAATCACAAATGCAGTGTGAAAAACACTAAATGCACATTAATTTTATAGTGTAATGACTGGACAAGTGATGGAGTGCAAGGGCTAGAGAAATCAATTTTGTACAAATGGAAAGAAACAGAATATAGAATGTAAAAATAGCTTTTATGGTGAGGGTGAAAGGTGATGGGGGCAGTGGGTTTTGTAGTGAAGAAGCAGAGGGATGTAGTGACCAAGAGCAAGCAGGAGAAAAAGAGCAGTTCAATAGATTGGGTTTCAACAGAGCTGGGGGAGCCATCCTGCAATGTTAGCAGCACCTCCTGTGGCAACAGTGACGCCCAGAAACAGAAGCTTCACAGGAAAAACATACATGGTAAGGTTATTACTCAACAAAGTAAGAAAGAACTTAAAATATTACAGACAGGGGAGTTTCGACCATAAAATATGAAAATATACAGCAATAAATTCTCCTAACCACAGGACCAATGGCATTATTCATTCCTCCCATGTACTGTTAAACACAGTCGCTACAAGTTAAAACATATAAACCTTTAAAGCTTTTCCCTTATTTTCCAAACCAAATGTTTGTCTTCCTGTATCTACATGCCTGGCCCAGGGTATAACAGAACCGATAATTAGGCAGAACTAAATGGTTCTGTTGATGAAAATATTTATATGAATTGGTTAACTGTTAGGTCTCTTGTACACACGCCCAACTATGCATTAGCATAATCCAATTGACAAAATTCTCATGAATTTGCTGCCTGACCAAACAGAGCAGCAGTAAGAGAGGATGACATAAACTCAACTCATAAACACACTGCATGTTCATGATATTTGTTTGTGGATTTGCATGCATGTATGTGATTGTCTGAGTTTGAGTGGGTGCCTGGCTGCTTTCTTGCATGCATGAATGTGGCTGTGTGTGCGTGCGCGTGTGTGTGCGTGTGCGTGCGTGCGTGTGCGTGTGCGTGTGTACATCTGGGGTCAGTAAGAAAGCCACTATCCCACCTGCAGCCTGGGCAGTAAAACCAGCACTTTACCCCCTGCTATTTCCCTCTCTGGATCTAATTTGCCCGTGTCAGGGTGTCTTTCTTTTTCTCTTGCACTCTCTTACACTTGTTATACCTATTTTTGCCCCACACCAAATCCAGGGCCCCAATCCGTCTCTCTGCGAGTCATCGCACTGCTCTGAACTTCTGTAAACAATTGACACAGCCAGCACCTGTGCTGCGGCCCACAGGGAAGGAGCCCATTTAAAACTGCTCAACCATAAAATGACTGGAAAAACCAGCTCCTTTATGTGATCTCAGAACAGGCCAAGTACTCTCTTTTGTGCAATACAGGAAAGAAACACTATAGTGTCCATGCTCACCATTTTTCATGTATATGGAAAGTATTAGCAGCTATTAGCCTTGCCAGTTATTAGACATGGAGAGAAAGAAAGACAAGTCCATCAGACAATAAATATACTGTAAGTTGGTCCTGTGGTCTTATTCTGAAATGTAATTTGCACAGTTAGTAATGTAACCAAAAGGACACATACAATAGCTAGCATGGGACATAGTGTTGAATATAGTTCACAAAATTCTATAAATCCCTTTTCAATCTTTAATCTGTAAAATGTAAAATAAAGGGAACATAGCAGCGTAAGGATCTCACTTTCATAATGGTAAGGACTGTGGAAACACCACAAGCCTATGTTATTACAAGGTCACTATCACCAGTAAAACTTACTTAATTATGTGAACCATTCAATTCACTCCAGGACTTCTTATAATAAAACGGTAGATTCACAGAACCCAACCATGCATGGTACAGCAGGTCTCCAGAGCAGAAGAAAGCTGTTGCTGGAGAAAGCTCCAGCTTTTACCAGTATGCGATATTCTCTATCCATAAGTAGCATTTTCCAGTAATACCAGAACAGCTGCTTTATTTAGCTTCTGAGCAAAGGCCCCAGTACCAGGACAGCAGTAGCACTGAACCATAGATTTATCTCAGGAGTGTGTTTGCATTTCAGTCCATACCGAATCTCAATCTCCTCCAATCACATGCGTACTTACATAACCATGCATGCATGCACGCACAACTCTTGGACACAATGACACATAAATTTAGCTGTATGCATTTATGCTCAGGCTGTAATTTCAATGTGGAAAAACAGAAGAAATGGCTTCCAAATGCTCAAGTTTTCCTAGTGGAAAAGGTGGATATAAAACACTGTTGGATAACTGTACACAAAGTATGTAGGTGTGAAACAACTTATATAAATGAATATGATGCCTACAGATGCAGAGTGTCCATTAATGTGTCAATCAAATCTCTAAAATAAAAAGTTATCACATAACAAAAAATAATTTGGTAAGAAATGTACAATGATCCTCTAACAAGGCAAACAAACCCCATGTATGTCTATCATCATGAATACCAGCTTTCCTTGCCTTGAGAGACTGTTATACTGTAAAGACATTTCATACTAAATGTCCTAATGCAGAAAAGAATATTTTTGTGGCTCCTCAGGGAGAATTCAGCTTTGAAACTGCAAATCTTGAGTACAACTTTGATCCAACCACCTCACAGGTAGCAGGCTAAAACTAGACTAAAAGCAAGACTGGCCCCTATTAAATCTCTTTGAGCACCTATAAAACAAAGCATGGTTTCAACAGTGTGAATAGGGACAAAACAGGAATCCCCTGAAACACAGAAATGCGGTTCCCACAAACGGTGACCACTGGACCCCCACAAAGTAGTGGTAAACATAATCACTCACAGAATTGCTCAAGGTGGAAGCACTTGGTGTTTGGTCTTTGTGTGGCTAACAATCCAATGGCATATGAATTAACGTCTCTATTTCCCACCACAGGGAGAACAGGGAGGATAAATTCAGTCAGCATGTGAAGGCTTAGGGCCAAATGACTGGATAATTGCTGGTGGCTTGCTTTTTAGTGTCGGCTGTGTTTTGATTTGGCTGTTTTAAAGGGGAGAGGAGCAGATTCAAAACAGTGGTTAGTCGACATTGATGCTGACAAAGAGGACTCACTGTTGACACATCTTGCTTAAAGGACCCATATTCTACATTTTTCCTGTTTCATTTGAAATTTTGCTATCCATAAGAAGCTGTATCAATCATCTTAAGCTCTCTCTGGAGCTCTAGCAAGAACAGGGCATTTTGTGTCCATCTCTGAGCCTCTCTTCTGATTGGCTGACCTTAGGGAGACACACAGTCAGGCCAAGTAGTCTACCAGCAGCCTACTACTATAGCTTGGCAAAAACTCACTGGTAAATGTTCATGCAATTGTCAGTCAGCGCTGAGATGAGCCAAACAGACGGTAAAATTTGGACTAAAAGACTCCGAAAATAAACTTCAGCCACTGGTCTCCAACATCACTATCCTTGGGTAGGTACATTTTTCTGTCTTGTAGCTTGCTAGCTCAGCGACCGAATCATCACACGGTGGGATAAGGTGGGCCTTGCTGGAGGCATTGCTGAGGGTGGTGACTGCATAGTTGAGATATCGCAAAATTACAGAAGTCACAGTTTCTGAATATGAGCTATGTGCATTTCTCCATGGCTTGAGTACTGATACTTTCACAGTATTTCTATAACACCTAGACTTCCTTTATAATTAAATAATACATGGAAATCTTACTTTACTTACTTACCTTTAACACATACTACATATCTACCCACAATGGCACTCTCCTACGAACCATCCACATGCATCTGCTTGTATTGATCATCGCCTTCTGAGACAGATGTACTGAAGTGCAACTAACCTTAAATTTGGGGACGCATGTGGCTTAAAAAAATACGGATTGAGGCCAGTAAAGCAATGTCCTAATCACCCTCCAATGCTGCTCAGTACCTGCATAGTGCACACATACCCCACAGTAAGCCTACATTGAAATACTAAAGTAATTACAATATTTTTGACAGATGAATTGCTCTGCATTGAAAAATATGTAGCATTATTTCAAAAATATAGCTTTCTGAAACAGATTGGGCTTATACAGCTGATAGCGGATCCATAAAAGTCCCAATGTGTAGGATTTAGCTTTGGCAACTCTTCAGACCTCATTAGTGGTAGTATCAAAACAAACACTGCAGCAGACAGTGGAGGTAGTGGTATGCATTTCAATGTATTTGAGATATACGTATGGGTTAAATTACAAGGCCATACAGGTAACAGATATTTTCTTTGGCAGATATTGAAATGCACTAGGTCTCAGGACAACATTACATTCGTTCATTTGACAGATGCTTTTGTCCAAAGCAACTTGTGTAGGATGTAGAAACAAGAACAAGATATACAAAATTGGGAGTGTAACCCTTAAACAAATAACGAAAAGCATGATCAGTCCTATAGTACAATTGTTGTCATCACAGGAGGACAACATCTTTATCCATACCAGTGGACTAAAATAGTCTCAAATGAGGTACTCATGAGACTAATGAATGTCTAAAAAATTACCCATGTCTGCTGCCATATATTGCAGTTCTGTGCCCTCACAAACATCCTTAACTACATTAAATACTCCTGACAGGTTTGTTTTGTATCTTATTCTTAGCAAAATATCCTCTGTCTGAGTCATAGCAGGTTAGTTTTACCTCATCTACCTTTTAACCTCTACCTTTTAATTAGGAAGGCTGGGATTACAGCATTCATCTGCTTCCTCACTGTTATTGAGGTGCTGCAACCTATGACCCCAGAGTTGTCTTTACAGCCTATAATGGGTTGAAACAAGGTCCACTGCTGGAACAGCGTGAGGTGTGCACACAATTTAACACAGATGCACTAAAAACATACACACCCAAAAGGTTCACACACACACACACACCCACCCAAAGGTTCTCTCACACGCACACACACACACACACACACACACACACACACACACACACACACACACACCTTGGACGTCTGTTAGAGGCAGGTCCAAAGGGAGATGCTGAGGTGTGAGGCGCCCTGCTTTAACAGCTGGGGAGAGATATTATCTCATGTCAGGCCTGGAAAATGATCCTCCCCAGATACAACCAGATAGGAGGGTAGGTTCGTACATTCATGCATACAAGTGCTCTGGGAGTGAGCCTTATGGTTGGGTGCCTATGACCTGGATCTTAAAGCTCAAGACCCCCACCTATCTCCTTTCTTTTTTTTTTTTTCTTCCTTTTTTTCTCTCTAAATGCCAAATATTTTATATTTTAGTCTCCTCTCTCTATTGTCTTTCTTACTTTGCAGTTTTTCCATGTTTGTAGAACTTTTCATTAATTTTGCCACAAACCTTTGTCTGAGAGGTTGCTATATACCTTTTATGAAGTGTTTCTTGAGTAAGATTACTGAAGTTGCATGCTTTTACACTTCTATAAGATGTCTGTGACAGCATAAACATAAAGAAAAATGTTTACTGGCCAGTATGAGGTCTGTGTATGCTTGTTTCTTTCTAAGAGACAGTTACAAATTGATGAAAAAAAGCGGTCATAAATATTTTTAACAGACCATTATCCATCCCCAATCAAACAAGGCCCTTCTTTGTGAGGTGCTGTAAAGTGCTGGAGTAAGGCAGGCATGGAATCCATGGCCCTGTAGGAGGCATGTGGTCAAGTGGTCTTGTTGATAAGAGCCATCACTATGTGATTTATCAGAGACACATCCCCCGTGCTCTCTCTCTGGCTGATTTACAATAGTGAAAAAGGTAGTGCTACACAGTTCACCCCATAAAGAATATTTCTCACAGTGTAAACACGTATTACATACATTTGGGTCACTGACAATGACCTATGCAGGCAGTGGGCTACTAACAAGCCAAGAATCCAATTATGCAATTATTCTGTCATTAAGCATTCTAAGAGGCTAGGAAACAAAACCAAGATTTCTCAGTAGTGTGTAAATAGGTGCTAATCTCAGTCTCACTCCATGGCCCTGTCCTCCCCCACTGAGGCCAAGCCTGCCCAGGTGGTCATTCTCTAAGCAGGGAGGCAGAATAGCCTCAGTGGCCCCAGGGCCATCATTTACCTGGGGGCAGGTCTGGGTCGCTGGGGGTAGCCTGCTGGAGGCGGCGGGGCTTAGCCACAGCCTTGGAGCTATCTGAGACACTGCGACTGGTGGAGCTAGAGCCGCTCTCGTGGTCATCCTGAAGAAAAAACAAACAAGAAAACCCATGAGGATATTTAGTGAATTTCTAAAATACAGAGCTCTACAGAACTTCAATTTGTTCTGGCAATTATTCATTTATTACCAGATTAAAATAGTACTTCATTTTTAATGCACACAAATTGTATAATAATACAATAAAGAGTGATGGTCTTAGCTAGGTTGCTGCAAGTCTGATAGCCAAGTTGCAATCAGACTAAGAGTACTCAGTTGTTGCGCTATCTGTCAAATTAATCCTGACATATATAACCATCGTCTAGTTTCCTTTTTCTGCATGTGCACTATAGAGATGACAGAGATTTATGGTCAAACTAACCCTACTGTTCTTGTGTTGAGGAGCTATTTCATTTCAATTAGTCATTACTAAAAAAAAAAAAAAACAGTTGAATCCCTAATTTTCACACATATCTCAGCACACATGAGCAAGAATGAATATCAAACAAATATTGTAAATTCTAGTTCAGAGGAAAAATTTACCTATAAACTTTATGTGGTTACTGAGGTAATCAAATTATTGGTGGGCATGCAAGCATCTGTATCTGTTCACCTGCACTGCTGTATGTGCAATGTCCAGAGGAGTAATTGGGGGAGTATCCACCATATACCATTGTTTTTGAGTCCCCCCTCACACCAGACCTTACCACTAACCTTGCTCCCATCCCCATTAAACAACCATCTCCATGGGCTCTACAAATAAACTCTGGTCCTTGGATGAGAAGGGTGAGACTCTCCTCCACAACAGCACATGTCACCTGCACTCAGAAACCAGCAGCCTATTAAGTTCAGGAATGCAAGTAGGAGATCTGTGTGTATGTGTTTATGTGTGTGTAGGAATGACGATTAAATGGACTTCCCCTTCAGAGATGAGCCTGTAGATAAACAAAATGAGCCATGGTTCTGGTTGAGGAAGTTATTTATTGGTTCAGCTTGTAGGGTGCCTCAGCCTAGTCGGTGCTCTGTGACATGAGGTGCAATTAAAACAATTGGGACATGGGGAGAAACAGTGGAGGGGCCATGAGATTGTGGACTGATTTACAAGGACTTTTACTAGTTCTACTGCTGGGATAACTACAGTTTTAGCTTATGCTTAAAAAAAACCCACAAATGGACAAAAAGATTTCCCATTTCTCATTTAATATTTTTTATCAATATGTTTAAACAGTCTTTTATGCTTAAAGCATAAAACCAAGGCTCTCACATCTGATGCCATCATGTTACAAAGCCTCAAGCAGCTCCATTAAAAATATAGAGACAGACTTTGTGGATATGTAAAAAATTTTCTAGCAGATTGTCGTCAATCACCAGGGGGTCTTGGTCATTGTGTTTACAAGTTTTGTCAGAGGCTTGTTATCTTTTTTCCAACGGTTTAGGAGGGACTTTCATTTTCACAACTTTTGATTCACCAGTTAATAATCAGAGTTTATGGGACAAATAATTTGTCAAATCAGTTTTTGCATGCAGATGACAAATGTTTGCCCAATTTGAAATACAGCCAGAGCTACAGAAAAGACCTCTTTAACCATAAATTATCAGTTTGAAGAAAAGAACAGCCTTTCACATCAAAATCAAAGCACCTGGAAATAATATGGCTACTATGACTCAAGTTTTACTCTTCTACAACTACTATGTATAATTGAACAACCACATATTCATATCAACAGTAGACATAAGCCTGCAAACACAGAATGGTAGGAAGGAAAAAAGAAAAATAATGCACTAAAAATAGAAAAAAAAAAGGTAGAGAGTTGAGTGAGTTAACCCCCAGTATGGCATTGATTAGGGGTTACTGCAGCACTGTAACCTTTCCACAGTCAGACAACTCGGACAAAGAAACAGGCAATCACATATGTTTAGCATTCAAACAGGGGATTGGTGTGGCAGAGTGTCGCAAGAGTCATGCCTCATGCTGACTAATGTAAACGCTGAGGTGTCAAAACCAAATATATTTGGCTACTCCAAGAGCACACACTTCATTCACACACACTCAAATGAGCAAATGAAAACCCACAGCCACACCTTTCAGGCAAGCCACATGCTGTATATATTGTACATGCACATGTCCTATGCAATTAGCACGCATTCCCTGGTTATCACACTATCTAATGACAATGAGCCCCTTTCTCTCTGTGCGGTTGAGTAATGAAGATTAGGTTTTAAACATACTTTGCATAATTTGAGTTGTGGACACACTGACGGAGAAGCAAGTATCCCCCAGTGCTGTAAAGTAAACATGCAACTGCCATGAGAGACGAAAGAGGCTCTGGCAGAAATATTTACACTTTACTTCAGTAAGGGCCTTTGCGGTAGAGCTGCACTATGCAAGCAGTTTTTCCCCATCAGTGAGTGGTGGGAATTGGTAAACAGAAGAGGAGGAATAATAAATACTTCATCAAGGTTCCAAAGAATAGAGATTGGCAAATAATAAGATACAAATTTGTTGCTCATTATTCACACTTCATTTCTTAACTTGTCATCACTTTAAATGTTGCATCTACAATATTTAGAGATATCACATTAAAGGAAAATACAATTATTTAGATGAGGTAAGTTTATAGTGAGACATGCTCACATGTCAAGGTGTCACTATAGGCTACTTGAGCACATTAGAAACAGTCTCTCTCCCCTGTCAACTCTCATATCTATACCTAAAGGAATGCCTAGCCCTGCAGGCCAAGACTGCATTTCAACAGTTCAACAACTCAAACTGGCACTAAAGGACGAGACTGCCAAATTTGGAAGTAGCGCAATTAAGCGTTCAATGTCAGTGTGGGCAATGAGCAATTCTCCAGGGGCAAAAAATGCCTTTTCAGAAGGAAGCCCTGGGACAAATGAAGCCTGCCTCAGCTGCTGCCGGGTAAACTGATCCCTTCAATGCCACACCAGGGCACAGGATAGGGAGGGAAGGATGGAGGGATAAAGAAGGAGAGAAAGACAGAAGGACCAGGGAGGGGGGGGATTCTTCCCCTGCAGGCATGTCAACTCAGCTGCTGACCAAAAATGACGGTGGCAAAAAACTAAAAGAGAGACAAGAAATAAAGAGATAAGTGGAAAAAATAACAGTGTGAGAGAAAGTGAGACAGTCAGACAAAGAGCGGTTGTGAAAGTGAGAGTGACTTGGAGATAATGAGACCAAAACAGAGGCAAAGAAAAAAGGAGCAGGTTCTGGCAGTGTGAGTGACAGGTGAGCTGGACCCCCTACTCAGAGGGTAAGTGGGCACCCATGGAAGGTTAGGGCACAGGAAAGCCAGCCCTGACCTCTGTCTACCCTACAGACGTCTGGCTCAGTCGGGGACCAGGAGGCAGTTTGTTGAGCCTGTCTGGAGGGCCGACCCTCATCTGAGCTGCTCAACACATCAGCTGAACCCGACCACCTCCAGCTATTAGACACGGCACCTCTGCAAATACTGTCAGTTTTCCAAGTACAAACAAAGTGGCTATAACTCACTTTCTTTGAGTGGATCATTTTAGGTCACAGCAAGCAGAAATTTTAACACAGTGATGTGAGGACAGTAATAGGACATAAAGCTGATGTTGCCAAATTCAGTTTAATTTTCAATTGATATGGTTTTCTAGGCATCCGTTTAAACTGTTTGAAATATTTTAAAAGTTTCAGATTAATTTTGAAACTATTTTAGACTACTGAAAATAATGTATGCATAACTCCATGTAAAGTGAATAACTGAATAACAGTTTTACAGCAATTTCTTGTCAACTGAGGTTTTCTCTTTGACATATGTTGGCCAAAGCAAAACAGCATTGGCAGAGTTGTTTTTATTGCCCAATGCACATTTCTGAAAAATAAAATATGGCACTGTCTTTTTTTCCCTCCACAAATTACTAAGCAATTTCTCAATTTCAGCTGACTACCCTGCCTGCAACTGCCTGATCTTTGAAACCCAAACATTTTTAAAACTGGTCAATTTCACACAGTTTCAGCAGATTAATGGAAGCATGCAGAAGACCATTGCTGGATAAACACACTCTTTGTTATTGTTGTTTTTCCTCTGCAGGCTGCTGGTGAACTCATGCTGACATCAAAGCAGCAGGCCTGGAGATTGGAGGCCAGACAGTTGAGGGCTAACGCCTATGAAGTGAGAAAATACATGAAGGTAACCCAATAGCTCCTTATCTCAGAAAACGCCCCCCCTCCTCCAAATCATTCATATACACGTACAAACACAGACACACACACTGGATCTGACAAGTAGAGACCCTGTCCCCCATGTCAGGGCCCGCAGAGCACCATCCCTGGGGAGGATCCAGCAATCAGTCCTCCTCCCTCCCTCTTACGGGCAACACATTTTGCCATTTATAACTTTCTTCAAACCTAACAAGAAACGTCTCTAATACTGGCTGCAAGGGAATGCTAGGAGTCATTGTGGATGTGATGAGTTTCAGATTGTTTTTCCAGAACAACACTGAAGACATTCACTGCTAACAAGATACACACTCCCCACATTCAGCAGAGAGCACACTGCTATGATCCTGAAGCAGCGCCTCTGTTCTCAGTGCTACTAGGTGTTCTCTCTCCTCATGTCATGTAGCTCTCACAACTTCTGCTCCATCACCTGTCCTTATTCCTCCCTCCTCATCATCCTCTTCATTTCTTTTCATCTTCTTTGTCTGTAATCTATGACCTTTTTTATACAGTTGATTCCAGTTTGACGTTGCCACCATCTTCATTCCTTTGCTTACTCTAGACTTTCTGAACCCATCCATAACCAGCTAGTCTGAAGCTTGTTTTAACAGTGATGACCCTGGTTCCCATTAGAATGGTTTCCAGCTGGCACAAAGATGAATGACACATGAGAAATGATTCACTGTTTCAAACATACAGTCACAGTTTGGGATGGTTCCAGTAATGTCAAATGGTATGCAGCCACTTCTTTTACACTTAAGCTGCACGACCCATTGATGACGACCCCACTGGAACGTAAGAGAACAGAGCTCATCGGATCTGACTCAAATGACCTTTTCTTTAACGTTCTTGGCTTCGAACACATCCATCGGCTCAACTTAAAATTAGCTGCTAATGGGTTTTTAATGAAACTGTAACAAATGTAGAAAGCCATTACACCATGATTAAAGACCGTGGTTTCATTTTCTCCTCAAACTGAGGTAGACTAGAGAAGGCTGCTGCCAGCCAGAACTGCAAGGACAGAATTTCACAGTCTTCCTTACATTGAGAAAGTTCTTAATATTACTATTATCCTCTGCATTTTGTAAACAGATACAATCAAACTACACAGCACTAAAGACAAATAATTGCACACAACACACAAAATGATGTACAATCTCACACACAGCCTAAATATAATGACCCATACTCTAACAGCACAGTAGAGCTGCGCAGCTGGAATCCATGGCAGACTAGAGGGATTAGAGCCCGAAATGAACCCAGATGAATATCACATTGTGTGACATACTGAATAATTATCTCAATGAAAACAGCTTATTACAAAATCTCTCTCTCTCTCTCTCTCTCTCTCTCTCTCTCTCTCTCTCTCTCTCTCTCTCTCTCTCTCTCTCTCTCTCTCTCTCTCTCTCCCTCTCTCCCTCTCTCCCTCTCTCCCTCTCTCCCTCTCTCCCTCTCTCTCCCTCTCTCTCTCCCTCTCTCCCTCTCTCCCTCTCTGATATTTTCTCAAATGAAGGAGTGCATATCTTAGCGATTTTAATACAGTAATCGAACACGTGAAACCAATCATTGTCTAAAGTTAGTTGGATGGGGCAGATGCAAGTAACTAAGGGGACAGTTCATGAACACACACATTAGGGAAAGTACTAACCAAATTAACCAACATGAGGAAGATGAAGTTGATGTGAGGTTCTAAATGTCAGTTTTGATATTTTTTTGGTTAACTGCCCAGCCATAACCAAGAGAAATGGCTACTTTTATCTTTTGGAGCATGAACATGAATAATCAAATAGTACAAAATAATGCAACTAAAATCTCATTTTAAAAATGTATAAACATTCAATAGTCTAAAACTTTATAAAATAGCAAAGATGGCTGATTTTAAGCACAGTTATGAAATGTACAGCTAAAATGAATGCAGTGATTCCTGATGTCAAAGGGAAAGCTAACATGAGTCTCATAAAACATTTGCAAAACCACACACTGCTACGCTGGTAACTAATTTTCAGCTGTCAGATATAAAATAAAAAAATCCTTACAAATCCTAACAAAATATCCTTGAAGGACAGTCTATAAAGACATATCTCAACCTGGGTTTATTTGAATTTTTTATTTTTTTTTTTCCTTTATATTCAAATGAATTAGCTATAATTGGTCATTTTCAAAATCTTCATGCCTGTATAATCACTGCAACCACAACAGAGAAGAGAGCATTACTTAGCACATTTCATCCCTGCAAACTGTAACAATGAAAGCACTAGGTTAATTTTTCAATTGAATGTCGCCTTTCTTTCAGAAGCTCAAAAATATAACATGTTCATTGAAGAGGGGGGAGCATGGATATGGAAAAGATTCCAAAGCATGTGCCAAAAGGAGAATGCACAATTACAAAACTATTTCACAACGACAGCACTGGTGATGTCATGCTGAAGGTCTCTGCCAAGAATGCCTCCACTGTACCCAAGTCAAACTGGCTGTGTTTAATATCTGCCTCAAGCATGCCCAGAATAACAACAAACAGGGATCCCAGTTACAGACCAGACCCACAGGGAGTAATATAAGGACTTCTGACTTCTCAGTATTGCATATGGACGTCTTGTTCTGCCATTGTCCTTGCATAATCTTCACCTGATATGATACAATTGGTTGTGGTGCATTTCTTTTACCAAGGCACAGGAAAGATCTTTACAAAACAGAGTTAATGAGAGTGCCACACAGTAAAACCACCTTAACTGCAAAGAGCTAAGGGCTAAGCCTGAAGCTTTGTGCCCTCCTCAAACCTCTTCAAAGCTGTGCAGAGGTTTTCACAACAGCATCTCAGTAATAATCAGCACCATTATTGTCCATTACAGTCACCCATGACCTGTTTAGGTGCATGTTAGCGCTACTGTGGACCTATTGCATTCTGAAATACAAGACATTTTCTTTAGTCTTACAAGAAAATCTTAGGTAAGGCCAGCAGAAACCTGTCTTTTGTTTAGTGTACAGTAGCTGTTTCTGCTCCAGTTAAAGTGTGCATAATTCTCTTTTAATCTGGTAAATCTCAAAGCCAGTGCATTCATGCATGAAATCAGTTTCTTTGTTGCAAAATTGCTTTTTTACTCATTATTTCCCCACAACAGTAAACAGGTTAGCAGAAAGACATGACAAAGTAAAAGGAGAGCTGAGGTCAGTGCTCTTCAAGTCATAGTACCTCCAATCCCAAGACTTGATTAAAAGCAAAAAATCAGGAATTCAGACAGGCTAGTGACTAGTCCTGATGTAGGTGCCGTGATGGAATTTGGAACCTGGCTGAACAGTCGAGATCACTGCTGTCTCCATTTTCTTTTCATTGGAGCCCATTCACATTCTGCCCAGTGACCTCTTGATGTTAACATACCATGTTCCTGCTGGTCCCTGCTCAGGCACTTTTACTATTATTGCACTTGACATGCCTAAATGTTGTCTCACTGTTGAAAAGAAGAAAACAAAGTAAAAGGAGAGGGAAAGAAAATCAAAGAGAGCAAAGAGCGTGAAAACAGAGTGAGAGCGACAATGGTTAAGAGAAGAAAAAGCCAAGACAGAAAATAAGAAAAATACGAGTGAGACAACAGAAAAGTGGAGGGAAAAAAAAAATCAAAAGACAGAGAATGGGAAAGAGGGAGAAATTGTTCCTGATTTAGATCTGAGAGGCTCTGGTCCTTCAGATGTCTCCATCAGCTAACCACAAGCCTGGGCTGAGCATGTGAGGCATGCTGCTTACACTGGCACAGCTACCCCCTAATGCTAATAACTGCAATGTGTTAGCTACAATAAAATACTCCACAGAGAACCCTGACATACACATACACAGTCATGTGCACGACGACACACACATCTTATTCAAGTCACATATAACATACGTGGGGGAATTCCAAAACACAGAGATAGCTTTCTAATCAAAATAATAAGCAGATGATTATTTGCCAATTCTCTATCACATAATTCATCATTTCAGCTACCATGACACTTTCCTACATGATAAAAAAAACTATTAATGATTTTTACAAATGTAAAGAATGCGCATCCTATAGAGACATATTTATCTTCTTTTTTTTGTGAATTCCTGACGACTAGTGGTCAAGACCTGATTGAAAAAAGAAAAGAAAAATGACATTCATGTCAGAAACTGAACCATCCCTGCTCTGAGCTTTGCCCATTATGTAATACACAATATTAAGCACATTATACAAGACATAAGCACCCCTTGAACGATGTAAGCACCACCCTCCAAGAACAGTGCAAGCAGTGGCTGAGGCTACTCTGACAACTTAATTGCACACGTGAGATGCAGCTGGAAGGCACAAACTGTAGAGGCCTAAGTGTTCTTGGAGAGCATCAATGTTCTGAAACCACCAAGATAGAATAAATCAAGTGGAGAGAAATGGGAGAGGACTTCCCTCAATGTTGAGAAATACCAAAGCCATATTGCAGTGCATGAGCATGCAAGTGGAATGCAGCAGGCCTTACGTTTGCATAGCTTCTATACACCAGGATCCAAAGCAACTGAGGTACTGTCATCATTCATCAGCTTACCTGTCAGCCTTACTGAGGAAACAAATAGTTTCAATTGCATCCTTGTAACCCCTTGTAACCCAGTCGCTGTCCATGGATCTCAAGTCTCTTATCATCTCCATCAGTGTTACCATGACGTTTCATTTCTTAACTTAAATTTGCATAACAAACCAATGAAATAAGAGGCCTGTCCCTGGCCAAATTGCCAGAGTGCACACCACATTTACAAATCATAAAACTAAGGTTACAGGTAAGATTTGAAAAGGTATCATTATGGTTAGAAAATTTTAAATGGGATTTGAAAATTTTAAGTTTGCATGTCAGTAATACCTGCTTTATGCTGCATGTTACTAAACTTAAATTTTTGAGGTTATGAACACATCTTTAAAAGCTGCGTTTGGTTGAAGCAAAGGATTAACCCTCTGTTACTTCTCAGGGTGGTTTGGACTGCTTTCAAAGTACTTTTTCAAACTTTCAAAAGGTGTGATATTTATGCTCGATCCCAAGTGCCTTGTCTCAATGCATCTCTTCCGCTCCCCTACAGCGTCAACAGTGTGCTAGCGTCAGCAAATGACCAACACACACCCCAACACAAACTCCACATAAGCACAAAAAACAGTTTTATCTAGTGAAGCCCAACTGGCCAAACGGGAAGGTGACTAACACTAGGCAAAACTAGAGTCAACATTGGCAAGTGATTCGATTCATGTAAGTTTGGTTTTGTGCAGGGCTTGACATGAACTTTTGAGGCATTTGTCCTTTGCACAAGTAAATTTGCCTTTCACTTGTCCAGACACAAAAGTCATTTGTCTAGGTAAAAGTGAATATAATTTTCTTTTTTCATTTTGTTTGTTAGAATTTAGTTTGTTTAGGTTTTTGGTAGTTTCACTGATTGTGTTATTTTGCAGTGTCAGAGGCTCATTATAAACTTAATTTTAAATTGATCCTGAATTGTGAAACACTTTGTAATGTCTGTTTCAATATGAGCTGTATGATTAATCAATGATCATCCTTCAATGATGTGTAACAGGTACATGTGATTAATTAGTGGTACTGGCGCCATAAAAAGCCATAGCTGTGCATAATGGTCACGTGTGAGTGAGTTTCTACCTACATCCATTTATGGATAATCATAGAAGTCTAAATGAAGCTTGTGCATGTGTGCCCGTTTCCACAACAATTGAGATGTATAAAACTGACGAAAAGAATGTGTATGTATATTTTAGTCTGTGCGTATACACAGTTGCTGTTCAAATTTTTTGTTCTCTCTTTGACCCATACGGTGCAGTTATTTCCCTGATCTACATAGGTGCATTTCAAGACGTTTAGAAGGGTTAGGGTTAGAAAAAAATAAATAAAAAAATCAAGCGGACAAGCCTTAATGTCGAGTCCTGTCCTGTGGAACAAAACCAGCCCCAGCACTGTAAAGTCAAATATAACCTGTAGTCTCAACTATAGTTCATAGTCAAACTATAATAACAGTGTAACATTAGTTACCTCATCTATCAACATGATGCTGGTAAATCATGTCCAGTCTCGTGTATGGGGAAAGTGAAAGTGGGGAAACATCACTGTTTTGGCCGATGCTGTGCAAGCAACAGGATGCTGAGTGCAGTTCCCTTAACGGCCACCAGTGTTATTATTAAGGGTTTTCTGAATGTTACACATAGAAACTTTAAAGCCACCACTTAAAATCTTAAGCGATTCTTTGATCTCTTCAATATTAATTTAAGTTTTATGATATACCAATGTGACTTTAACTCATACTCCTTGATATCTCTGAGATGCTATATCTCAAATCAGCATCTAATTATCTCTACTCTCTAAAGATTTGTTATGATTAAGAGAAAATGCAACTCAATTAACGCATGTAAATCATTATCATGATGGTAAGTGTCACACCAAGCTGATCCACTCCTACAAGATCTGCATGGTCATTCTCTTTTTAGCTAACCATATGCCTTCTCCAGACAATCTCCTTTTCTTCTCTCCCCCACCATGGTGAGTGACATGTTATGCAATTATTCACATTATATTCTTCTCTTACCCACACATTACAGGGGCCCAGGCCGACCAAGATAAAAGCAAACTTTACCAGTTCCGGCACACTCTGGGGCAAGTGGAATCTAACTCAACTACGACACATTATGTAGAGCAGGGGAGATTATTTTGAAACACACTAGGATCAGTATTCCTCTTGGTTTAAGAATTATAAAGGGCTACATGTAAAATCTGTTATAGACAGAACAGACTAGATCTATAGATATAATAGATCTAGTGTTAGAAAATTAGATTTATACTTCAAAATAGCTTGATTCTGACTAGATCTGCATATGTGATTTTACTGGTTAAAATGCCCTGCCTTCTGTGGCGTTATCATTTCTATAATAAGAATGGAATTATTCATAGGTCAAAGAGGTGAGGGTCTGAAAAATGGAGCACACCCTTACCCTGAGACATAAAACAGAGACCACCCACAGTTTGTGTAACATGGAGTTATACAAGCCTACCTTTCTCCACTGAGAAATTACACACACCCAGTTACTGTGATACACCTTTTTGTAACTTTCTGTGACACCCATAAAAAAAATCCATCTGTATAAATCAGGTTAGAGCAATTACATAGAGAGAAATATAGAGAAAATGACCCAGATCTGGTGGCCTTGGTCTACAGCTTCAGCACCCAAAAAACAAAGTAAAATAAATTAAATGATAGCTAGTTGTGTCACACTGACTCACTACACAAACACAATGATTTAAAAAGCAATATAAAGTGGTAAATAGGGGTGAAACAATTCTCCAAATACACATAGACCTTATTTTTTCAACTACAGTTCACGGTTCCGCCTTTTGGTCTTATGACACAAGATTGTGGACGTTTGTATCAGTTTCAAAATCATTACACCACTAGTGGTAAACATATTCTCTTATTTAATGCAATCACTTTTTATAGTGTATTTATATTTAAGGCTCATATAACAAATAATGCTCCTAATTGCAACACAATATCTTCCCAGAGTTTCTGTCTGAAGAAAGCACTAATAAAGTGAACATTAGCCTTAACTACAAGGTAATCGTTTCCCAGACTGCAATAACACCAGGAGCACCAAGCTAGTAATAGGTTCCACTGAGGGACTGCTGTAGTCCGGATGGCCCGAGAGTGGGGATTAACAGTGGAGAGGCAGCGGCTGCCCAGAGTGTATGGATCACCAGTTGACTCATTGGATGAAGGAAGCTGATGGGTTTAATCCCCCCCCCCCCCAACTGCTTTCCTGTGTCTGACGACTGTCTGAGGAGCTGAAGTAACCCTCCACCAAACCTCAAAGACAAAGCAGTGCAACGCTGTGGGTTGTGTAGCCTTGGCTGACTCACAGGCAATGGTGGCTGGGTGCAAGGCTCTCCACTGGAATTACACACTTGTGCATAGCCTTCTGCAGATGCTTTAAATCAGTTTGGAATTCCAAACAGAGACCAGTGCAATGGGTCAGACTATACTAAGAACTTGAATGAGGGGACAGACAAATACAGCATGGGCACCATCATCCCCCACCCTCTGTCATATTTCAGTACAAGAGGCAGTTGTTTGAAGGCAAATTTGTAGATGGGTCATAAAACAAACCGAACAATGGATGAGAGCTTTTTTGGAGAGGTTTACATGAAGATCTTCAAAGCTATGAAAATGACGCAATTTTTTATGACAAAATGGCCAAATACAAACACATATATAGAGACCTACACACATAGAAACTTTCATGACCACTTCCAAGCTCATACACTCTAACATTCAGTCTTCTTCTGTCTCTCTACAGTTCTCTTTGTCTCTCATCAGAACGCATGCTCTGGCTTCCAACCTGCCTGAGGAATCTGCAGTGTGCCAACATTACTCCATCTTTTTATTATTTACAGTCAGAGATGGGTTTTGTTACTGCTTCGGGGGGTTGGATTCAAGGAAAATAGATTCGCCAAAGCTCCATGTCTTCGCCCTCTGTCTCCTCCGTCTTGAAGACAAGGCCCCGCTGAGCTGATGATCAGACAGATTTATGGTGCAATCTCTGTAAGCCATTTGCTCCCTGCGAGCCGGAGAATCAAAGGCAAGATTTCCGGATGGCATTGGGACAGAGATTATCCAGTTTGTGCTATCTGATTGCATACTTCCACAGGCTGTTTTCTTTTACTTGTTTAACTTTTTCCCTTTATGTTTTCTGACTTGTGAAAGATGAGTTGCACAGGCACAAACAGACTGGATCTCATTCTGTCAGGAGACACACTATGGAGGCTGACAGTGAAGGTACATTTGACTGCATGTTTAATGTTTTACTAAAAGAAAGAATTCTAACAATACAGTCCTCGTGTTTTTCATTGTCACTGTATAATATATTCACTGCCAAAGAAAATTACATATTTCAACTTAAACCACAGAGCAGAGCATAACTACAATACACCACTACAGCAGTCTCCACACAGAAGCTGGCAACATCTTCCTATTTAGTAGGTTTCCTATTTGTGGGTTGTGGATACAACCTCTGGGTGGCAAAACCACATATTAAAGCAGCAGCATCCAGAGTGTAACTCCACAACAGGGAAGCAACTGAAGTGTTTTAATATTTCATATTCAAAATAAATGTATCACATCTATAGATTTCTGATTGACTTCCAAATTCAAAGCAGCATTCTTTTGTCTAGTAGGTGGTAGATTAAGTGATGGAATAACAACTTGGGGTTTTTAAGAAGTCTTCAAGAAGGGGTTTCCTAATTCACATGTATTACCCATTATTTAGAAGCAATGAGGTTTAGTGGTGCAAAGTCCTAAAAATAGTTTGGAAGAAATCTAACAGAAGAAAGGGCCTAGTTGGACCATATGCCAAACCAACAAGTCTCAGAGGCACCTCCCCAAATCATCTTGAGGCAATGCATCAATCAGAACCTCCACATCAGTGGCAAATGCACTCAGCGGCCATAAAACTCCCAGATCAAGCAGCGAGCTGAGCCAAAACCAGAAAGGCTCTCCTCAGTAAACCCAAGCCCTTATCTTTGTCTCGTAAAAAATAAAGAGTGCCTGAGAGTGTTATGATCCACTGTAACGGTTATCCAGCCAGTTCCTCTCTGTCTTTGCTGATCACACCTCATCCTCAACATCTGGAGCAGTTTACCAAGATGTCAAGAAAAAAAGAAAATGTGCCCGTAATTTTGCAACATTACATCAATGTTAGCTGTTAGGTCTTTCATTAAAGCCTCAGTTCAGTCCTGCCAATGTCTGTTATTACTACAACTAGTTACAAATACATGAACAAAACTACTAAAACAGCCAGACAATAAATTCTCCTACCAAAGGTTTTAACCATCTCCTCATTACAGGGGGAAGCTCGAGGGCAGTAATGCCCTAAACCAAATGCTCAGAATCACATACCAGCTTTAGTCCACCACATCTGAGCTGAAAACAAATGAAAAAATGACAACACCTGATGAAGAAAATTAGAAAAATTTGTGCTGAATGTGAAGAGTCTGGTGTGAAGCTGGTAAAACTGGTCGCTGCTAACTCCTTCCATGGAATTTCCATGGGGCAAATGAGATAGTAGATGGATACCTTATGAGTTCTATTAATAACTCCAGTTTCCATACAGGTTCTGTATATAGAATGACAGATTTAAAAACCATTGTTTTATCCTGTACAGTTATTGACATTTTTAGATGCCTTTTTAATTTAGAGTGAGCTCAGATCAAACCATTCATTCACATCAAGTAACTCCAGAGTGGACACACTGAGTGTGTCTTTGCACAAGAAGAAATAGGTTTAAGTTGACTACTACAAAACCCTTTCATCCTCATGACAAATCTCCTGTTACATACATTGGGCTCTTAAGCATAGACCAGGGCTTAGTCTAATTTCACTTGGAGATGTACAAACTAATTAACATTAACTGTACTCATACAAGAACTAGCCTACAAGAAAACTTTGAACTTAAACTGAACAGAAAATATAAAAGGCAGAAGCTAAATGTGCAATAAATCTGAAAACTAGTGGTGTACAGATATGTACACTAAAGAAAGCATGTAAACGGTGTAAACGGTTTAAATTTGAAATTATGCAAGTTGCACTGATACCATAAGAAATACAAGAAAGATTTCTAAGCTCGCATCAGAGCACCATGCGAATTGAGGACACAATAACTCACATATAAAAACTAATTTTGTTTTTAAATGGCCTCCAGTTTGTAAAATTAATGTCAAAACAAGTTGACAACATTTTTTTCTATTACCATACTTTCTGCACTACAAGTCCTCATTACAGCTTATTTTAGGCAATTACACTGTCAGCGGGAGCTGTAATCTCCAACTGCTGCTGAACTCCTAAATTTCCACATTTGCTGGAAACTATAATTGTGAGCTGCTCTTGGTGCTTTGCAGATGGGTCCTATTGAGCAATCTCAATATCCCTAATATTACCAAGTTCCTCTCGAGGGGAAACACGAACATTAAAAAGGTCCAAATAATTCCGGTCAAGTTACACAACGCTTAATGAACTTCAAAAGATGTACGGATGTTTTTACAGGCCAGCGCGCCGACTTTAACAGTAATTATGAAAACAAACCATATTAATGATATAATTTATCATTTCCACACTCTGGCCACATGAGGCCCACCACAAAGTTCCTGTCTCTTCTGGACAAAAGAAACACTAGTAATCTACTAAACTTAAAGTGCAAGATTTTCCATTCACAGATCAACTCTTTTTAAAGTCCTGTGGGCCATAACCCAAATTACTTGAGGGCTTCAAGGAAAACTGTCATGGCCCAAGTTATGCATGCACCTATGCCAAACTCCCTGCATCCCTGCTAGGATCTGATTAAAACTGGACCAGGGCCTGACATGTATATGAATAGGATATCTAACTTCCAGAGAAATATAATCTTGTTTCTGTAAGACTAATGTGACAAAAGCCTACAGACCTTTTCCTTCAATCAAGGAAATTCTTTTTGGGCTGCCTAAAGTGGGAAACTGCCCCCACAGAGATGACATTCTAGCAATACTGAATGTGTAAGAAAGATGAACTCAAGGTAATACAAGTTACTGAATTACACCGATTCAAAGTATATTAAAAAAACTGGCTGTTTTCTTGGTTTAAGAACACAGTAGTCAGCTTGCTGCCTCCCACTCAGAAGTGTAGCAGCTCATTTAAATTCCACACGCTAGAAGGACTTCTGTTGTACGTCTGGCTTTGCTCCAAATTATGTCTCATGGGTGTACATACCACTGAATTATTTGTCCAAATGTCATTTGCAATTTACCAAAAATCTTTTCTTGACTAGAAACCTTTTAGACAACATCTGTAACAAACAGCTGTTTTGAGACTACATGCATTACACCAGCACCGTTACTGGTACGTGGGTTTAAGCTGTATATGAAGCACAAAAAACAAGTTTAAATTTCCATTGAACTAGAAACCTGATCGCATGAGCAGTAGCCACCTGCATAGTATGATATTTACCATTAGTTCTGGGCAGCTCAAGTGTTACAAATCTTTTTGCCGCAGTCTATGTAATTAGCTGTAATTGACTTCCCTTGAAATGTGTTTCTTCTGCGACATCTGGCCTTGAAACCTCAACCTCCCCATAAAGGGCCAGTGCTGAGTTACACTTTCAATTTTACAAACTGCATGGGTGGCAAAGGTAGAAGCAGGCTCTTATCCAAAACTAAATCTAAGAAAAATGCCTTCCATATACCACACTTCAAAAATGAAATTATTTATGACTAAACTAAATACAATAATATGAATATTTCTCTTAGGATAACTGTTCTCAGATTTATGCTCTTGATGATGCATGGCAGGGCTTAAAGTCACATTTCTTATTGATAATCTACAAGGATGAAATCTCACTCTTGTTGCTTAAAGGGTGCCCTGTGGAGTTTTCTACTTAACAAAAAGTTTCTGTTTATATTCTGTGTCACTCATCAAAATACATTGCATGTTTTGAGATCTTACAACCATGGTGAATGTATTTTCTTCCTTCTATTTGCAAAGATGATTTGTCTTAGAAGTTAGAAAACTGAAACATTTACATCTATGTTTACTACCTGGCAGTCCTCCTCCTCTTCTTCTCTGTCTTTGTTAGTGCATTGCTCATGAGACACACAAAATGGATACTCAATCATTTAAAAAAAAAAATAGCTCCATAGCACTCCTACAGGTCAGAAACTCTACATTGTGCCTTTAAGCAATCTGATTTGAAAGAGATGTGAAACAAATCTTGTTCATGAGAAGCACTGTTCACTGAATAAAACAGAGAACAATGACAGGCTAAAGATGGAGTTGGCAGAGTAAATAGTATTGATCAAATTCAGTTAAGTCTCCTCACCTCAGAGTTTCTCTGAATATTTCTGGTCAGTGAAGGGAAACTATAATGGCAAAGTAGAACCAACCATTTTTAAATAACAAAAATACAGAGAAAACAGCATCTGATATATGTGCTGGAATCTATATATTCAAAAATAAAGCCAGACAGTTATCTTGCTAAATTGAGAGAGTATTTGAAAATACTTAATTCTGGTAGTATGGATGACAACACATTTTCATCTCCAAATTCAAAATGTGCTCCTCATTTCTGTCATTACATCACCTGCCAATGTGCAAGCTTTTGAAAATACGATAACAATCCAAATCATAATTTATCTTTTATCTTTGCTTTGTCATACTGACAAAGCAAAAACAGAATTTTGAAACTAAGTATTCAGACCCTTTGCTATGACATTTTTGGAGTCCACCTGAATTAAATTGATTGGACATGATTTGGAAAGGCACACACCCCTCTGTATAAGGTCTCACAACAGAAAATGCATATCAGAGCAAAAACCAAGCCATAGGTCAAAGGCAAAGCTCAGAGACAGGATTTCTGGAAGTTTCTCCCATCTCCACACAGGAACTCTGGAGCTCAGCCAGAGTGACCATCGGGTTCTTGCTCACCTGTCTTACTCTCTCTGATTGCTGCCAAATATATTGTTCCAAACTTCTCTCATTTAATAATTATGGAGGCCATTGTGCTCTTTGGAACCTTCAATGCAGCAGTAATTGTTTGTGTTTCTATTCTGTCTCTTGAGCTCTGCAGGCAGTTCCTTCTACCTCATTGCTTGGTTTTTGCTCTGATCTGACTTGTCAGATGTGAGACCTTATATACACAGGTGTGTGTCTTTCCAAATCATCTCCAATCAGCTGAATTTAGCACAGGTAGGCTCCTACCAAGGTGTAGAAACATCTCAAAGATGATGGTGTAGCAAAGAATCTGAATCTATCTATCTATCTATCTATCTATCTATCTATCTATCTATCTATCTATCTATCTATCTATCTATATATATATATATATATATATATATATATATATATATATATATATATATATATATATATATATATATATATTTATTTAGCATAAAACTGCAACATTACAAAATGTGAAATGTGAAAGGGGTCTGAATATTTTGTGAATGCACTGTATATTTTATGCAATACAAAACCACATAAGTGGAACTGT
This sequence comes from Seriola aureovittata, assembly GCF_021018895.1. Lineage (NCBI taxonomy): Eukaryota > Metazoa > Chordata > Actinopteri > Carangiformes > Carangidae > Seriola > Seriola aureovittata. The sequence goes on along the minus strand of NC_079370.1, from coordinate 24,582,357 downwards.
ATTTAGAACGTTGAACAATTTAGCAGGTTATAGTTTCTCTTAATGTGATTTTATACCTGGTCAGAATTACAGTAAGCCTTTGTCACAGCAACTCCACTAAAGGGTGAAGCTTGCCAAGCTTGCCAGGGTCAGAAATCTCAACAAGTTGTTAAAAAAAAGTCTGCCTTTGTTTATTCAAAACAAAGGCCATTACAAAACTTCTTGGAAACACAAAAAATAAAAAGGAATGAGAAAACTTAACTTTGGCGTGAGGAGGAATTTCACATAAATAACAGGAAGATCTGGCCAGCCCTGTTTTGGCCCTGTGGAGGAATCAAGAATATACTGTGTCTCATTAAAGTAAAGAACTAACCTGAGCTCCATCCCTCAGCTTGAGAATGCACTCCATGGTGTTGATGGTGATAACTACAGGCTCTGAGCCCAGCTTGGTCCAGGGTACGTGGATACGCAGTTCATGGATGTGACCGCTCATGAATGTAAAGGGTAGCTTCAATTCCTATAAATATGCAGAGATACAAAAGGATACAGATAACTATTAGAATAATTTTTACCAGTATTACTTATGCAATACAGACAACATTGAAGTTAAGGCTTCAAGACTATTTGGACACTTAATCCATCCATTTTCTAAACAGCACTTTGCAACTAATAGTTGAAGATGAGAGGACAGTAAAAACAACAGCTACAGATTACATGTAGGTCACGCTTTTAACAAAATCAGTCAGATTTTCTCAGAGGCAGACAAATCACTGTTCTGCATCTTGAACTACTCTGTGTGAGAATGAGTCCCATGAAACCAGACTGCCTACACACAGGCTTAACATGCCTCCTCTGTAAGTGTAAGCCAAAAAACTAATAACCAAACATATTTCTGAGGAAAAGCTGTCATGGATTTACAGTGTGTCTGCTCAATAATCCTCACAATGTTTTACTAAAATTTACTCTTTATATTAAGAAAATGATCTCTAATGGCACATTTTAAAAGTGGTACTGTCTAAATGAAATGCAATAAAACAAAGGAAAGACAATTGCCAAAGTTTTGACATAGCGTTACACATCAAAATGCTAACACAATTCCCACTGTCTGTTGGCTTAAAGCTGCTTCCAATAAGAACTTTCATCACAATCTCTGTTGGGTTAGGTAGTGTTTTGGTCTGCTCTTCAGAAGCAGTCAGAATCCACTCAAGAGAAAATTCTTTTAACTCATGGTAGATTGATCTAATCCAGACATTACAAGCGTAAAAAAAGAACACTGTGTCAAAATAACACTGCAGAGCAAAATATCTGAGTAAATCTATCAAACCTCTCCCAAAATGACCATAAAGATACTGTGTGTGTGCCTGTAAGTGTTTTTCTGATTCTAGTAAAAGCAACAGACCTTAACTATACTAAACCGATCAGACACAACATTAAGACCAGTGTTTTAATGTTGTGGCCGATTGGTGCACATATGCTGTAGTTAAGATGTAGACTCAACTGAATTAAAAAATATTCTAGTGGGGCACATGCTCCTCCATTCATTCATTGCTTTCCAGCCGTTTTACTTTATGTTGTCAGTAAAAAAATCTAAAATTTGATTGTATTGTAAAGGCACTTAGCAATGTTAGCACTGTCATGTCTACTAAATGCTAGCTATGGAAGTACATTGCATTCACAAAAGAAAAAAACATTTGAAGACCTTATTACATTAAAGTGACTCATAATTACGAGAAAAGATCCATAATTAGGTAGGAATTGAAATGCTTCAGAAGCTGCTTGAGAATGATCAGGTTTTCAATTCTCATTCAGTGATAGTTGTCAGTATATCCAATGGTACACTGCAAAAAGGAACTGTTAAAAGCTAACTTGGCAAACTTTTTTTTTGCAGCCCACGGTGTAACTCACTCAATCCATGGCAACATTATACTTCTGGCTTCTTATAAAAGTGTTCACACCAGATAAGACTTTTAACCTTCAATATGAAATTTTCCAAAAACGCATATTGATATTTAAACTCATATTCATTAAATTGTCTCTGTTTTCTTAAATAGCCATGATTGATAACCGTCTTAACCTCCATCTCATCTCAAAAGGTGGACCATTCAGTGTGTATGGTTACAAAACCACTTTGGTTAATAATTTTCCCGCTAGTAGCACTGAGCACTACCTCATAACTATAATCCATCAGAACTGCGAGGCCTTCCTGCAAACAAAATAACCACATTGCCTACCATGGTTTTGTAAAAGAAAGTTAGAGTGCAGGGTTTACCTTGTGTATACAGTACCTGTTCTAGCACATCCAGCTTCAGGTCCAACTTGCTGAGCACCACATCTCCTCCCCAGAGAGACAGCTGCAGGTCAGATGGCTTAAGATTCTTAATATACTTGTTCACATAGCTCATGAGGAGCGGTGTGACATAGGACTCCAACATCTTGTCCCTGTCCTGAACACACATAAAACATTGAACAGAACATTGTGATGTAATTCAACACTGTGTTTATTTGTACACTACAGCAGTAATGTATTAAATTTCCTTTTGCCATTATGACTCAACTGCTTCTAACACTTCAGCAGAGAACAAACATTTTTTTCACAGCAGATATTTTGAAAAGCACAAGTGGGCAGGTGTAGATAATTACATGAACAGTGGCTGCATTACATTCAGGTGCATCAGTTCCTAGGCAGAAGTACAGTGAATGCCATCTTACTGGCACAGTTTATTGGGACGCTTAAATGGAATGGAGCCATAATTAAAGCTATTAGGTACACCTGTGCTTTTCCTGTAATGACAAGTCAAAACATCTGTTGGAAAAAGGCCTAGCACTATAAGCTCATATTCCACTAATATATCAAATTGAGGTTATAATAACCGTTTCATATTAGCCTCATGCTGAAATTCAGCAGTAAACTGTATGTTACAATTTTATAGTAAACTGTGCACATTGTTATGGTTTTAATCCTCACTAAACAGGAGAAATGCTCTTTAATTGGCACTCTGTAAACGTATCCTGACACCAAAGTTTGATAAACATTAAATATGTATTTGAAGACTAACTATACTGTAAGTTATATCTAGGGATATTTAAGGTTTGACTACATTTGATTGACATTTACACTTAGACAGACCAATAACTCTATTTGGGTGGGTTGCAGTTCAAGTTTTAACTGACTTTTAAGTGACTTGTAAGTCTTATAAGTAGTTTGTTATAATTTACAGTGGTGCCTTAATTAGCCAGCATGCTAATGTGACTTCACTTTTTATGCTTGCGACTGCGGGGAAAATGCCAGCAGTAGTTTGTTATTCTGTGTCCAAATGTATAGCAATGTAACTAAATATAACTTGGTGTTTTAAATGAAGCCGTGCATTACTATATAGTAAGGAATTTTACTTACTGCGAAGTAGTGAACGCCAAGAGAGGCTAGCTATGTTCTCCTGTCATTCTAGCTATATACACCACAGCAGCAGAGCAAAGAAGCTAAGCTAACTGAAAAGAAGTCGTCCTAAGTTCGTTCGTTTGACATGACTAAAACGTGTGGCCACTGGTAAAAATAGAAAAGCCTCTCCTTACTTGACTCCCGCTTGTATCCTGGAGAAATTTCTTGAGTTTGATATTTAATATAACCTATTCATCTCGTTGCCGTTAGCTACATCTCTCAACGGCTTCTGCACAAACGTCATGAGTAAACACCAACGGGGCTTCCGTATGCCCTGGTGTTGCCTTTTTATTCTGTAGGACATTTGAGCTTCACAGTTCAGTATACATACACGACCTAAAATTATCCAAAATAGTGGCGAGCGAGGCACTATACATTTCCAGTGATACGTGACTGGGTGACGTGATATTTAGAGGGTCGCTTTCGGACACGGCTAGAAATAAATCCATGAGAGCGTCAAGTAAATACCTGATGCACGTTATATCGTTCTAATTCAGTTACTGCAGCATCAGGTGCCATAATTCCAGTTGAATGTAATGGAATAGTAGCAGATATCTTATGCTACGTTACGTTGTTATGTTATGTATGTCTAATCAAACGGTGACAGCAGTCACAACACGAAATTTCTTTGTGTAAGAGAGGATTTACGAGGAGCTCTCGAATGCATCATTCCACGTGATATTGCTGGTTTCTTTCGCATGCCCTAGCCCTTATATGGCCGTGGAAGCTCACCTTTGCTGAGAAAGTAGAGAATAAACTTCACAATGGACAGCACCTGACTATTGTTAGTGTGTATGCTACTTTTTTGTGATTTTTTTCAATAGGCCATGTCCTACAAAATTAAATTAAACTGCAATGGTAGATAACATATATAATGAATGCTGAAGTAAAAGGCAATCAAAATTTGATCATTCTTTATTTGTTGTTTTAGAATAGTGGTTGACCGTTGGATCATGAATCACATGGCCTAATAAACAAATATAATATCAGAATTTATGAATAACAGGGTTAAGCTCTGTCTTTATTGTCTTTTTTGCAGCCAAGGTTCTCTTTGACTATGTCAAATCTTTTTCTCTTTGCATTTTTGTTTCCAAAGTTGCAATGAATTAATATTAATAGTGTTGCCACTTAGATAGCCTACTTTTTTTATTGCAAGGCAGTAGTGAAATTACTAGCTATTAAAGCAAACAAAAAAGTCATAACCTGCATAACCAATAAATCAAAATGATTGAAAAGCTTAGAAAACTATAATGGAATTTTCAAATGATGTCAATAGGGGCAGTGGAGATGAAATGGAAAAAGTAGGTGTCTGTCACAGGCCATGGGGGGTCAGTGGAGCACAGCGGCCTGCAGTCAGTGCAGGGTTGGTGTCAGATCCAAGTGCTTTGGGAGTTGTGTATTCTGGGGGAAATGGAGTCTGTTTCGATATGTGTTTCCCCTTACCATAACCTGAACCTAACCTTAACCCTACCTCTAACCATTCACGTCTTATGATGCTTAACCTGACCTCAGTATTACTCTAACCAGTTATCTCTGCCTACTCCCGAGGTGTGGAATGTAATGTTTACCGTCAGTGCAGTCTCTCCCTTGCCAGCTAGATAAAGCTTCCTGATGACACAATGCACCGTTGAAGTTCACCAAGTGACTGTCCACTCTTTGCCCACTGTGTACGTGGGTGCGTCAACGCATGTGTACAAGCGCGCACTCACTATCACAGTGATTATTCTGAAGTCAGTTCAATGGGAGATGTGATCTAGGAAGTAAACTAGCCTACTTGATATCACGTCACACTTTCTCTCCAGATTCACTCAGTCTTATGCTCCTGCTGACAAGAGTTCAATTTAGTTAATTGACCACTACGTATTCACAATATAGTTGTATCACTGCAGATTTCTTCACTGTGGGACTAATAAAGAACTTCCTATATTCTTCGCATCATTCTAGTATTTTGGAGGTGTACAAACTAATGCGGGACCTTTTAATGATTTAAGCCGTTTAGGACAATGATACGTTTAAAAATGAGGACATATTTTGTTTTATGGTTGTTCTATTTAGACTATGTGATCGTCAGGAACAGATACAATTTCTGGTTTTCACACTGCGGGAAAATATTTCCAGTAGGACTATATATACTAACAGATAGATTCGAGTTAAAAAAAAATAGATTAACTTGTTGAACAAGATCCGGTTTTCATCGGTCAAGGCCTCGACACATTAAAAACAAATTCAGACGAGCTAAAAGACTAAAATTGTAATGCAGCCTTGTTTTGTTCTCATGTGAGAGGACTCTAAAATTGTTGAAAATGTATTTTCTCTTGAAATTACATTTTTGTTATACATAGGTCCTACCTCTACATCATTAGTTAGAGAGGCCACTTATTAGTCGCCTTCAGTATAACAGTATAGGTCACAGGCTTCAGAATTTTTTCGTTTATTTAAATGGATTAGAATTTTTACTAATTGAATTAGTTCATGGCGTGATAACACAGACAAATTTTAGGAGTAACTTTATCAAATAATGCAAATAAAATAAAATAAATACTACTAATAATATTATTGATAATAATGATATACATTATGTTGTACATCTATATTATTATTATTATTATTATTATTATTATTAATATTAGTAGTAGTATTAGTAGTAGTAGTAGTAGTAGTAGTAGTATTATATCGCATGTGCATTGCCTAATTCATGTTTTTATATTTCCATCGTTTGTCGGTTTTCATTTCTATGGTGATTGAGAGTGATTAATTATTTTTGGTATTATTATGTAGCTCACTTGCTTTTAGTAAATATGAGCTTGCTCTGCTCTGACTTTGTTGCCTTTCCATTTAGAAAGTAATTAGGAAAATACTAGCCTGCAGTGCGTAATAAACTGGGTCTTGGTTAATGGCCTTTGAGCAGCAATGAGCGCCTTGTTGTTATTGTAACCACTTATTCCAGACCCTATTTTCGAGCCCATTAAAGATAAATGAAATTTTTTTCAAGCAACTAATTGCACTGTCAGGTGAAAATCGGGCTTTTAAATGAGTCTTCAGTAGCAAGTGATGGCTGGTGAACTCATGAAACAGAAGGCCTGAAGGCCAGCACTGAGAGACAGAGGAGGAGGGAATCAGGGGGCAGACAGTCTTACTTCAGCGAATAATAATATAAAAGGATTAGAGATCAGCTCATCCTGTCACAGGCCGCAGTTCTCATGGTTAATATTCAAGCGCAATGTGGTCCGATCAAAGGTTAGATGGATGAAATCCAAATCTTGAAATGTATTTATGTAATTACACAAATCTGTTTAAACCTGGTTGTTTGACGTCCAAAGAGCTCATCTGATGTATACCGTGTAAATTAATAATTTAAAGAACATTTAACCGATGGCTCAGATTTGAATTTGTAGAATAGAGTTGTCCTAAACTGAGTGGCACTGACATTATATGATCACTAATTGTAGGTTAGGATCGAACAGAAAAGTTTGTCAAAAAACAAAACAGCTGATTTTTTTATTTGTGTGCTTGTTTTCAGTGTAAGTGATGAATTAATTAACCTTGATAATTTCCCAAACAATAATCTGTTGACAGTGTCCCGTTGGGTTGAATAGCTTCCTTTGAGCTGACGATTGCTTCTACCGCTTTGCAGGTCAATTATTATATCAGAGGTGATGCAGATAAAGACATGTGATATGGCTGCTAATGCGGCTAATGTAATACTAATCAGCCTCTGCAAGCTCCAGATATTGAAAATAAAAATGGAGCTGAGACATACAAAAACACTAATAAGTGGATGGCAGACACTGCTGCATAGGTAATAACTACATGATCATCATTTGTGTATAAATATAAAATGTAAAATGAACTCTTAAATCGATGATAACTCACAATGACACTTTCTGTCTTTCTGCTTAATGAATCAGTTTCAGGTCCGGAGGACTTAAACAGTTGTCATTCATGCTCCCTGTCAACTGATAACTACTGGTCTACTATAAAAAGCCCAACATTTCAGCCACATTAAGCTCTCGCTGCCTACTGGCTGTAAACATATAGACTATTAATGGGCATGGTTAATGGCTTAATCTAAATATTGCTTTTGGGCTGTAACATGGTGTCTCGTGTTTCAAGGCAATAAAAACAGAAATAAAAACAGAAGAAACGCAAATGTATCATGGAAATATTTATTTCTAAAATACAATTTAACATACTTTAAACTTATGACTGTTTTTGACAACTTTATAATTTCAAGGTCAGAAAAGAAAATAAAAAACAACATTATGTACATGGTCTTGATATTTACAGGTGGTTTGAAAGCTGGACATGGCCATGGCTCCGCTGCTGTCCCACTTGAGGTGCAACCAAATTCCACTCTACACTGTGCTGCAGTAAACGTGTCCTGATTTGGAGATTGTCTTTGCACAAAAAAAAAAAAGGAGAAGAAGAAGAAGAAGAAGTAGAAGGAGTCTCTGACTTGTCTTCCTGCTTTTTGTCCATTGTTATTTTGTTAGTCTGTCCAGGCTAGTAGTCCTGATGTGGGCTGTGCGTCAAACTGTGCCGTCGCAAGTCACAGTTGCGCCGAAACACCTTTCCGCAGCGGCCACAGCTGTAGGGCTTGATGTCTGTATGGGTGAGAAGGTGAGTTTTCAGGTTACTTCTTTGATTAAAGGTTCTTCCGCATGTGGGGCATTTGTGGGGAGACTCCTGTTTAGATTTAAAGCAAGCAAAGAATTATTCCCTTTAATTGTGTAGAACTAAAATAATTAAATCCACTGTTGTGTCAGTTATAACTCACACTGATTTACACAATAATTTTTATATAGCTTGTATGTGTATTTCTCACTCACATTTTTGTTTTAATTTGGTTATTGCCCAGGCGCAATGGTTTTGTGAGACTTATGAATATCCCCATGCATGCAGTGGACCGTGCAGAATAGGTGAATTATGATCATAACGTATGACATAGTTTGGTGAGGATAACATCGTGGTGACTGTTAATATTTCCAGCTTACCTGCATATGTAAGGTTTTATGGACGGCTAGAGTTCGAGACTGACAGAATCCTTTCCCACATTCTTGACATTTGAATGGTTTTTCCTTGGAGTGGATGTATCTGTAAAACAGAAATCGCACTTAATCAAATGTCTGCTCATGCATGGATTTTCTTGTAGCTTTTACAAACCCCAGAGTCACAGGGCAAAAAATCTCTACTGCGCAAGTTGTGTGTCCAACTTGATACATAAAAGTGCTTTAGCGCCCTCATGTAGAAAACTCCGGGAACGGGCCTGTCTCTATGTTTAAAATGAAGAATATGTTTTTAATTGCCAATTGTGAAGATGTGATTTTAAGAAATAAATATATTTGTATTTAAATCGCCTGCAGAGTCAGGACTGCTGCTGGGGATTTTAGACCCCCGTCTGACCCCAGTGCGTAATTAATACATGCTCCGTAAATGTGTCTTACCTGTGGTCTCTGAGATGGTCTTGTCTTCGGAAGGCCTTGTGGCAAATATCACAGGTATACGGCCGCTCGTCTGTGTGGGTCCTCTCGTGAATGAGAAGGTTGTAGGACTTGGTGAAATGCCTGCCGCAGAACTTGCAAATAAATTCCTTTTTAGTTTTGGACGGGAGCCTGCCCCGGGTGGGTTTTCTTTCCGGGGACAGCTTGCTCAGCTCGGAGATGGTCCCCCCTAGTCCCGACGCCAACTTCGCCAGATCCGCAGCTTTCGGCGGGTCCTCCTGAGTGGCAGCGAGGGCCAGGTTGGCGAAGTCAAATCTCGGCCTGTCCTTGTGCAGCGAGGGGACGCCGTGCGCAACGGCGGCTTGTTTCGGGTGGAAGAGCTGCGCCGCAGCTGTGAAAGGTATCGCTGGGAAGGGAATCCTGGGGTCGACCAGACCCTGGGCGGCTGCCATCTCTGTGATCGTCGACCTCAGTCCTTGAATGTGGGGGTAACCAAGAGTCCAGTGGTTCATGTGCATGGTTTGCACCGCGCTCAGGCCGTACAGTCCCTGTAGCTGGTCAGCTGGGAAAGTGTTGACGGCCTGCAGGAAGGAGTAGTTTGTGAGCTGGAGGGCCGGGTGCAGGGGGATCGGAGCGTGCAGGGCTTTGCTCCCCATCTCGACTCAGACCTCTGCAGAGGACACGGTGAAAACCCTGGGGAGAAAAAGATGATCGTCGTGTGTAAATGCCACATTAGAGCCAGTAATTATGTGGTTACAAAGGCAGACAAAGTGTGACCCTCAGTTAGAAATCATGATACAGTAAAAACCACCTGTTTGCCTACCTACAAATATTTTATTGACAGAGATGTGTTTGCATATTTTGTAGTCGAATCTAACAGGGCAGCAGTGATCATATTCCTCCAGTATCACATATGAACAATCTGAACCCAGAATAGGGCGCAAATTAATTAGTAAGTTTATTCCTAAAAACGTGCACTGAACATGGAGGTAATTAGGTAATTAAACTGAACAACATGTAAAGCTGCAGCAGTATGATATGAAAAAACCCGTTTGTCTTAAGCAAAACCACTGAAATCATATAAACATGTATTTCACGCATTATAGCAAAAGAAAAGTTGTTTCCTGAAAAACAAAGATGCTTTCAAAGCAATTTTAGAAAACACATCAGTCACATAAATTGTAACTAAATTACGTGGGAGTAAAATGCTGTAACTGACATATTTAGTTCCCTCTGAATTAAACATTAAATCTCACACGAGGTAATAAGAGAAGACACGTTGTGTTTGAGGCTGTAGTTGATGTTTGACGATGCAAAACAAGTGCTCTGTATGTAGATTTGTAGAAGTTTGAAATTTTGCCAGCAAAGATCAAATATGTTATTAAGTGCACGAACATGAGTCAGAGCAAAACGCACAAATGGTGCCTATTAACCACAAGAAAGTTATTTTAATCTTTTCTGGAAATGCATGTGCTTTTTATTTTTATGGTTGCGGGTAGTAGCCAGCAAATTTTATAGGCACTAATATTTTGCTTTTTAGGTCTGTTTTATTTCACGCTGCATGTTTTTGTTTCCCCTGGGCAGGAGAACATGGTAGCAAATAACCTGCGGGCATTTTAACCTACTTTCATGCAGAGCAATGTTTGCCTTAAATAAAAGCAGAAGCTGTCAATCTCCACAGTGTAGGACACATAAGGTGAGCTGACTGCGAGGAATGAGACGGACAGGTTCCATGTTTGTGGGGATGGCAAGTTATGTTTTCCCACACAGAAAAAAAAAAAATCCATCGTGTAAGTTCAAGACTCCGGATGGTGAAAGCGGGACTGGCAGAGAGCCAGCGGTGCAGCAGCGAGCTGACCTTTAGATTTGGAAGGAAAAATCTATGTTTTTTCTCTTTTGGGGAGATGATATAATCAGATTACAATCGTTTTTGACTGATCAGGCGAAATCACATTTAACATATTTTTTCCACAAAGCCTAGCGAACCTGAAAGTTTCTGTAGATTTGATTTCATGCAAGCTGGAGAACTAGTCGCTTGTTGCAGTCACGCCGTTCTATTTGTTTCACTGACAGGATCTTATCTTTCTTTCTACACTGCTTTAAGTATAATTCTGAAACACAAGTCACTATGCAGGCACTTGCTATTCTTTGTCCATTGGTACAACTTTGTTCAACCTGTTCTCCCCTCAAAAACCTCTGGACTTCATTTAGACTTTGACAGCAGCCTCGGTGCCTCGTCTTGTTCTTTAAATCCCTTCTTTGGCAGAAGGTTTTAAATTTCTATAAGTCGTGACAAGTCTATAACGCGAGGGCCACTGCTTGTTTCAGCGTTGTTAGGTGCTATGGACAGAGACCAGTGATGTCAAAACGTGGATGAACTATGACCTCAAGCTGGTGATTATCACGAAGCAATAAGCACCCTCAGAAACAACATTTGATTTAGTTTCTGTCCATGAACAGTTGACATTTTTACAGACAATTTCACAACATTGGTTTACAGCTCAACGCCTAAAAGTGAAGTCTTTTCCTCAGATAGAAAGTTACAACAAGTGATTTGAGTGAAGCTGGTTCCCTCCTTGCAAAAGACTGACATATACCCTGCCAAACACAATCTTACCCCCAATAAATAGCTGCCAAAGGTCCTGCGGTATGTCAGTAATCCACAGTAACTATAGAGGCGACGAGCTCCAATAAAGCGCCGCTAAAAGTTTTCCAAGTTCCAAGTCCATGAAACTTTCATGTAGCCATGCAGCCCACTCTGATGTCTCGGACCTTTGCAGAGATGTGACAAGTTGTGGAAAGAGACGAAGAAGTTTGGAGGAGAGGCAGCAGCAGCGTGGGAGTCTCCTCCGGAGCTCGGGCTTGAAGTGTGCGTAATGCGCTCCGGTCCTTCACTTTTCAGGGCTCCGGGGCTCTGGAGTGCTCAGCCCGCCCTCCGACACGCCTCCACCCCCCGTCCTCTATCATTAACTCCAATGTTCCTCCTCTGTTTATTTGTGTTTGGATAGCAACTAGGGTTCCAGACCATAGTAGAGAAGCGTGTACAGCTCAACCTGCCTCCACTGACACCTCTCATACCATATAGCCAAGTTTGATAGGCCTACCGTCCTTTGGAGACATGACTGGAAGCGCAGGAGGAAACCCTGATCATTTTTTCCTCCAACTCCACGCTTTTGAAAACGTGCTTTTGGATACTCGAGCCGCTTACAAGATTTTTGAAAACCATTCTACCCCATTTGCTAGAATGGAGGGCACATGCAAGAACCACCACATTAAATCGTTGCATTTCATTGTGGTAAGAGTAAAAAATTCAGAGGTTTGTGACAGAAATGAAAACATCCTTATATCGGCAGCATGGTGAACAAATATAAAGTAAACAGATGAAGCCACTTGCTTTTTTTAAGACAATGAGCTGCTCTTTTTTTCCTTCTGCACAGTTTGATATTCTTCTTTAAATTGTGTGAAAACACGTAAATAAAACTGACTCATCTAATCGTGATGAAAGCATCGTACAGGTTGTCTAGACAGTTTTACCCGTGTAATTATAATTTAATAGATGTATTGCAACACGTATCATCCAATGTGTTCTCAAAAAACCTGATATTTTATTGTATTTGATTAAATGTGTACAATTGAATTAGCTAATATGTTAAGGGGCTTCATGTATGGATTCATTTTTCAACCTCAGTCAGCAGAACTAATTTCTTTCTAAAGCAGATTAAAAAATCTTCCTCATATTTTCACAAACTTCGTATTTAGATTTTTTCAGTGCTTCTAAAAATTAATTTAATGAATAATGACAAAGAAAATGAAATTAATTAGACTGCTCGTTAATTAGATTGAGGCTGGTTTCTCGCCACAGATTTAGGTGTAAAGTAATTAACTTTTGACAGCCAGAGTCAGAAGTTAAAGTCTTTGTGCTGCATGTGCAGAGAAGTGTCTTTACGCACACGAGCAGCTGAGGCTACTTCAGCAGGTTGTCAATAAACGAACATGTTTATCAATTTTTCCATCCAAAGCTAAGTCACCGAAAAGTTCATTGGATATAAATTTAAAGAAAGTATTTCTCCATATTTAAATCAAAGGTGAAAAACCTCTACTGATATTTCTCCTTTCACATGTCAAAACGACATGTTAAGTTATTTCCCTGAACAACCTTATAATTTATGTGAATGACAAAGCGACTGGCGGAAAACTTTCGTTTTTAACATAAATATGCAATTCATAAATGTTGAGTTCAGCAGGACTGACAGGAGTTTTCAGCTGCTGCAGTTGTCTGTGCTGCAGAGAGCTGGTGCCCAGAATGCAAGTCTGCAGCGCCGCCTATTGGGACTTTAACAAAACAACAAAGTGTCTCCTCCACCCGAGAGTCTGCGGCTGCAACAGCACACAGGCTGTTAGAGGAACTTATTATCTGTCCACATCGCTGAAAAACAACTTTAATAAAAACATATCTGCATCGCTGCTGGAAATTCATTCTTTTAAAATAATTGGGCTAATATATATATAAAAAAACGAAAGTCAGTAAGTGTATTAGCCGAAAAACAAAAACATTTTAAATCTATTTTATTACTGCAGCGGATCACTTCTTACCTGTTCATGCAAATCTTTTAAACCAGAGTTAGTAATCAAATGAGAGCAAAGGGCCAGATCTGCGTTCATCAAGCGAGAGATAACACCCAAACCAGGTTGCTTGTCTACAACGTTCAGTCTATCCAACTACTCATGTAGCCTAATTTTCGTTTTCTTAGCGCTGCAGAACATTTTCTGCACACAACATGCTTGTGGTTTTCGTTCGGTTTCATATCACCCAGGCGTCTATTTTCACTGTCAAAACACCGAACAATTGCAGACAGATTAGAAGACACATAAAACCCTACATTTTTACATTAGTGATGATGGCGTTTTCTCAACAGATCCCTTTCACTGTGGAAATATATAACAATGTAAATTGTGTTTATTTGTGGTCCTTGTAAAAAGGCCATTAAAACAGCTAGTGAATTTTTTTAATATCTCTTGGGCTGTTCTATAATCCAATCACCAGTGATTCAATTTGGTTTTATCGGTGAAATCCATATTGTCGAAATTCATTAAAATCTTACAAGATATGCTGCATATTCTCAGGCAGGAAAATAACGACTTCCTATGGGAACCGAGCTGTTTTTGGGGGATTTTTATCTTTTTAATGTTCCTTACAGAACATGTTGTATGTTGTATGCTTGTAGCCACCGCAATCTGCGCTATAGTATTACTGTATTCTTTCTAGTTCGGGTAATGTCAGAGCCAGAGAGTTAGTGCCTTGCCCTTTGGCCCTTCCCTGAGTCCCCTGAAGCCGCCATCATTCTCTATGATAATCTGACTCCCACAGAGTATCAGTGTTGCAGCTCAGTGCAGCTGCCAAGCCTGTAATGGCTGACACTCCTCTTCCAATAACACAGAGTGACAGCAGAGAGGACTGGCTGAGATTATTAATGAAGAACTAGAGAGATCTTGTTTGCGCAAAAGATTCAGGCAAAAAAAAAATTGACATGAATGTATTATTTAGACTATTTCCTGATGAGGATCTTAATATAAAAAGTGTTAATGATGTGAAACATGACATGTCGTAGTGGAGGTTTTAAAATACAGATTATTATATGTCGGCCTCATTCAGACTATAAAAAATATTTTCTCACAATATTTATGAAGCATTCATTATGTATATTCTTGTCAGGATCAGAAATGAAGTTCAGTTAAAGGAAAAATTATGATTCATTTGTAACCTGTTTCTTTCTGTCTTCAGTAGAACAGCTATAAAATGCTTCCACGAACAGCTCCTTTCACTGTGCTATTAATTTAGAAATTCAATGTCTGCCTGCCTGATATCACAATATAATATTCAGCCCCAAATGTGTACGTATTTTGGCCATTATATATCCTGTCATATGGCGTCACCTCACTTTAAAATGCTGCTCTTTACCTCTGCTATACTCACATGAAGAGTCCTTGACAGAGAGCGTGGAGCTGCTGGCTTGTTCTGGAGTCTGACTGGGTCTGCTTGTCTCCCTGTGTTGCTGTGTGTCTGTGCATTTGACAGACAGGATGTCAGGTCCATACTGTTCGAGCAGGGGGAGGTGAACCCGTGACTCTTACCTACCTATTGTGGTTTCAAAGCCCCCACATCCCCACCTACATTCTCACTCATCCTGTCCCAGCAGCTGCTCTCAGGATGGGTGTTTTTCATTCAAAGACCCTCGAGTCATACTTTCCTCAACATCACACTCTCTTACCTGAAATTGTGCACTTCTAGAAAAAGGGGGTTATGCCTCCCTTACTGATTGTTGATGTCTGAGAGTCAAATAGAATCATGTAGTGTGTCTTTTTTTTATTATTTCTTTTACAAAGTCTTTCTGTTTTAAATGAATGAATTGCAAATTAGGTTTACTGTACTGCAGATATTATTTTCAGACAGAACACTGACTCATTTGAATAATCATTAACCATTATTGACGTGCTGTGTTTGAAAAGAATATCTGCTGTACACTTTACCTAATTCAACACATGGGTGGGTGTTTTTTCATTCAAAAACCCTCAACTCATTCTCACACTCTCTTACCTGAAATTGTGCTCTTCTAGAAAAGGGGGCTTTGTCTCTCTTGCTGATTGTTGATGTCTGAGAGTGAAGTAGAATCATGTAGTGTGTCTTTTTCTTTTCTAAGTCTCTGTGTTAGAGATGAATATGATAATGAATTAGCTACAGTGTATTTAATACTTTTCAGGTATTTTTGTTAGACACAACAGTGACTGATTGAAATAATTATTAACCATTATTGACGTGCTGTGTCTGAAAAAAGATCTGCAGTACACTACCTAGTTCAATACAAATAACATCCCACACACCCCCACCTACGTTCTCACTCATCCTGCCGCAGCAGCTGCTCTCATGGGTGTTTTTCATTCAAAGACCCTCGACTCATATTTTCCTCAATGTTGCGTCTTTTACCTGAGAGTGTGCTTTTCTAGGAAAGGGTGTCATATCTCTCTTGTGTTGATGTCTGAGAGTGAAATACAGTCATTATTTATATATATATATTTTTTTTTTAAACACAACATTGGCTGATTAAAATAATTATTAAGCAAATAATTTATAATTAGGAAGGACAAAAGGAAATTGTAAAGCCTCTTTTTATGTTATAATGATGCTATTATGCTATCACTGTATTTTGTGTTAATGGGTTTAGGTGTGTTAGCCATCCTGTGGTGGCTGCCACCATCTGTATCGCTGAACTTTCTGCAAGTTTTGACAAGTTAATTTACTGGGTTTTTTTTATGTAGTTTAGGACGGACTATTCAAGTAAGACCAATTAAATAACTAAAATAAATGAAACAAGGTGGACACATGAGAACATGTCATTCATGTGTGTGATTTAGCTGATTTTCGAGCTCTGACAACTGAAAACTTTACAACAACTAAAGCTGTGTTTAAGATCTGTTTTGACGTAATTTAGATAATATTACTGAGAGCTTCTGTTGGTAACATGATGCTGATGTCAGCGCTGACTTCAAGTTCATTTCCAGAGTTTTTTTCTGAATCTGGCAAAAAAGAAAGAGAGAATTACAGGATTAAAAACATATTAATTAAATGAAAATAAATGAACACATATTTCCAACAGTTTAAATGAATTAATACATGGTCTCATTGTTTCAAAGTGGTTTGAGAAACCAGATGGAGATGACATTCTGCAGAACCTCACTTTCCTGGACAGTGCAGTACAGACTGTAACTCAGCTATGACAGCCATATGCTCTGTCCTCCTGCTTTATTGTACAACATTGCCCCCTATTGGTTCACCCTCAAACTACCGTTGCTGCAACATTTTATGATGTATCATCCCAAGCTGTACCATTAAGTGATGAGTACATTGTTGTCAGTTTTAGAAGCGGGATGAATGGGGCATTAAATACCCTTTATGAAAACGTCAGTCTCCAGGATATAGTACATGCTTACATTACATTTCTGTGCCCTGACAAGTAAGAAAACCTGTTCTATTCTGTTCTCACTTCATCTTTTATGAGAATGCGCAGTATAAAGTACAAATATAAATCTCACTCACAACATTTTACATTGCACATGATGAAAAACTAGAAGATAGCCTCATCAAGTGCATGTGTGTTGTGATCAGGGACAGGGTGCTGGCAGTGTGTAGTGTATATACACTGCATTCCTCTGGTCTCCTGCATGATCTCTTCTCCATCTGCTGTCCATTGCCACTCTCTTCACTGGTCTCCTGCCATCTGTTTAACAGCGCTCGGCACCTTTGCGTGACCAAATGCCTTTGCTCCCTGCAACGTCATCCACTTTGCCAGAGAGACATAGAGAAGCAAACCGCCATGATATCGTGCTCCTTCAACCAATAAAACCCACCAGTTAATGCTGCTCAAGCCCAGCACCAAATCCCATTTGTCAGCAAATAGCTTCCTTTCAGTTGTCTGTGCTGGCCAGGCACTTCTGTAGAGCTCCCTGCCATTAACATGACTTCTTTAGTTATTTGTTGTCTTTGATGTGACGGCAAGCAGAGTGAAGGAGACGTGAAGAGACAAAGCGTGATCATAAATGTGCCTCGAAAAATGCCTAATGAGACATCTGATCTCTGTTAAATCCTCAGCTCGTTTAACTGACAGCTTGGTAAAAACACCATCAACCAAACACCACATCAACACCATGCCAGAGTTTATTCACATTGACTAGAGTTAATCTAACCCTTAACTAACATGTTTCTTTGGCTTATTTTGTTTTTACTATATAGAAAACCGTAAGTAGAAGAAGAAAGTGTAGCAGAATTATTTGCTATGCCTGTCTGGTACCTGAAATGGTAAGTGATGGGAGCAGGCTGAAATGATGGAAGGACAGGAGGAGTGAGAGCTAGAAAAGAACTGCTGGAATGGATGGATGGAAAGATTTTAGACAAAACATGGAAAAGTGAGTAGATGGAAAGTGAGAGACAAGTATAGAGAGAAGGATTTATGTAAACTGTAACGGCTCTGACACTGAAGTTTGGCAAGAGTTGAGGGACAGGCAGGTGAAAGTCAAAAAGCTCTTTACTGAGTCCAGGCATGGTCGGTAACCGGCAAGCTGTCAGAGGAAAAATAAATCTACACCCGTCTACAAACCTCAGGCAAAAACAGGCAGAGGCAAAGGTCAGGGTCAGGTAGGCACGAGCTACAGCCCCACTTACTCCACAGCTAAAAAAAAGGCGAAGAACCCCACATCATACAGTCTCAAGCGTCTTCTCCCAGCTATAAAGTCATGCCATTTTTACACTGTTATATGATCGTCATGAAAAAGGTGTTTTCTCAAAGTATGTTCTAAAGCTATGCTCGGTAGCCTACTATTCTCCAGGAGCAGAAGTTTCCTCAAGTCTCCACTCACTGCCTGCCTAACCCCAACCAACCAACCAACCAACCAACCAACCATCCAACCAACCAACCAACCAACCAACCAACCAACCAACCAACCAACCAACCAAGATTAAAGAATCAAACTATAGCATGTTAATCAGTGGGCTTTAGAGGTGCTGGCAGATGGATTTTGTTACCTGCAGACAGAACCATGCAAGCTGCCTCACCTGGTCCGCATGCCTTAACTGTACAGACATAAGGTTTGGGTATTGCAGCTGGTTCTTATGTTGTGTTGTCCGACCATATCTGAAATCAAAAATGTTTGTAGTTGCTCCTAATGGCCACTCTAGAGTGAAAAGCCAGCCGTCACAGAGAGTAGGAGTGTACGAGGACAGTGGTGCACATTTTCAGACAGTCTCTCCCAGAGGACATTCAGTATTGCATTTGGTTGTTCACATGAAAAGTAGCAGATCAATTTGTGTGAAGAAATAAAAAAGGGAGTGAGAAGAGAGAGAGAGAGAAGTTCAAACCTGTACTCCCTTCTCACCTCTGCACAGCTGAGGTGGGCGTGAATGTTGGATTGTCAGTTTCAGAAAGTTACAGAGACGGTTGGACTCAGCCCACCGTATCTGACGTCAGAAAGGTGTGCTGGGAGGGAGTTTCCGGAGTTATTTGACCATCCCACAAGAAACGCACTGGCAGTTTAAAAGTGGTATCAAGCTTCACACCCAAGTGTATTTCCCAACACTTTAAAACTGCTCTGACACGATCTCAAAAAAAAAAAAAAAAAGAAAATGAATACATCTATAAATATTTTTATTTACATGTATGCCTTTTGCTCAATACCAGCCCAGTTTTTGCTGTATCTCTCCTTGGCTGCTGTTGTAGCTTGAATTACATACCACAGACCACCACGTATTACTTGTTATAAGTTGTGCATTTGTGGGCCCAAAGCGTTGGAGACCACTCCCCGCTCCCTACTGTCAATGAGCTCCTGCTGGTGAGGTGATGGACAGTAAAACTCTCCCAGCACCTGTTTCCTGGCCACGCTCAAGCGTTGTTAATAGGCTGATGAGAGACGTTAACAAAGTTACTGCGGCACACTGGAAGGATAAATCAACAGAGCGTAGAGTGCCTCGTCCAGTCCGTCAGAAGTGACGTTTTTAAAAGGTCCCAGTGACTGCTGCATCCGTCCTGTACCTGGGGTGAGATGGAAGGATGGAAACAGAGCGAGGATGGCGTGATGAAAGCAAGAGATGGAGAGATTTAACATTGCTTGGGCTGATGGAGGAAAGGAAGATTTGGTGGATAGAAAGATAATAAACAGAGGAATGGCAAAATGGAAGGAGAGACAAATGACAAATGAAGAAGCAGTGGAAAGATGGAGAGATAGGTAGATGGAAAGGCTTGAAATGAGGAATGGAGAGATGGATGAACGGCTCCAAGAAGTTGTTGATCCAGACTACTAGTCATGATTTAGTGTAATCAAGCCTCCTTGAAAACATTTCTGTTGGATGAGGAATGAATAAGGCAATAGACCCAGTCATTTTCCCACATCAACAGCAACAACAATAACATTCATCCTGTGTGATTTCATATAATTTCTTTATTCCCCTGCCTTTCTCTCCCTTTGTGATGTGCCAGACATATGCACATTGCAAAGAGAGTCAGGAAATGGCTTTCCACTTAAAAAAAATGAGAGCAGATCTTGACGCTGTTACAAGAAGGACCTTTGGCTGTGAAGGACCTTAGGGAGAGCTACTCTGCAGACAGGCACTTGTCTCAGTTTCTCATACAGGACAATATAATTAAATGCACCCACAAAGAGAAATATTTCCTCAGTGTGTTATCATGATTCTGCCAGTGAGTCACTGAGATGTTACCATCATAAAAGACTGAGGAGGCGATTGTTTTCCTCAGTGCTAAAAATATCGGTGTTGGCCGAAGTCCAGCCTTGTTGCTCCTCTGCCTCTCATTTCCCTCCCGCTCTTTGAACTAAAATAACATCATTTTCTGAATGGACTCTTGTGTCATTGATGGATTTCTCCTCAAATGTGGTTTGTATTAATAGCTTGGATGCCTGTATGGTTGCATTTAGTGCGTGGACATATGCATGCATACACACAAACACACACAAAATCGCTTTCAGGCATTATGACGTTGGCACACACACTAATTCACACACACACAGTAAGTAAATGTTAATGTACACAGGTGCAGTCTTTAGGGAGGTTACTTTTGCTCTCTCATCAGTCACTCGTAATCACTTCGCTTCCAGCCCAGTAAATCACCGTCTTTGACTAATGCATTTATAGGATGCATGTTCACAACTTGTAGCCTGGGAAAAGTTTGACCACCACCAGGAATACATTACAGCTTCTGCATCCATACAGTTACACAGTCGGTACAGTCATTCAGTCGACTAGCAGACAGGAAATATTGTTTTATAAATGTCTACTTAGTTTCTGAAATTATTTGTGCTTTTAATAGGGTTTTAAGCTGTTTACGACATATGGGTGAGAGTGGAGTTATTGGTCAAGGGGGGGCTCCTGGGCGGCTGTGGATATTGGCAGGTTGCACAGCTCCACCAAACTGGTCCTGGGGAGGTCCCAATGACCTGTTTTATATCAACACTGGTGCTTTGTCGTAAAACCAGGGGGAAGTCGAGTCACAACTCGAGTATTTGTTTGAAGCGGATGGAAAAAGTCCTCCTGGAACAAGACTATGTGAGTGTTGTGTGCTGCTGTGTCAGATGGGAGTGGAAATGCACAGAAAAACAGGCTACTTTGTCTGTACATAGACTTTAGATTGGTGCCCAGGTTCTGGTAAATTACTCCTAATACCACCGAGGAAAAAAACCACATTCCCCTCTTACTCTTTTGGATGGAAACACTCTCTTGTCACTGCTGTTTGAATGCCGTAATTGGACGTTAAGGGGCTTGCAGAGAGAGGTGTGATGTAGTGTTAAAACTGCTCACAAATCACATATTTCTCACCTCTGTGGAGGTTCAAATAATGGCTCTGGCATTCCCCGGCCATACCACTTCTATTGCTGCTGCACTTGAAATTCACACAGCACTGTCCTGAATGACACAGGTGAAGAGAACTGCCTGTGTGGACTGGTGTTTCAGTAGATTTAATATTGACTAAAAGCCTTGAATTTTACTTGTCACTGTAACGAAAAATGTGTCTCTGCATGTGCAGCGTGTGTCAGAGTGATGGATGGTGTAAGTGTGTTCCAGGATTATGTTTTATGAAAGTTAAAGGACCCTGGGGTTGGTCTGCGAAGCACATAATCTCAGTCGAAGTGCTGGGCTGGATGGACCAAGGCTTTATTATTAAACACCTATGAGAGGGCCTAGAGCTGGTGGAGGCCCCTGCACATCCACATTAACACTCTCTGGCCGCTCTCATCACACATCCTTGCCATTTGGGCATGAAATTAAAACGCTTCTCAAAAATCCATTTACTACTAAGCATGAAATAAGAATTGCATTATTATGCACTGACACATTTTGAAAGGGCAATCTTTGATTTCATTTAAATGTGGTGTCATTTTATTCCCTTGTGCTATCTTTGCAGTTTTTTAGGCTCATTTCATACAGTGGGTTTTATCTTTGAGGAGAGAATATTAAAAAAAGGTAATACTTTTGGCAATATGTTCCAGATTTTGATAGTACAAGTGAGAATTGACTATAAATGATGTAGTATTGATTTCACATGTGGAGTAGGACTACTAGGGCACAAGCATGAGATGAAGAAGGAGAACGCAGTCCTTAGGATGTTCATGGAAGGCTTTCTGGAGGCTCTTGGGGCCCGGGAGCTGGTTGCAAAGCTCTGGGAGCTGTTAAAAATACTATAAAAGTTCCATATTCACAATTATACCGACTTTTTAGATTTATAAATCTCTGCTAACGCTCATGGTGGATGTATTAGTGGTTTAAACATGGAAATTCATTGCTGCTCCCTTGGTAACAGTGCACTTGGTAATTATAAATAAGCTCATAAAGGCAATAGATTTTTTTAATAGAACCTGGCGCAGTAGGTTTGGTTGTATGCAGTGACCTGTAAAGGTCAGTTTGTAACAGACTGAAAGATAGGTAGTGCAGGGTTTTATTGTACTGTAACACTGACACAGCTGAGATATTAAAAACATTCTTCAGCCCTTCAAGTTTAAGTCCGATGTCTGTGCCATTTCTTCTTCACTGCTTAACTAGTGAGTGATTGGCTTTAAAGTGGCTAAAATCAATGTGAAAGGTGTCGCTTGGAGTGATGAACCTACCGAGATTTACCACTCAACTGCCTCAGCTCTGTGGAGCGTTTTAGCGTCTTTCAGCTTGTTTTGTTTTTCTGGCCCATAACTTTTTTCACAGCTGTTTCGATTCAGTCTCATTATTCTCATAACCTTGTTTTTATCTGCAGCAGGCAGCTGTTTTCTGCGAAAAAGTCCCCAAAATCCCTCGTATGCCACCTGCTCAGCACCAAGCATCCAGAGACAAACTTAGCAACCAGCAAGTCAACGGAGTGGACCAAAAGTGGGGACCAAAATCAGAGCTAAAAGGAGAGTGATTGATTGGACTTACACTTGCTAGACTACGATGGATGATTCCAAGCGAATGCTTATGTATCTGCTGTTGTGGCCAATAAGAAAGAAAGAAATCAGTTATCACAGGTTTGAAAAAGTTGCAACTTGTATGTAAATTCATAGTGTTGTAGGAATAATGACAACTTGGAGTAAAGCATCCATTTTGTGATCATCCATCGTAGTCTATATGCTGTAGAGATGTGAGGTGACACAGGAGAAGGTCGAACATGTTGAAGTTCCCTCATCAGAAGAACAGAGCTTGTGAAATAAGCTTTTGCTGTGGAGTCTAAGTACAGCACATGTAACTTTAGCAAGCTGCAGCTGGCTTGGACCGGGAAGCTGGAAATGTTTACCGTGGTCCACATGGCTAATTTGTGTGTTTTTATTTAGCTGTTGTGTATCTGGGACTTTTGGTTGGGGGGGTGGGGGGGGTGGTGGTATGGAATAGGGGGGCGCAGCAACAGTCAACAGATGCTGTAAAAGTGACCGCAGGGAGGAAGCAGAGACAAATGCTCCTCATTACAGTGCTGACTGCAGCCCAGTGGCCCAGTAACCAGCAGAAACCAGCTCCATGTCTATGACTCCACAGCTGGAGATCAGCTGATCTCCACTGGCTCCACTTACAGTCAAGTCCCATTGACTTCTTCTTCTCTTCAGATGAAACCTTGAACATTGTAGCAGCCATGTTGTACCAACACATGAGATATAGTCAAATTAAATATGTGGTCCCCCTGCAGCAGCTGTTGACTAATGCTGACTCAGCAGAAGCTGTGATGGCCATGATGATTTTAAACAACTTTTACCATCCATGCCCTGATACACTGACTGACAGCTCAGGACGTTCTCAGTTTAGATTTTACTTGCAGTGCAGAGAACTGCACCACATCTGAGGTGGTTAGATTTCATTGTCAGTGGAATTCCACATTGTCTGGACTCTGTCCAGCCACATTATTCATTTGAAAAACATAAAGAGATGGAGGAAAATATGAACAAACTGAATTAAATGCAACCACATGAGGTGCATAACAGACATTTTTCAGGCCAAGTGTGGGTAACCAGAAATTCCCTCATAAGAGCTTTATGATCAGATATCGAAAATCATATTGAAATGACAAGTGTAACTGCAAGCTTGGACTCAGCTTGCTTAGATACTCTCTCTGTCATTTCAATTAAAGGTTTGACTTTTGATCATAAAGATCTGACTGATCAATATAGCTTTTGGAGCCCTACACCCCTAAAATGCATTACATAATAACATGAATAACCTGCTTTTAAACTTCTTAAGCGCTCTAAGTTTTGCTTCTCTTTGTTTTCTCTTACTTCATGTTTCCAGCTGGTTCCTGTTTTCTTTATGATGAATTGGATGATATTATTATTCATTATCTCAATTATCTTTTCACTCAACCTAAGTGCTAGAAGTTCATTCATACATTTTGTGTTACAGCACAAAGTGAGAAAAAACACATTTCTCCCAGCTCCTCCCTGACTGAATTAACAGTACAGAGCAAGCGTGTCCATTGGGGTGATTTCATTGGGCTGTGAAACCAATGTGAGCAATGTTCCTGACCCCAGTCAGGAGTCAGACAGCGGTACGGGGGTCACCAGGGGTTACATGGGGCCCCTTCGGATGGACAGGCAGGGAACTGTAAACCTGAAAAACCAGGAGCCTGAGCTCCATGTGTTTACCTCGCTGCTTTAACAAGTGATGTCACCACGTTGTAAAAAGATACAGTTCTCGACGGCCCCGTCCTTTTGTTACTATTTGAGAGAATAAACATGGGCTAAGTGCATGGAGAGGGATGGAAGCGGAGGACTCTGTGGTTGGAGGGTAGGGGAGAAGCGGGCTCCTGCGGTGCATGGTGAGTCCAAGCAGTTGAAGTGGGCTGCAGGGATCTGTAACTGTCCAGGTGCTGCGAGCTCGGGCCCAACCTCTGTTGGCCAAAGCCTGCTCACTGTTGAAGAGGGAGATCCTGTGCCTATAAATACTCAGCTATCCTGCCTTTCTGTGTACACGGCTTCGACCGCAACAAGAACACCAACTGTTGATGATCTGTCTGGGCGCTTGTATCTACATGAATCTGTGAATTATAGTCTGTCTTTTCTCTCCAGAAACAGAGGATAGAGTGAATCACATCCTCACCTTTAGTACTGGTCCTCAGAAATCACATTTTGAAAACACTCTTCCTTCCAGCTCCTTTTGAATAACATAAATATTCAGCTTCCACTTCATGTCCCTGCGCTCCTTCTTCCTGTTAACGACTGTGACTTGAACTAAAGGTCTGTGTGGTATTGCGACAGAAATTCTCTTAACATAAGTCGAGGCAACAACGTGTGGTATAAGTGTAGCCGTATGGCAGTGAAACAGCTTGTGTTTTATGTGAGCTCTCCCGGCTCGGACAGCTGTGTGGTTGCTGGGGCTGTGTTAACCTTACAGCACTGGGGGTCCTGGTGTGCACTGTAGTGGGGTAAGTCAAGCAGCCCAGATTAAAACGATGAACAAAACCTGGATGTTCAGATACTGTAGCCTCTCAGGACCTTTCTGTATAATTTGCGTTATTCTGCTTGGAATCAGAACTTTAAAACTGCTGTTTGTCTTGCATTTGTCAGTAGCCCTGAAACCCCCTCTTTCTGTTAACCTCGACAAATGATGTCACATACACAGACAGACCAGACCACTGGAATACTGAAACAAGCATTTATGCCTCTCTGGTCATTTTTCTGATGAGACCTCTGCTGTCCTGCTGCATTGCTCCGTCTCCTGGTTCAAGTGTACTTGTATGGTTCCTTGGCTTGGACTTTTATTAGCTTTTCCCGTGCCTCAAAGAACTTGGCCCAGCCTGGTTCTCCCCGGCACTTTCCCACTAATGAAGTGCACATTCTGCTGGAGCACTTGGCCAAGTTCAGCTCCTTGGCCACCCCTTAATGGGAATTTCCCCTTCTTCCATGCATCCCTGCCTGCCTTACTCTGTGCCATTGCCACTCTGGTGTGTGTGACTCATGTCCTGAACAGCCAGCCATCAGCCAGGGGATGTTTGATTCATAAACCTTCTTACACTTGTTTGCCACTGTTGGACTGGTTGGCCGACTGTCTGGGCAACTGGCTGCCTGACTTGTTAAAGGGCTGACTTATTGCAGGAGTAGGTGGCTCAATATGGGATGAAGGCTTAGAGGCTGAGACTCTGACTGACGTTGATCAGTGAACTGTGAGAAAAAAATCTCTATGCAGTCAATTTACTGTGAGTCGATTTAAGTCAAGAGAATATTCATCACCTACAGTGGCACACTGAAAAGACTGCTTTCAGGTACTGACGCTGAAGCTGCGGACAGGCTGCCATTTCATTTTCCAAACTTGATCTCTGAATTCAGAAAATAAAACAGGCTTTGATGGATGAAATGATTTCAATACATGACTGCTTGCTTCCACATGTTTTACAGCTTCTAAAATTAAGACGGACCACCAGTGACAGCACCTGCTGCTCCATAACTGCAAACCAAATTGAACTGCACCAATTGCTTTTTTATTCCACGAGCAGCCTCTCAGCATCTGATATTTTGGAGTATCTTAATCACTGGAAAAATAAACCTTGTGTGTTTTTGTTGCACAGCTCAATGAGGATGAGATAGTCTACATCCTCAAATCAACCTTGAAGGGCCTGTGCTATCTGAATTTTATGAGGAAAATCCACCGGGAGATGAAAGCTGGGAATATACTCTGTGACAGGGAAGGTCATGCGAAACTGGCTGATACTGGCCTGGCTGGACATTTGACGGTGAGCTTCGATTCCACTGGGCCTTCCACTCTCTAAAAGTCAACATAATAAAATCAGGTCTCCCTTGGAGAATATGGCATATGATAATAATTTCTGTCTACAGTGGTTTCACCGCTATTAAATTAACCTTTGTGATGCAAAACGGCACAGAGCAGTAGAATTTGGAAGTGTTTATTTCTTCACAGTCCTTGCTTACGTTTTATGTCCAAAGAATGCTGTTGTGCAGGCCGCTATTGCAAAATTTTCAGAGCCCCTCATGAGCTTTAATCTTGTCATAATCTAGTTCTACATTAAGAAAGCACTCCACAGTTGCCAGAGAGACATATGCTGGGGATGGAGGACAAGAAGCTAGAGTCTTCAGGCTGTGCAGTTAATTCCCATCATGAGTGGTTGTCATGTTTCCAACAGAAATTTGTGGTTTGGGTGCTTGCTGCTTACTGAGGACATTTTACTTTTCCCACACTGGCGTATCTTCACTGCACTCATCTTATTCCTGTCATATCTCCACAGTGATTGGCCAGTGTTCTTCTGAGGAGGGTCAGAGAGCAACTCTCAACTCCCTGTGGGTGGGTGGTCAGTGGGGAACTCATTGTAGGCGATGAACCGTGCTGTGCCTTAGGGCAGGAGATATACAGTCCTGTGGCTTAACAAGTTTAATGAGGAAAAAATATGTAAATGATAGATTCACAGAACAATACACAGACAGCACACAAAGCAGTGTGGAGCTAGGTGTGCTCAGAAAGGCCCAGAGTAGTAATCCTTAAGGCTCCACACTGGCAGGCGTCCACCCTGCTGAAGTGTCCTTGAGAGAGACATTTAATCACTAGCATTCCCAGAAGCAGCGCTGCTCTGCGGCTGATCCTGACCCGTCACCTCGCTGTGGAGGAGGCCAGGTGATAAAGGATTTTCTACTTGGGGACCAGTAAAAATGGCAAATTATTAGTTTTAGAGACAAAAATAACGCAAGACAAAATGACAGCACAAAACAATCAATCTTCATCAGCTCTGCTCTCTCTGAATTAAAGTGCGCCGTATCCTCTAAAGACCTTGCAACCAGAGCTGATGACCAGTGTTCGGAGGTCCGTCCCCTTGTTTAGAACTGTACAGCTGCAAACAGGCCGGGTCTGCTGCTGCTGCCGGCTGGGTGGTCTGTGGTCTATAGAGCATAATCGCCCCATTACTTACCTGACTGCATTGTTTTACTTTTTGGAGCCTTAGCCATTTTTGCTAAGCGCTTGATGATTTAAAGAGATCCATAAAAACTGTAGGACCGTGACCCTCAGGAACCTGTATTGGCTGGGACTGAGCTGGATCAAGACATTGGGAACAAGGTGGAAGTATAGGGGGGTGTTGGGGTTTCAATTTAGTAGGGCTGGAATGTATACAAATACATATATATATATATATGTATATATATATATTCTGTATGTTACAATAGAAACCATTTTAAACATCAGGTTTAACATATGTAACAGAAATAATTTGAAAAAAAAGAGCAAGGGGTGAGAGGGAGCTTGAATTTTTTTAGGGTTTGATTTACAGCCAACAAATCTGCAAAGTTCATCATGCATTTCCCCATCAAGGCTGTGAGGGAAGAGAGGACTGGATCATAGCGTGTAATGGTGATGCGTTTTACAGGGTCATCCTTGTTCTTGTCCAAGCTCCACTGACCTATTTGGAGGTCTTCATCTCACACCGAAACACTGAAGATCCCGTCTGATCTTGTTCCCTGTCCTTTGTGAGATGTCATGTCTCTGCTCCTTTTAGCTAACAAGAGATGTCATCCAAAAACTTGAGCAATGGCAGTTATATGTTTTCTGGACACAACTGTAGAGAACTAAAGGGAGTCCCACCATTAATGTATCCCAAGGTGTGTTTTTTTTTATGTCTTTACTCTTTGGTTGAGGGGAAAGGCAACTGAAACAGCAGTGTTTTTTTAAAATTTTTTTCTATTGAAACCAGCTCATATGATCTTTTAGGAAGGTTACCAAATGGCGGGTGGAGGAGAATGCTGCTGTACTAACCATAAGTCAACAAACATCATGGCTCTATAAAACCTTCGGTTGGAAAAAAAAAAAAGAAAAGAAAAAAAAAAGAGAGAGTTTGTGCCAGTGCTTGACCTTCAATAGAAGATGACGTTTTTTACTCTTGAAATAATACTTGTACACTTCATGTGTAAATTTTGTGTTTGCGTGTTATGTGTTAAGTGGTCAGTGACGATATGACCTATACAGCTTTTATAAGCGTGGTTATACTTGAAGAATGCAACAATGAACATGAGCAATCACATCCCCATCAGGAAAACCAGCATGGGAAAAACTGTCTCACAAAGATACCATGAATAAGTTGAAGTGATAAACAAATGACGGTGATGGAGTTTAAATGTGGCCCTTCTTCATGTGGTCTGGGCAGTTGTACTTGGGGCTTACTGTTCTCTTATATCCATATGCAATCACTGAAACACTCTCAGCATGAGCTTTTTTTTATTAGATCACATAAAGTAAACAGTCCCAGTGAGTGTTTTTGATAAATGCAATTTGCTGCTATGCTCCTTTCCAGGCTGCATCTTGTGTTCAGCCTGTTGTAAGTTAATTTGCCAGATCAACTGAAAAAACAGAGAAATCTAATGGAAAACACTACCCTGGCATCCACACTGCATACCAGTGGTTGTCTTAAGAATGGGAGCCCTTTAATGTGGTGATTGCATGGTTTCAGTTTGAAACTTAGTTTCCGTAAAAAGAATGCGCTTTTCCGTTGTGTTTTTTTCTTATTTTATCCCTATTTCCTTTTATTTGTTGCTTACATTATCAGCTTTGAATTTTTTTTCCCAAGGCACTTACACAAAATCATCACTTATGTGGAATGAACTTTTCATCATCTTACCTTTTATTTTGTTTTACCACATTTTGATTGTTTCTTTTCAACCTTGAACACGGGTGAGAGTGGTAACTCTAGTGGCTGCAGCTGGTTTCATTGCATAGTCAGACGTAATTTTTTTTTTTGTGTGTGTGTGTGGATCCATCTGTACACATGTGCATGCACTGTGTGTGCCTTCATTGGGAAAGGGCTGCTGAGGTACCAGACCATCCATAAATCCAGCAAACGTCCATGAAAAGAGGGAGGGGAGCTTTGGGATTCTGGGCAAAAGTAAGCAGTCCTGGAAAAATCAAAGCACCTGTGGCACCTGAGGGAGGTGTACTCCCAGCCATAGTTTTCATTTATGGTTAGCTACGGCTGGTTAGGAACTGGGCTTGACACTATTGCAGCAGCGGTGTGCTTCCTCTGTGTTCTTCCCCACTGTGCTGTGGGCACTCACAAACTGCCGGCTCGCTCCTACAGCGCAAGATGTTAGGGTTTCTTTAAAAAACCTTCCTTTATGCTCTGAACTGCTTCTCACCTTTTTAGGAAGTTTCAATTGTTTCATTCCAGAGCACACCAGAGGGCTGTGATAGCTGTAGTTTTGGCTGCTAGTTTCCTGTAGGCCTCCATTTCTGGCAGTGCAACTGCTACAGAGGAAAAACAACATCAAGCAGTCAGCCAAAAAAGAAAAAAAAAAAACAGGTTTACAAGGCCTCAGGCTGAGCTAGTCTGATATAAGAGCATCATAAAGAAGGAAAGAAAAGGAAGTTGTATTGACTGAGTTGAGTGTTCGGCTGATTTACAGAACATAACCTGCTATGTCTAATTCAGACTGAGTTTAACCACTGCCGTCTTTCCTAATATAACCATGAAGCATCATAATACCAAAATCACAAGTTGTCACTCTGAAACATTGTGATGGATCAGCTGGATATCCAGTTTATACTGTGCAATGTGAAATGATCATGTTGATCAATTTTCTTTAAGATACACACGCAGGCACACACACACCTCAGCACACACCAACAAATGTTACTTTTCATCATATTAACCAACGAGCTCCAATCGACATGGACAACGAAAGTAGGCTCCCTTATTTTCTCTGGAGCAGGTCGAGGACTTGTGGTGCAGGTCTAAATGTGGGTTATTGTTACTTGAGAGTACGTGCTGGAATATTGGGCGTATCGATTACTTTTTGCTGCAGGCCCTCCTGGCCAGGCCGCAAAAAACTTTCACTGCATGCTGCCAGTAGGCTCATTTCTGCTACACTTATTTTTAATACAAGTATTACATGACTTTGCTCTCTCAAGGTTTCAGAGGGAAGGAAATGGCAGATTGAATGTAAACAAGATTAGCTTCCCTCTTGCGTGGCGCAGCCAGCTGCTGCTTCTACGTTCGGCTGTAAATCTAGTGAGCGGCCCGCGCTGTGCGCTGGAAACAGAGATATCAACCCTTATTCTGTCACCATCCGACTGGAGGTTAGGATGAGCTGCGTGCCCCTCAGTGGCAACATGAATGACAGATCTGGAGTCTTTAGTATTTCAAGTTGAAACTTTCATTTGTGCAGCATTATAAATGGTTTTTTAAGTAATTTTAGCTGCTATCTGTGCTGACATTGCTGCAAGTATATGGTTTGTATCTTCTGTGTCATCTCTGTCATGCTGGACTTTGTCCTTCTCTCCTTTGGTCCTGGAGTTTGCAGACACAGGCCTTGGTTCCTTCTCCTCCCTCTGCCATCAAAAAACTAAATATAGCAGATTTGTTGCTCTTTCAGAATATATTCCACCTGCCAAAATACACACGCCCTGCTTTCTTAACCTTGTGCAGTGATCTGTGTATTTGGAGTGGAAATGCAGTGAAAGGAGAAGCCGTGGCGTTCAACATGGCTGGCTTAAAGGCAAGGTAATGACACTGTCTACTAGTGTTTTTGGAAGCTGTGAAACCACAGCAGGGAGCTCCCCATAACTGCTTCATTGTACCTCCATGCAATTACTCACATCACAGAGATACTGATATTGATTGCTGCTGGAATGCTTACCCTTCATCCTGCACTGTACTTACATAAGCAGCCCTCGACCAGGGTCCTTGCTCATGCTGCAGTCTCTCGCCTGTGATGGAAGCTTCTGGCTTCACTCAACTGAAGGAGAATTACAGCAAAAATATTTTCTTTTAGAAAGTTAACATCAGTAACATGGAAGTGGTATAGTTCATTGAGCTCATACCCATTTACCCTCATTTTTCTTTACAGCACCCCTGTACGTCATCCATTTATTATAATGTGAATTATGAAGTCATCTCTACATCAAGAGCGGTAATGGTTTATTTAATATTTTGATTTGTTGATATTTAAGGTGAGTAACTTATCATTGTGCTCAGATAAATGAACACTAGTAAATTCTTACTAGATACGTGTTCTGGTGCCATTTCAAATACACCAGAAGTCAAATGTACGCTGCACACTTTACGCATGTTTTTGCTGAACAGAGTGTCTTGAAGCAGATGTGGTAATCAGCCACATTTTCCTGTTGTAAGAGCTGCTTTTGTTCCTTTACAAGATACTCTAGCAGCACTGAGTAATATAGTACATGACTCTAAGCAGAAATCAAACAACATCTCTTGCTTGGAGTACAATCAAATGAAAATGTCTAACAGAATCTGCTTGATATTTTTAAGAAATGACTGCATTTGCTCCTTTCCAGATGCAACAACTTGTTCTGAGAACTGCAATCAGCTATCAGATTGTTTGTGCTCCATGTCTTCACAGCATGCAAGCAGACTCTGGTGGGATTCATCAGTGTAAGAATGTAACTGACTTCACAAGGCTTTCAGAAATGAACACTTCATCTTTTACTTCAACACTTTAATCTTACACATACAAATAATGTCATCGTGGCATCTGTTGCTGATTCCCTGCCTACCGGCCTTATGTTGTTCATATTAGGACATTGGAGGAGGGTAAACTGCACGGGAATGCAAACATATTTCTTCACACTGAATTGTGCTGAATTATCATATTTTCATGTTGAATTCATATGAATCATCACATTAAACCTCCAAGAGTCTCAGCCAGCTCCCTGTCCCTCTCTCCTCCCGTGAGTTTGTTTTCCTTCTAGACGTGTGAATGATGCTTGTTTTTGCCTCCTGTGTGTTTGTGTAGTGTGTCCTCTCTCCAGGTCTGGAGAGGTGGTGGCTCAGGTCCTATCTGTTGATGTCCACCAAGATCATGGTCTTCATTAATGTTTACAATCTATAATTTTGTCATCCTGATTGTCCATACTGTAAATCTGCTCTGTTGTTCTATTCTGTACACACAATCTTTAAGACAAATCCCTCCTCTGATTCTCTACTTCAGGTTTCTTCTCCTCCAGGCTACCCGTAAGGGTTTTTTTGGGAGACTTTTCTTATCCGAAGATCCAAGGACACTTGGTGTTGTGTGCTATACAGAATGTTAAACCCTTGTAATTTGTCATATATGAATAAAATAAGATATCATCTGACTTGACTAAAGCATGAAGAAACCTCAGTTGAGCTATTTTAGCCTTGCGGTCGACATGCCTTTAGAGATGGCAGCAGTGGTCTGTTGGTTCACCACTTTGCTGATGACTGAAATATCTTTATCTCTTGGGTGGATTTTGAACAGATATTTCATACCCTGACTATGAATCCATAAGTCTTGGCATGTGAGTCTGTGCCTTTTCATCTGGTGCCACCAGCAGAAAAACTTATCCTTATCCTGTGAAATACTTCTACATTTACAAAAAGGTTTCGCACAAACATTCATGTGTCTGTGTTTCACAGGACATGATTTTTGTGATCCCCTAAATAGTGCAACCATGAAATTGAAATTTGTGGTTCTTAGCTTTCAGTCTTCTTCTTGCTAGCTTGCCTGGAAGTTTGGTATATGCCATATGCCTGGCATTGTGGTTATGGTGGGTTTTGTAGTTTGAATGCACACCTTTAACTCGCGCATATGAACTTCTGTAACTGTTTTTTGGCTGTAAACACTTGCACTTATGCTCTCCTGTAACAATCCCATGCACAATATATGCAATACATTAAAACAACAAGAACATGTAGAAAATGTTTAAAATGTGCTTCACAATCATAAACAATGATATGTGATCAAGTGCCACTGGAGACTGAGAGTGTGCTGCTTTTCATTGTGACCAGCTGATTCCAATGACCAGTTTCTCTTCTTTCCTCCTCTCTAATCAGTGAAATCAGCTGATAAAGCTTTTGGTCGGAATGAAATCCTGCATGACAACCTCTTTGCACATGTTTGCCTTTCCTGCGCTGTAGTTACGTAAAACGCTGTTTGTAGCAAAAATGCTCTTTCTCAAGGGAACATTGATTGCGATTGTTATTGATCATTGGGGCATTGTGACGTCTATTTACCACTTTCTGCAGCTGAGGCCGACATGCAAACTCTGGGCTGATGACTATGAAATGGCTTTAATCTGTACCTACTGTATAGTTGTTTTTAATTTACACGAAAATGTTAAATTTGTATCTTAACAGCAAAATGAACACAGACACAATCAAAGGAAGTATCCAGTATTGCTTTGAGATGTATTAGAAAGCCTGATTTAAGCCTGTAATGAAATTACTCATGTTGGAAATTAAGACAAGTTGCGGTGGCAGTACCCAGCACCCTCCCTCCCCTCACCCCAGTGTCTGACTGGAGAGAGTCCAGTCACCCTCTTTCATTCGCAGGCTCTGAATCTGGGTGTCCCGCCGGGAATTCAAGTAGCACATCGGGTCGGCCACTCAATACCCCCTGTTTAAAGGGATTCATTGCAGACTAATTGGGATAACATGGCTGGAAATGTTGACCTTGGTATTTCTAAACAAGGTTTCAATTAACTTGTAATAAGGCCAAGCAGCCAGGCCCTAGACGGATCCTCCACCAGCAGGAGGAAATGCGAAACATGCCCCAGTTGATGGTTGGCTTTTCTTAACTTTGATTAATCACTCGGAGAGTAAGCAAGTGGGACTGGTAAAATAATTAGAAGGAAAAACACCCTGTTCTTGCCGCAGTAGCATTTAAAATGAAGCTTGAGTTACTGGAGGATATGTCAGAATGTGTTCTGTTCCCCTTTTATATCCAAATAAAGCACATTTTTGTGCCTACATCAAAAAAATTCAAATAAATCTAATGAAAATCGATACCTCCATACCTCCCAGACATAGAGATTTGTTGAACAGCCTAATTAGCGAGACTTCAGTTTTTCATTCCACTTATTTGCATAATGAAATGATGTCCATTTGAAGTGACAAAAGAATTTCTCTTTGTATTTGTTTTTTTTTGTCTTAACTATGTTTCTCCCACTGATGAGAACCTCATTCAAACCACAATTATGTCTCTTTGAATATCAGAATATAGTATTTCCCCATCTCTGTGTAACACAATCAGAGAAAATACAGCTGGTGCCCTCTGTTGTCCAAGGTGCGACTGTAATCGAGTTCAGTCCACAGAGAACTGCAGATCTGTTTGATCTGTTTTTAATAATGACGTGTCCCTAACAATCTGCCATTAATTTCTTAAACAAAAGCCTCCTTAAACCACATGCTAAACTGGCTCTGACTTACAGAACTGATACTTTAAGGAAGTTTATTATTTCACATTATATTGTGTACAGGCTCTTAGATCTCAGTGCCAGTAGGTCCAGCAGGTCTACAAACAGGCTGCCAGAGTTTTAGATTTGGTACAGGAACTGAACTGAGCCACCTGATGAGAGACAGAGTGGAGCTCTGGCTAAAGACGGGTCTCTTCCCGCTGCTGAATCAGCACTTCTGCTCTGTGCATCAGGTCATTTGGAGCCACAGGACACTGGCTGACCTGCGTTGAATTATCGCTAATTCGAAAGGCAACAGCGGAGCACATATCTGTGGGCTGCTCGGGTGACAGGAAGACACGAGGACGACGGGATGAGGAGATGAATTCTGCAGATTAAACTGAAACTCAATGAAAGTGGACAGTGAAATCTCCTTCCCTTTAATGTTGCTGCAATATCATCAGGCTGACAGTTTTGTGTGTTTGGCTTCTTCTTCTTCTTCTTCTCTGCCTTCCTCCTCCTCAACTTCCTCCCTAATTCTTCTTTCCCGCTATTTCGAATGATCATGAGTCCAAAGAATGTCTTTCTGCAAGTGTTTAGCACACTGGTCTTTGAAGCACGGTCCAAGTGGCTGCTTTGTCTGTGCTTTATTGTTCTAAATGCTAGCTGTATTAAATCACCTCCCAGTCCCCGGCCTGTGTGCTTCATCTTCTCCAAAACAACATCTACATTCTCCAGGAGGAAGTCCTGTTCTGCACTGCTGAGGCCGTCGAGGGACTTGGCATATTTACATAGGTTTTAATGCAATTCTAATAGCACCGTGACACTTTAAATACTGATTTTTGTTGCTTTTGGAGCAGTTTCTCTCCACATATATCATCACACTGGAGACAGGAGCTGACTGAAGGAGAGTGGGTTGCTTCTTTGTCACTTCCAATAACTGGTAACATACTTTCTCCTTCTTTTCTCCTGTTTAATCTAAGCCTGAACACATGTTGCCAAGTGGGAGATGATGGAAAAGAGCTGGATGTGACTTGATGCAAACTATGCTGACAGAAAGAAATCTAACTTTAAATAAGAAGAATCTAAAGAGAAACGTAAATGAGAACTGATTCAGATCCAACTCACAAAACAAAACCATGTTAAAGGGAATTCAAAGGAAACACACTCATACCTCTGTTTAACAGTGCAATTAACTTTGCATTCATAAGCACAGTAGCTCATGTGTGTTTTTTATTCCCAAACATTTGCATTTGATTCTTTTTACAGACAGTCTTTTTTAAGACTGTGAAATGATGGAAGGGCTACAGAGGACGTGCAGTAAAGTGGGCAGAGGAAACACACCTTTCTTTTACAGCTGGGGCATAAACAGTAGTTTATGGTTGGAGTTTTACTGTCATATTGCATAAGCAACCCTCCTTCATAAAGGAAGCTAAGCTCTGGCTGAGGTAGATGCTTTTATGAAATGTTTGGATTTCCTACACATAAATGAATCAGATGTTGAGTAAAGTTCCTTGGACCCATTGATCAAGAAGGATTAGCCCACTGCATACTCCCTTATTCGTTTGATTTTTTTCCCCCCAACTATTTTTCATGAGATTGAGAAAAAAATGAGTCCAACGCACTTCCCCTCATTCTTTTCATTTTTCTTTTACAACCTTTTACTGGTTGTGAGAGGGAAAAAAACGTCTCACTGAATGAATTAAAGTGCTGATTTTTTACAATCCTCTCACTACACTCTGTTCATTATGGATAGAAAACAAGAAAGCCGCCATCTCCCACTATCTAGTCTTTAAAGAGAGCTCTCCTCCAACTGCCAGCGGTCTAAGGAAAGATGAGCTGCTCTTATCTGCTCCCTCTGAGTGCAGCCTTCACCTCTGCCTTATACAGACCGGTATCTGCCTTTTGTCAAATAGCTACCCTAATTTTATGGCTTTACCACCCTTTGTGTGCGTCTCCTCACCTGTGATAGCGTTCAAAGGTGCATCCACCCAAAGATAACAGTTTACAGTAGTTAATTGGTGATTAAACGAGTAGATGTCCTTGTAAAATGTCGCTACCTGTGTTGTGTTGTTACAGAAAAAAGTTTTTAAAGATTTCAAGAATTTCATTGGGGTTTTACAAGTGATCATTTGTTTATTTTAAGGGTGTTTATAGGCTTGCTGGCAATAATACAAAGACCTGTAAAAAATAAATGGCATGATATTGGATCTCTTCAGACGGCACATCATCAATTAACCTGTGGATGTCACTCTATTTAAAACCGCAAGTGAAATCATTTTACAATATTTGCCTATTTGACTTTGATGGAAAAGATTGGTATCACTTTACTGTCTGTCCATTAAAGGCAGTAGGTGGTTAGCTTAGCTTAGCTCAAAGAGTGAAAACAGGGGGAAACAGCTAGCCAGGCTCCGTCCTCCAGTAGCAAAATCTGCCCTAAAGATCACTAATTGGCAGGTTATAGCTCGTTTCTTTAATCGTCAGTTCGCCCTTTAATGGGGAATTGTGTGTGGAGACTCCACAAAGTTACTGCTCTCAACCAAGTACAGCACGTAACCCCCTGTAAAACAGTGAACTGTTGTGGCTTTTTCGCGGCTTAAACAAATGTGATATAACCTGTGAATTTTAGAGGTGCTGGTAGGTGGATGTTGTCACTGTTGGACCAGGCCAGGATAGCTGTTTCCCAGTTTCCAGCTAAGCTAAGCTAATCAGCTTCTGGCTGTAGTTTAATATTTAATGGACAGATATGACAACATAAGTCTGCTCTCATCCGTCCATCTCAACATTTTCATTCGGAAAGCAAATAAACAAATTTCCAACATTTCTAACCCAACATGTCAAAACTCTTTCTCTGTTTTCTTGATCAGTCTCAGAGCGCCGTGACTTCTTTTCCACTTTCTCTCGAGTGGTCAACAGTGACATGATACTAATCTCCTCCGCACCAGGTCTCTCTCTTGCTGTCATTTTCAGAAGCAGTCAGATTTTACACCGGGAACATGTCTGCCAATGTGAGATTTGCAGCCACCCCAGCCTCAGCCAGAGCTCTAAACCCATGTAATTACATTTTAAGCAGCATTGGCTGGTTGAAATACCTCGAGTAATTAGTTTTGTTTTTCCACTCTTCCTATAATCTTCTCCTTTTGTGTGAGGGTTTGGACCATGAGCTGGAGAGGGAAACAGAACAAGTCAGTAGGTAATGTGGAATGAATTAAAAACAATCTGACGTAGCGGGATGTAAGAATAGAGTGACCCCTTCCGTCCCCGCTCATTCACCCACACACACACAGACACACAGACACACAGATACACACACACACACACACACACACACACACACACACACACACACACTCACACGCACAGGCCACCTGAAATGTGTTTTGCTGGTTGTTTCCTTTGATTAGGAGTGTTATGGGAGTGCTGTACAAATATAAAAGCTGTCCAGACGGTTTTATGGTGTTTATTTGTGGTACCACCTGTGTTTCCATACAGACAAATGAGCTTGTGATGGTGATGAGGAACATAGGGTGTAAAGAAAGTACAGTGTGTGCCGTGCTGCGAGTTCGACTGGCCAGCCAAGGGCCAAGAACATGTCTATAAAGTGCACCTTAATCTGTTCCTGCTTCGAGGAGACGAGCAAATCCTCAGTTTGGCCTGACTTTTAATTTGTTAGAAATCCCCAAGGCGCAGTTGTCACTGGGCTTTCAGAAGGTCCCTGAGACACCCCTGCTACCCCACCACCCCTGCCTGGATTCCTTCTTGCCTGTTCCTCACTCCTCATCTCTCCCTCTCTCCCTTCTCTGTCAAATATTTATAGCTGATGGCAGATAAGATTATTTCAGTGTCGGACCTCTCAGTGCCAGCTGCTGCAGACCTTTGCTCACAATAAAGCCTAAGATGCGTTCCAGGCAAAGGGAAGATTGTTTTATTTGGAGCTCATCCTAGGCCTCTATTGATAGGAGGGTTAAGTGCGGAAAAGCAGGACACCATTTACTTTCTTGGCTCGGTGCATCATCACATACTCTTATCTTAAAATGTTGAAATGTTTCATACTCAAGGTTTTTTGTTTCGAGCACAAGCAGGGGCAGTGGCGGTGGGCTTTGGCTCTGAGTTGATGATGTTTTTCACGGTGAATAACACAAAGTCTTCTGTGTTACGTCACGACGAGGTGCTGTCAGCACTCGTGTGTTTGCCAGTTCAGGGGTCTCACACATTGTAAGCCACACACACGTTTTTACTTTTTTTTTTTACTGCCATATGTGTGATGATTTGCAGAGTGTAAGTACAAGCTGACCGCAGTTTGTTAAGGAGCATTCGAAGAAAGACATAATTCATAATTCAACTTGGATGTCTCACATTTTTTGCTGTTTGTTATCAATTATCTACTGTGGCTGTAAACATCATTAATACATTTGTTTATTCTGAAATTTCATAAAACAGGAAATCTTATTGTGGGTTCAGACACAAAGCTGGACACATTCTGACTATTTTTATTTTATACATGTACATTTGTCAGAATGAATCCGTGTCAGTGTCTCCTTATGTAAGGCATAAATCAGCATGATGAAGTGCCAGGGCTAATCCAGCTGAACACACTACAACCTGTCATAGCTGGACTCAGAGTGGCCTCCTAGCCAGTCAGCTCATGAGTGGAAAATTAATCTTGTTTAATAAAATAGAACGCCATCTGGGCTTTGCAGTCGAAATTGTTACAATATGTGAAATAGTCGTCCCAAAAAAGTTTTATTAACCTCAAGCAACCCCGGAATTTCTGTGGCTGCATGAGCAGTTTGGAAGCACATACTGCGGCAGATGCACAGAAGACAAAATGACAGTGGTATTTTATCAAGATGTCTTTCAGCTGTGAGCAAATGCAATAAATCTTGAGCATCAAAAAAAAAAAAATCCTGTGCATCTTCACTGTGTACAGCACAGTCAGCAGGGTAGTTCCTAATCATATCTCAAAATTTTTATCACACATCTTCTTTAGTTGTCCTTAACCAGAGTTCATTCAGATAATAACTGTATGGATCTGCAAGTTAAGAAGCAATATGAGGCAATACACAGGTGTTGGTGTTGTCAGTCTTATCAGCGCTGTGGGACTGTCTGCCCAGTGAGATGGCACATGGATGTACACAAAGGGGTTCAAGACAGAGTTCATTTTGTTTCACCAACAATAGAAAATACATTGGACAGACTTTGGCCTATGTTCTTAATATTATCTGATGCATATCAGTCTTTCATGTTGACATCTTTAGAGGGGAAACAGCACCAGTGGTGCCCTCTAATGGTGAATACTCCGAAAAACAAATAAACATGAAGTAGTGAGGCGTTATCAGAGCTACTGTCTGTTTATTTCTTGGAATGACTTTGAACCTCTTTTTCACTCTAGCTTCCTGATTAAATGTCTCTTGCACCCTTGTCTATATCTTGAAAATAAAGTCTTTATCTGTTTCCCCTCAGTCTATTGCTTTATCAGTGTCATTAGATTAGCCCTAATAAAGGAAGGACTGATATTCCCAGAAGCACTTTGTTGGTACTCAAAAATACTTCATGTTGTCCCTGTTTTATATTTCTATTAAATTAAATTCCCAATTGTATCACTGTCAAACGGTATCTTAGTCCTGCTTAATAGTTGGATTGTTGTCTCCAGGATAGAGGAACATTTATTTGTTTATATTTATTTTACATATTATTTATTTATTTTTTTCAAATTTAATTTATGTCTATTCATACATTTTGAGCCATTTAATGAGATAGCTCTTGCACTGCGATGCAGATTCAAATTTTTGTTTCAGTAAGTAAAATGATGCAGGGGCTCTTGGTAAAAAGCAATATTTAGATTTTAATCAGTAATAAATCTATAATAACCAAAAATGTAGGAGGAGGAGAGATGAAGAGAAAATGTGTTGATTTTGTCAAAGAGGTTGTAACAGGATTCCATATTAGAAATAAAAAACCTCCTTAATATCTCTATCCTAAAGTCATATAAATCTACAAAATAGGCCTGTACTCACACAGAAAACATCTTTCAGATATTGTTCTGTGTCAATAGGGACATAAATGTATGTCGCCTTCCTGCTTGAGAACTGCTCCGTGTGAGTACTTTTATGTTGGTGGAGTTTATAACATCCAAACAGCTTCTCCTCCAGACTGGAGCCAGCCGTTTACCTTCACTGTCTGCAGTCTGTTGACTCTACCTATACTTTTCCACTCTCACCGCACATATGAGTGTGAGAGACAGAGCGTTTGTGTGCGAGCGTGTGTTTGTATGTGTACATCTGCTTGTCTTACGTGCACATGCACGTGTGTAGGTGATTTGTGCTTTTCCATCATATAAGTGTGAGACAGAGATGGATATGTGCATTTTTCCTTAGACGATTGAACAATGATCTCATCAGCGTGTGGTGTGATGGCGATCATTATGACCTTTCAAAGAGCAGCGCAGCAGAGCAGGGTAGCAGATCCTACATGCGAGCAGATGCCTGTGATAAGATAATGATAAGGTATCTAGCCTGCACATCAATGTGTTGACCACGGCATATCATAGTCACCATCTAGTATGTGTCCCCTGTGGCCCATTGTCCAATGCTGATGACAGACGAGCTAACAGGTCAATTAGAGCAATGAGGCCTGCAGGCAAAGTGAGTGGTGAACAAAGAGGGTTCAGAATATAAAATGCACCTGTTTAACTACTCTGCGATGTAGCTGAAGCTATATAATATTGATTGTGATGCGATAAGGACAGGTTGTTGTGTCAATAAACAGTTGCTCCCTAATCCTTTGCGGGCTAATGACTGTTGTACCAAAGGAGGGTTTTTCTTTTTCGCTGTGGACGTCATTTATTATCCCAAAATCAATCTTTTATATAAACTATACTTTCAAAATGAGTCTTCTGCCACTTTGTTTACTTTGTGGCTCTATGTAAATGTGTACTGCTGCTCCGTGTCATATGTTCTTCTTATCCCGCTTTCATTTCTGCCTGTGCCATCAGCGACACTCACAGTGACTGCCCAGTACAAAGGTATAGTTTATTGGTGCCATTCTCCATCTTCTGGAAGCCACAAACTGCAACTTAATGACGGCATTACTTATGATTTTTTTTAATCGATTCCAGGGATAGCTGGCTACCGACCATGTTTGGAAATCTCTTATTATCTTTATTATCTTTCAAGATAGGGAGAAGAGTCCTGTGGGGGTCAAAGGGTATTAGAAGCAAAGCTCTGACTGTCACTCACAAAATGCTCACTTTCTTATTAACTATTAAGTGACAGCTTTATTTATAATCAGCACAATGTGTACAAATATATTTGACTCATATATGACACCTTTGTTACTGATATGTTTCTTTTAAAAAAACAGAGAATGATTTGCCATTACTTATTCTTTGTTTAACTTTTAACTTACAAGACAATTTCTTATCTTAATATGTGACATGTCCTTTGTTTTCTTGGCAATAAGTCTA
This sequence comes from Seriola aureovittata, assembly GCF_021018895.1. Taxonomy (NCBI): domain Eukaryota; kingdom Metazoa; phylum Chordata; class Actinopteri; order Carangiformes; family Carangidae; genus Seriola; species Seriola aureovittata. The sequence goes on along the minus strand of NC_079370.1, from coordinate 24,539,890 downwards.
TGTGGTCTTTCATATGAAGTTCCCAACATTATCTTAACAGCCGTGCTAGCAGGTCTGGAAGGGTTTACTTAGACACATTAGGTAACTTTGACCTAAACGTTCATTTCAGCATGCTAACATGACAATGGTGCTGGATGAAACGTCAGGGGATAACCAGAGTGATTAGAAATCTTCTTGAGAACGACATGAATGTGCCAGATATCATGGCAATCCAGCCAGTAGTTGTTGAGACATTTTGCTACCACAAAATGTGAACCTCATGGTGATGCATGAGTAAAAGTTAGGGGATGAACTTCATCCTCTGGGGACCATGAAGATCTGTATAAAACTTCACAGCAATCCATTGAATAGTTTTTGAGATATTTCAGCTTGGACCAAAGTGATGGACAGAAAAACATATTTCCATTAAATACAAAATGAAATTTAACTGTCTTGGACAATAAAAGCTCTGCCCACAATGTAAACATATTTTAGTCATGATAAATTAACATATATTGAAAATTATATTTTTTGTGAAGTACCCCTAAATCAGTATTTGAAGAATAACCAAAAACCTCACTCATTCAGAAAGGCATATGGAAAATATAGCGATTCTTATTTTAGGGTGGAATTCATATTATTTTCATATTGCCATGACATTTTAAAGAACCCACTTCACTTGTAATAGCATGGAGCAGGTCCTTAAATCACTCAGCATCCTACAGTATTATTAATAGCCACCATTTAACTTTTCACTGTGTGAAGCTTGAGTCCGCTCAGCTAACAACCTCAGTTGCTCAGTTGTCGCAGAGTGTCAGTTCACCCTGAGCCTTCACTGAGCCTCTGTTTGTGTTCTGGCTAGACATCGTCTATAATGAGCGCTGATTAGTTAACTTGTTTAAATGCCTCTGCTATTTCAGTCTCCGCTGCTCAGCCATCCATCCATCCAGGCCGAGCCCCGCCGCCCTCACCCACATGGGTGACATTCTTCAGAGGTGTCTGAGCCAGAGTTAGAGGCTACTACTGGGCCAAATGAAGCAGTCATGGAGTTCAAGTTCAACATGCAACATACATTTCATGTAGCAAATGAAGATGTGATAAGGACGCAGCAACTGCATTTTCTTCTAAATTTGAAATGGTTGTTTGATTTGGTGTTTGATTCGTCTTGTGATCTGAAGTTAGCAATTCATCCTACATGTGTTTCAGAAATGCTCACTTTGACTACTCTTCTGTCTGTCTCTCTTTGTCCTCCCAACTCCCTTTGTATTCTAACAGTCTACACACGTGAGGAGGTGATACAGGGGCTCTACAGTCACCATGCAGCCTAACCATCCTGAGCCACCTACACCAGCTGGACCTCACCCTCAGCCTGTTTTTCTTTCCACTGGGGAGGTGAATAAATGTTTGAAGGGCAGGGAGGAGGGCCTGTCTTGGCCTCTTCAGTCTGGGTCTGTTATGCTGAGTGGTGTTTATTTGTCAATGTTCAGCCCGTCTTTCCCTTCCATCCAGCGGAACCAAAAATGTTAGCGACGGAGTGGGTAGAGATTGCTCACGATGAAAATCTATTTTTGAAACAAGTCAACTGCTGTTCACCCAGAACTTGAGAAATGGGTCACGGGCAGGTTATGACCCTCCAGCAGACTTCTCAAACGCAGTTCCAGCCTACAGATGCTTCTCTAGCCCTTGGAGGGTGTGTAGTAGCTTCCTCAAGGTGTTCAATATCCACTGACAAAAGCACTAAATCTGATGAATCCAAGTTTGCAAGATTACAAGTAGCAGAGAACCTTATCTTCTTTGTTTCTCTGAGGTCTAGCTGCAGTGTTTTTCTTGTCTTTTGAGCAGGGCAGGTTTCTGAACTCTGAGCGTGTGTATATGTGCGCACACTCTTCCTTAACTGCTTGCCCATGAGTGTGTTCTCAGATACGCAGTTCTCTGCTGTAAGCGCTGTAGCCTTGGTGTTTGTGTGCAGAATAAATAGGTTTTTATCTGATGGATGGAGGTACATGTTGGCTAGTGCGGCGAGGTGGAGGGAGGGTGGTGGCCAGAGAGGGGGGGGGGGGGGGGTAGGCTTTAAGCAGGCCAAAGATAAAGACTCAGAAGTGATGGGCTCTCTGTGATGCCCTTTTGTGGGAGGAAATTTAATGGAAGTGGCTACATTGGTAGCAGATGGAGCAGTTTCCTGGATCTCAGTCACGGTAGAAATACTAGACTGCCCCACACGCACACAAACACTTAAACATGCACACATCCCACCCCTTTAAATTTGTTCACCAGATTTACAGTATGATAGAGACAGAGGGATCGAACGCTCAAGTGTTTATTTGCTTGGGACCTCAGGCACCAAGGGTTCATATTTTTCTGCACTTTTTTCTGTCGTCTCCTTCTCTCTTTCTCTGTTTTACCCATGTGTCTGTCTGTCATACCCCCCTGTCTTCTCTATTTTTCTTCTTGGCAGCCTGTTTTCAGGACCCTCACAGTCCCTTGGTGTACCCTCTGGACGCTGAGGCTTCAGGTTGACAAATTTGGGGACTTGTTGAAGAAAGGTTCTGGTGAAGAATACATTGCTCAGCTTTTGCAGATTAAGTGTGTGTGTATGCCTGACCATGTTTGTGTGTGCATGTGGATGTGTGTGCATCGAGTGGGAATCTGTATGGGGGTGTGTGGTTATGGAGGACAGTAAGAGAGAGTAGTAATTTGTCTTCTTGTGTGTGCATGTGTGGGGGGATGTGTATGGGGGCTGGCTGTGTGTGGTTCAGCTGAGGGCTGAGAGGTTGAGTGAGATGACTAATAAATTCATTCACTTTAGCGCCTGTTGATTGCATCATCAATCACATTTATTGATGATGTGTTTGGCTGACAAAGTCCTTGTTGTTCCTCTGCAGCAACCTGACACATCCTACCCAACGACGGCTAACTGAGCTGGGAACATCTGTCAACTTGTGATGTATTTGGCCACAAAAAACAACTGATACCACACTGAGATATCTCTTACCCCCTCCCCCCGGGGTCCTCTCTCTCAACTCTCTCTCAATCTGAATTAACTCTGAGGTTTCAAGTTGAGGGCCGGCATGCTGCACAGCATAGCATACACTCAGTCAGTGTTGTCTTTGTAATATGTTTTTTTTCATTTTAATGAAATCACATGCAAATTTGGTGCGCTAAAGGCAGCAAGCATGGGGTTTTTGTAAGTCACGGTAGTGATAAGTACAGTACAGTTTCCCCTGCCTTTGTTTATACCAAAGTCCCTATAACGTCTCTGTTTACAGTAGGCGAACAGCCTCGCCAACAGAATCCAGCTCTGAGTATTTTTTGATGAGGATGATTAAGCTGAAGAAATGAATTGTGTTGTTTTTGATTAATATGAAAAAATGGATAAAACCCAAACAAAGAGTGAGAGGAGAAGCTGATTTGGACTAACAGTTTGTGTGGTGTTTTGTTGATATTTAAAATTCTCTGCCCTGATGTGGAATGTGAATTCAACAATGTTCAGCACTGAAATGCAGTTTAGCCCCAGTTGATTTTGGCTAATTAGACCAGACTCCTGAATGTTTTGATGTAAGTCAGTGATTAGAGGCTTTGAGAGGGTTTTGAAATGAAAGCTAAACAGTTGTGCCCCTGTTCCCTCTGTTCTCGTGTGGGTTAAGTTTGGGTTAAGCTCCAGAAAAGGTGCATTCTCAGGTAAATGGCAGAACTATTTATTATCCTGTTATTTGTATTACAATGCATTACACTTCTCTCTCAACAGAGGTGAGTCAGACTGAGTTTACTCTTCGTTTGTTTGAATGATACTTAGATCCTTTGATGCAGGACCAGAAAATTAACCACATTTTTGGGAATGAAATGACTGAAAAACACCTGCCACATGTGTGGAAAACTTCCATCAATGGTCAAAACATGGCAGTTAAGGCATAGCTGGTGTTGTGATATATAGTACACACTTAGGCCAATTTCTTATCACATTTTTAAGGCGGGCCTCCATTTTATTGACTCCTGCTTTCAGGCATTTGACCTACAGCCATCAGCACTTCTCTCCCACTTCTTATCTCTCCTTCTCCCTCCTGCTCCCTCGTTCTTCCTCACTCCCTTAACCTCCTATTCACTTCTTTTATTTCCTTTTACTACCCCCTCTCTCATTCCTTCTACTTCATCACTGTTGGGAATGCCAAACTTGTAACCCTGCTGATGACCTCTAAGGGGGGGGGGGGGGGGGTCATAAATTTAGTGATGAGTGATAGTAGGAGCAGCACAGATAGAGAAATGAAAAGATGGTAGCTCGGTGATCTATCAAATCCCTGATCTTGGTAACACTTACAACTGCTAATACCATTATAACCACTTCATTGACAAATCTGAATAGGTGAAGAGTTCATTTAAACAGACACAGTTTTGATTTGTTTTCCTGTGGTGACAGTGTTTACAACTTGAAGTTTTATTGTGATCCTGTGTTAATAGGTTGAAGTATTAATTGACCAAATTAAACAAAGCTGGCAGTGTTTTATCTGTCAGTGATGTCAAAGGAAGGGCACCTTCAAACCTTATGTCCTCTCCACTGATCCAGACGGATCAAACACACCAAACACATTATGAATGACCTGACTGCCTGTTGTGTATTTGAGAATGCTGGTATCTTTAGACAGTGTTAGAGTCTGAAAATGCAGACGGGCTTGTACGTAACACAGTGGCTGGACCACTCCACACCACAGTCCAACCTTTCCAACCCTTATACATCACAACCCAGTGTGTTCCCTGTTTGCTCCCAGATAATGCTATCAGAGCTGCTAACTGCCCCTGACCCCCCCCCCTCACTTTGACCCTCGGCATCCCCTACATGCTGGGCCACTGGTTTTCGAACATTAGCTGGGATTTAGTGGGGTGCAGGAAAGAGGGATGCCAGCCCCCCCTCCTTCTGATCCCCAGCCACCCCATCCTTTAACCCCAAAGTCCGTCTGAGCTGGCCAGACCGCAGAACAGATAGACCCTTACATTAAAGCTCATCGCCACCACACCCTGACTCAATCAGTCACTGTCAGCCAGAGAGAATCCCCAGGACACCCTCCATTTTCCCCTCCCCGCTCTCTCTTGTTTTGATAGCTGCTGATGTCATTCCACACATTTTTTCACAAATTAGGGGGCTGAAATTATGGGGCCGCCTTGCCATGTTGTGCCAGCCTGACAGGAGCTTAATCTCTAATATCAAAGTTTGGCTGTTAGCTTGAGTATTATGGGATACAGTGGCCTCTGTCCGAACCCATCCGCCTCCCTGGCTGGTATTTGAAGTGACAGAAAGTTGAGTTGAGTTGGGACTGCAGAGTTGTCACAAATCACCAAATAATTGAAAAGAGTTTTGGGAGGGCGAGTTAAGGGCGAGGGAGTCTCATGGATGTCAGTTCTGGTCCGCTGCTTTATTTCAGGGGAAAAGGGTATAATGATAGGAGATGATATGATTACCAGGAGTTAGTGGTAGCTGCACTGGCGGTGGGGGTGAAAAGCAGCAGGAGGATGGGTAATGGGGGGAGTGGGGGCATCTGGAAGCTTGGCGTTCATCATGGGGGAAAGCCCTTGGTTGCCTGGAAACCAGTGGGAAACATTAGTAAATATAGTCATCCTGCATTCTAGATCCTGCTGGTGATAGCAGCCTATTTATTTGAATGATGAATGGGGAGCACAGACTTCAACAGGGTGGATGAGACAGATAGTGCCGAAAAGTGACACCGGACATTTAATTTGAATATGTTCTGATTAAATGTAACTTTTTAATTCAAGCACAAAGTGTGGGTTGACCCCTAATAAAAATCCTGATAAAGAGAAGTTCGCAGCACACATGCAGACACACTTCTCAGCAAGACCAATGACTCCATGGTCCCCTGAAAGCCTATAATTGCAGTCATCTTCGATATTGACTTTGTCATTTTTACAGCTCCTCTAGATGGTTCTCATGAGCACCCTGCCAACAGAGCCTCATTGGAGGCAATGCAGTTAATGGTTTCAGACATTTACTCTCTGTGCCCTGCTACAATGTCAATGCCAGAACTGTCTGTGTGTATTGTGAGTCTGTCCGTGTGTGTGCGTGTGTATATTGGAAATGGCTGCCTCAGTTATTATCAGGGTAATCCTGAAATTGGAGACAGTATTAGAGTTGGGCATGTCATTCAAGGGCGGGATTCCGCCTGTGTATTGACTACCGTCGCTTCCAATTAGACAAAACATTTCCTCAAAGCCTTGCAGATCGAGGGGACTAACACACTCCTTTTTGGATGATCACCACAGACAAACAGGCAGTTATGGGCTAAATGAGATCTCTAGGTAATTCTGAGAATATAGCTTTGTCCTCCCTAACCTCCACTCTGCTCCCCGCTCTCCTCTTTTCCCTCCTTTCTCATCCTCACCTTTGGCCCCAGCTGTTGTTTTCCCATGAATCCTTGTGTAATAGGTGTGGATATTAGCCTGGTCAGCCCAGTGTCAGGTGACAGTGCGCTCAACTTTGGGCTGCACAAGACTGCAGGCCTGTCACTGTGGCCCCTCTAGACGCTGCTGATGGAGTAATTTGTTTTTGCACATTAATTCAATTCTGTCCCCAGACCAGGGTCGGACACCTGCTTTCCATTGCGGTGGAGCAGTGGGAGGAAGGCAGAGGGGATGGGGTGGGTAAAGGGCTAGCTGGGCCACCTGCCGATGTTATTACAGTAGAGCGGCACCCAGAAGAACACACATTCACACACTCCCACACACACCCTTGACAACTTTGGAAAGTTATTCATATTCTTGTCTTCATGTTTCTAATAAATTACACAAAACTGCCTCAGATGACCTTGTGTGCTCACACTGTATTCATGTTTCATAATTAATTTGAGATATTCATTAAGTTCTGCGTAATGTGTGACTTTTCTAAACAGGCTGTCCAAGCTCACACATGTTTGGTTAACCTTTCAATTCTTCATACAGCGCTGTAACTATGTGAAGTGGATGGATTTTAGTGTTACGGCACACTGAGGCCGCCTCACTCAGCATTCTGCCAGTTGTAGAAATTCCGTCAGTGATTTCCGCTGGTGGAGGTGAGGAGAGCTCTGGCTCTAACACTGTAACAGTCAGTCTATTGTTAGGCCTGCTCACCCATGTGGAGTGTGATGGGACTGTGTGGGCTCAGCCCTACAGTACACTGCCCCCCAGTGCTCAACGTGTCCCTGTGCCAATAAAATATGACTGAAATCAGATCCACGGTCACCTACTGTTCACTGATTCACTGACTGTTTGACAATCATCACTGCAACCTCATGTTTCCTGGAGTCACTAACACACACACAAACCAAACTGAGCACCTAAACACACAGGCACATACACACGGACATTCAAAGAAATGCTCGCCTCTTGCAGTGACACAGAAAAGGAACACACACACACACACACAGACACACACACACGCACGCATGCATGCACGCACGCACGCACGCACTGTGGAGTCACACAGGAATTACACATTAGCATCTATTAGATACGGATCTGCTCATCACCAGTAACCTGCAGCTAGAAATCCAATAGCCAGTTATATGATTGAAATCTGGCATGGCAGGCTGCCCAGCAGAGATGTGTGTGTACGTGTGCATAGTTCTGCACATGTGCTGCAGTGGATATATCTGTGTAACATATTACTACACATTAAAGGCCGCTGTTCATGAAATGTCCTCAGGAAGCAGAGCAAAAGGTGTGAAATAGAAAGCTATGCTTTTAATCAGGCCAACCAGAGGTGTAAAATTAAGACATTTATGCATCAAATTAAGGTTAAACTTCCACACCCATCATGCACTGTGTGGATAATTTTCCAGGTTCCTCCATTGCATTTATATGTATGACGGAAGGCACATATTTTCTGTATACCTGTTGTCTATGCAATCAGCAGATAGTTATACAGGCAGGTAAACTGCGGTAAGCCAAGAGTTTTTCCCTTTACAAAATACTCCACCATATAGTGCTATTCAGTTCAGACTTTACATTTTGGGGCCCTAGCTCTATAATCAGTAGCATCAGTGAATTGTGTAGTTTCACAGTCAAGGACACTGTGATTGAAATGTATTCAGCCTGTCTGCCTCCCCATTCACTTTGAAGCTGCTATACTATATACCTTTCTCTTCTGAAATAAGGTAAATAGGAAACTAAAAGCTGATGTAATGTGTTGCCTACCCTGCAATCAGCCCACTTACTACTGGGACAAACCCAATCAAAGTCTGCCTGTCGGCCTGCCTGCCTCCCAGATGTAGCCTCTGTCCTAAGCCCCCGCTTGTTTAAGAAAGCCCTGTCCTGGAAGTAGGTTTTGCAAACCAAGGCTTCCCCTGGAAATGACCAATTAGGGGGTAATATGGACCTGGTTTCCTCCGTGCCAGTTTGAATTGGTGTGCTGGCGCTATAATGTGATACGATCTGAGAGATACATGGATGGAAGTGGTTTGGAGTAGCATGAAGTACCCCCCCACCCCCCCCCCACCCCCTCTTTCCCCTCTCTTTCCCTTCTCCCTCTCCACCCTCCAGGAGTAAATTGGAGTACATAATTACTGCAATACCATGTGAGCCTAATTGATTACTTTTCCCCCTTGGCCATTGGCAGCGGATTGTGTGTCTGAACAAATCTTTAGTGACCACACATCCAGTTTAGGCTGCGCAGATCTGCCTAGGATGTAATTTCAGTACCTCTGTTTCTTTTTCAAGAACAGTCTTCCTTCAGTTTAGCTACAGTGCAGCAGATGCTATGACCTGTTGTCCAAATACAGTTGTGGTCAAAATGTGGAATATTGAATTTGTGTCCCAATTTCAGGCAATTTTTAAAGGAGAGTACATTGCTATACAATAAATCCATGAAAGATTCGAAACCAAAAAGTTCAGAAGATTGAGTTGCATTTTTAAGAATCAGTTTAAAATGATGGTTTCTGTTACAAATCATGTTATTAAAAACATTCAGAGACTGGTTCAACATTCCTGTACAACCATCACATATCAAGGTGTAGCCTACTGTAGCATGTCTGCTTTTGCTCAACTTTGAGGGAAGATAAGGGGCAGAAGCAATATGGTTTTATCTCCTGCCACCAGGCCTCATGACTGTGTCAGGCATCTGTTCAGGCAGCTGTCTCGTCGGGACCCTGGCCACCAGGCCCCCAGCACCTGGCCCTGAGCCTAGTGCTCGGGGAATCTGGCTGGTGGCGAAGGTAATGAGGCAAATCTCCTACTTCCATCTCTCTTACACATACAGTCATGACATGCACGCTGATGCATGCGTGATTTCACACAGGCACAAGTCTGTGCATACTGTTTATACACACACACACACACACACACACACACACACACACACACACACACACACACGCACACACACATGCACATGCACATCAGAGACCTGTGGAGTAACCTTAGCTCTTTTAAAGGGGGGGTGAATGCATAGGAGGTGTAGGATTTAATCCTCCCCCAAGGTATTATAACAAAGATTTTAGAGTTTTGATGGATTGCTGTTGCTTCCTGTAACCAGTGCAAGGTCTGAATCTGTAGCCTCAAACAGTGACTGTTGTTACCATGACAATGACATCATCAGGCCTGTGCTGTCATCCCTGAAGAAGAAGTGAAAAGAGCTCCACTTTGTGAATCTCATCAGCCCAGCTGTATACAGTCCAGCCAGGATTACCCACTCCATCCCAAACCATAGAGGGTTTAGCTCATACCAGTTTAGCTCAACTCAGCGGTTTTCAGTCAGGCCTGTTCCTCCCAGCTCAGCACAGCCCTGGCCAGATTATCTCAGATCAAGTCAGCTCAGGCCAAAACAAACGTATTCAGCTTAACTCTTTCAGCCAATCAAGAAATACCTGCGCATAAAATCCAGACTGCCTGTTTTAGTTTAGTGCATTGTAGTCCACATTGTAGTCCGGCTCAACTCATCCTTAAACACAGATTATTCACCACATTTCAGGTCAGGTTTACAATCCTAAACCAAGCAAATCCAACCAACAACAAACACATCCCACCACTTGTCTCGACTACAAATTATGTTTACAAGGGCGATCCTCACAACTTGTCTGCCTTTTACTGCCTGTCAGTCTCCTCTCAAATAGAACCAGACTCCAAGTAACAGCGAATAGTGTGAGCTGCTGCAGAGTCAGAGTCGTTTCACACCCTGATTGAGTTTCCATTTGAAGTCGGATCCAAGCCGCCTAATGTCCTTTAAATGTTTTTTCCTAAACACAGCAGCAGTAGTCCTCGCCTTGGAGCAGCTTCAAACAGCTGTCGGCACAACCTTGTTGTTGCACGTAGTCAGGAGAGTAAAAATCCCCCTGCCCAAACAGGACATGGCGATTGAGGCTTGTGGCTGCTGTAGCAGATAGGAGAGAAACTGAGAGCCAGCGTTGATGTTATTGGTCTGCTTTCATCGTCCAATTAGCACAGAGAAAGATGCTCATGTCTGACCACTGCTGTTTGGACGAGGATAGGCTTTAAAAAAGGAGAAATGTAAGACCAACAAAACGAGATGTGTAATGGCTGATGCTGAAGGGACTGAAGGAACTTGCATTAAATTTTGGGAGAGAAAGGGAGCAGACAAATTGCCTTGCTGTGAGAGGATCAGAGTAACTTTCTGGCAGTATTTTTATGTGATAAATGATGTTGAACTCCTGATTTTTCTGGAGAGGAGACTCACAAAAACACATTCAATAAAAAGCAAGAGAACACATTCAGAAAGCCGGACAGTGTAAAGTTGGATTAAACACACCAGAGACAGAGTGGAGAAGCAGTTGTTATGCGGATGAGATGGAGTTTGGAGACAGTGGTTAAAAGTGATGACTTAGAGAAAAATGGACCTTGAAGGACTTTACGAGTCAGCACAGATACACAGGGGGAACAGCCATGTTATGAACTTGTTTTGGAACATCCCACCCTAGGACAGCCAGGAGTCAGGACAGGCAGACATGGTTACATACAGAGTCAAGGAAAAGTCCCTGCTGCCTTCCCATGGCCCATTGGACTTGATGAAGTGACTCTAAATAGCTGCTGTATTCCTGTGAATGCCATCATCTTACTCTGGACGGATGGGTGCTTATAGCAGCTCAGACAGTGGAGGCACCGCTGGGAGGGCTGGTCGTTTCTTGCTCATGGTTAAGCAATGTGTGCATTGGGTTGGTTACGTGAACTTTTTTAGTTGCAATTTAACTCTCCACCACTAGATGTAAGTGTTGCACCAGCTGTTTCCCAGCTTCCACTCTCAAATAAAAAATTTGAGGTGGATTGAGTTACAGCTTGTCAAATTGACTGTGATCGGCTTCTCTAACCGTGTTTTTCAGGCCCAAGGTGTCTGTGGGTCTTGTGATTAAGAAAAAAGAATACACTACAGGAAAACAGAGAGAAAAAGTAGGCATGTGGGATTGAAAGCAGGGAATGATAGAGGGAGAAGGTGAATGATCGCAAAAGACGAAAGAAAGAGTACATAAGAGGGGAAAGCAGAGAGAAAGAACCAGGGTGGGAAACATTTAGGCCGTCTACAAATCATCATTACTTTTCCTTTGTTCTTGCCTGTTGGCCCACAGCTTCTGGCACTGTGGGCGTTTCCTGACAGCTATGTGTTAAAGAATTTCTATTAGATGTTAAATGTGAAGTAGAGCGTGTTTGTTTGCACCAGGTGTAAATGACCCATTTTAGGCAATCAGTGTATCCTTATAAGTATCGGATAAGTGTGAGAACATGATTACTTCACCCACCACCTCTCATTTAAGAACACAAAAGTTACCTAATTTTTCAAAAATGCCACCCACATCCGCGCTGTCCCTGGCCCACATGATGAAACTGTATAGTTTGGAGCACAATGACTTAATTGTCCTCTTTGTTTGGGGAACAAACTAATGTTAGATGATGAGCGACAGCATGACAAGCAATAGAAGAAAATGTTCTTTTACATTTGAGAGACTTGGGTGTGTTAAAACTTGTTAGAAAGAGCTGTGAGTCTTATCTATCCAGCAGAGCTCTATAGTCTCTGATAACAAGGTGCCCTCTGGATAGCAGCTTTATCAGTTTGTGAGAAATGGACAGTGACAAACTGCTGGGGGGTTGACACTGTGATTAGGTTTGTTCAGAATTGTTTGCTTTTGTAGTTTCCAAAACCAGTCACTACTTTATATCTGCACAGTAACTATTCATCTGGGTCGACCAAGGTCAAGACAGACACATTACACTAGGGTCTGAGGGTCTGAGAGGGTCTGTACGTAAGATGGCCCTCATGCCTCATGGGACCATACAAAAATTAAACATGTGATTATAACTTTAGGAAAAAAAAAAATCCTACATGCACGACAGGCTCCGTGGCAACCAGTGGCATTGCCTTCTGCTCTGCCAAGTAGGACAGATACTCTAAATTAATCATCACAGTCTATCTGATTATTTTGGTTTATGTCATCATTATTTCATTTTGAATGAATCCTCTGTGTGTATTGCAGGTCATTGAAAAAAAAAAAAGGATTATACACTGATTGCAGTGAAACAAGACTACAAGTCCACAGCCATGCTATGAGGCTGCTTTGAAGTGTTAATACCAACATGCTAACATGACGATGCTATTATGCTTATGTTTAACTGATATTCACCATCTTAGTTCAGCTTGTTAGCATCCTAATATTTGTTAATGAGCACTAAACACACTTAACGACAGCTAAGGCTGATGAGAATGTCATCAGTTTTGCTGATATTTGTAAATAATATCTTGACCAACATGGTGGTACTATGAAAAATAAAGGGATCACAAATGATTAGAATTCATCCTGAGAGACAAATGTGTGTACTAAACCTTGTGGTATTGCTAGAGAAAAGGTCTTAAGGATACATCATATTAGAAGTATAAATGTCTGTGTAAAGAAAATATCTGCCTATCCTTCCAGTAGATGGTAAAATGTCTTACTGGATAAATGAAAATTTTAACCTGCTGTTCAAGCTATAAGTAAGGTGAGGGACTCACCAAGTCATTATAATTTCATCCTCGGGGGACCATGGATATCTGCTCCAAATTTCATTTTTACCCGAGTTCCTGGGAATCCATCCAATAGTTGCTGAGATATGTCAGAGAGATTGAGAGATTGAGAGAGTGAGAGACCGACATTGCCTTCCATGATGAGAGCATGGCTAAAAATAGTGTTCATCCTTGGGGAGGGAGTTTCAGGGATCTTGGGCCGATTACATCAAGGTGATAGACTTTCAGGCCTTCATAAGCATCACAGGACCTGTTAAAGCCGCACAGCTCTGCACTACGCTGATACAGACTAAAGCTCCAGGGCCTCTGAATGGATTACCAGCTGGACTGTTTACAGTTATGGCTTTTTATTCATACAGGCGGCCATGAGAATGAAGATCCTGTTTTATGGCAGAGATTTTGGCTTATGGCAGAGACGTTTCATTTGTATTGTTTTATTCTGGGTTTCTGTGTTTATGTTCCAATAATGTGAAGTGCATTTTGAGAGTGTGGTTTGCTAGTTACTGGAAGAGAAGGTTTATTTAGAGAGGGTAAAAATAGATTGCAACCAACTGTGAGAGAAAGATGACTGTTGGTGGTCATGTCACTGACCGTGCTACAAATAAAAAACATCGTTAAGTTGTGGATTTTTTTTAATCATTTTTGTTGATTCCCTAAGTCTTATTTACAAGCATGACTGAGGAGATGTTAGTGTGAGTGTAATGCATACTGACTGCCTGAATGTGAATGAGAGCAATCTGTGGATTCACACCTCACGTGTAAGTGAGTAAGTCTGTATGTGTTGGCTTTATGTGTGTGAATGCAGCTGTATGTTCATTTTTGCTCATAATGAGGCATCATCAGCCCTGCAGTGCCAATGACCCTGTAGGTCTGAGTCACTGTTTGAAGAGCTTGTGCCAAGCCACTGAGGAAATAATGTTGATGTCCCTTCCAGAGTGTTTTGATGGCCTGCTGAACTAACACCTTCTGTACAGCGCTGATCTACAGCCTGTGGCAACTCCATGACACCATTACACCATTACACAGCAATCAGCTTTACCTCAAAGTCATGTTACCTCCCTCAGGCTGGCAGGAGCTCAGGAACATGACTCAGTCCTCTGACACAGTATACACATATATATATGTAAATAATATATCTGTCTACCTCACAGAAATACTGAGTCTACCGTGCATGTTGTAGAACGGTACAATTCTTTACAAGTCTTTACCAGCTATATACATTTAATTTGAAGAACAATGAGTTGTCACAACTCAATAAAGTCAAAGTTAAAAACAGTAAGAAGAAGTGGTTTTCATACGCATACACATCTCTTATCAAAGAATAGGATGTCAACTAATGTGACAAATGGGCTTAGGGACAAGCACTTTATGAGTTGCTTTCCAGTGCTGGTATAAAAGCCAAGGTCAGAGGCATTCTGGATGAAGAATGACTCTTTATGCTGCTGTGCACAAAAGAAAAAAAAAGATGACTGATTTATTGCTGAGCAAATTTACTCTGGTATCAGAAAATACCTTCAAAAGCTGCAACTGTTTATTTTATTTTATTTTAAATCGGTGTCTTTACTTTGCCCTGTTATCTATTTTTCCTGTGTGTAATTATTCATTCACGTATTGCCTCGTCCATGCTAAACTCATGTTGATTGGCATCGGTCGGCTCGGTCCAGTTCACATGACTCATGGAATTCTGGGTAGAAATGGCAGCTACTTCAGGTAAAACTGTTTCATATGAGTACAGTTAGCATATATACACTTTCTCCTGTTTACCATCAAAATACACCGCTCACTGGATAAATACCAGATGTCTTGCTTCAGCACACAACATCAGATGCCTGCAGTGTCCACATGAAAAACTTAATTCATTATAAACTGTGTTAATGTGCATAATGAGTATTATTTATCGGCTGAGGTGTATGTAACAACATGATGTATTTTCCACCCAAAACCATCAGTCTGTCATCACACACTCAGTCACACAAATACTATAATATATATATATATATATATATATATATATCTATACTGTACATCAGACTGATAAGGAAAGCAATGAAGCATGGCCAAATTTGCACCATACAAAAACAGCTGCAAACACATTGGACAGCAGACTCTTTAAAATAGGCTTTACTTCCGCACCCGTTTCTGTGCAAAACTGTTAACCTCCTTATTAAAACCTGGGTCTCTAACCAGATTGCTAGAAGTAAATAGCTAATTATGCACTTGTGCACTGAAATAGAGGTTTCCTTCTGAACATTTTCTGTGCATTACTTCTGTGTTTCCTGCAATTGAAGGCACAAAACATCTCTTCATGTGGATACCTGCTTTTAATCATTATGCTCAGTCTTCCTTGACCTTAGATATTCATAGATACAGAATAGTGGCTGTGGCTTTAGCCTTTTGTAGAGCCACACTTGAGTGAGAATAAAAGAAGAATCCCTCCCTGTAGAGTATAATACACCTAAACAATGGCTGTCATGGTCTGGAAGATTCTTAGAAAGTGTGACATTCAAATCCATTTTTCTTTCTTTTCAGTGCCACACTGAGCTGCTGGGTGAAAACCCTGCACGTATCCCCCAAATGTTGGCTTTCCAGCAAGAGAAATAGCTGTGTTTTAAACTTGACAACTTTCCATTTTTGCATTTATATAATAATGTTTGTTGGGTGTTCACAGGTCCAGCAGGTCCTTACATTTTCTCAGGCTTTCAGTAGGAAAAAGTTACAAGATTTTTACCTGACCGTGCTGAACAGATATTTCAAAAACTTGTTTACAGACACACACAGATGCACACACTGACTTCACTTCAATCAACGTCTTCTGTTTAGGTCCCTCAGGAGGACTCTGTGGGGAGTGACACTAAAAGTTTCTGACTGGCCGAAAGCAAGACTCCAGATAAATCAAGTGAAATAAACACAGAGTGAGGGAGAGATTGGGAAGGAGAGAGTGAGGTTCAGTGGGGGAGAGGAGGCACAACAAGAGGGAGCAAGACAGGAGAGGAAGGCGAGAAGGGGGAACGAGTAGAGCAACTGGAACAAATATTGAAAGAGGCTGAGGTGAACAATGGGAAATAAAATAGGCCAGGGCAGTGGAAGGATTAAGGTAGAAAGAGGTGAGTCACTACATCCCTCCTCTAACCTCCCCTACTGAAAAAGGTACTGTTGCCTCTGATACAGAATCCAGCTCACTGCAGACCAACTCATTTCACGCAAACAAAAGCAACTAGACTTTAAAATCAGGTCAAACAGTAGGCAGGGTGTGGGAGGGGAGTAGGAGACTATTATATACTGTACATTCCCTTGAATAGATATGAAACTGCTCCTTGAATGATATCCAGTCATGCTCTCAGGCATTCTGAGGTCATTTTATAATTAGAAAGTTAGGAATTAGCCAAACAGCTCTTTTCACTGACCCTGAGCTATTAGCAATCTTAATCTTTTCTCTGAGGAATATTCATTATATGCTCATGTTCAACATACACCTACTATCTGCTGGGTAGGGTTCTCTTTCAAGAATAAGCCAAATTCTTTGCAGCGTGGATGTGACACGGTGTTGGAAAACATCCACAGAGTCACTTTTATTCTGCAAGTTCCTTATTCTAAGGATTGAATATTGATATTGGGGACAGTTTTATCTTTTCCTGATCACTTGTGCACTCTAGTTTTCAGCTGACAAGGTTTTACAAGTTCTGCTCTCTGAGTTGTGATTTGCATATGTAATACCAACCTGTGAGCATTTTCTCCTGACCTCTCACCGGTCCGCTACTAACTGAGTGTGTTTTTGTTTATTGTACTATTATCTATTGTGTTGTGGATAACAGTCTCCTCAGAGAAGCTTTGACCAAATATCAGCCAAGTTAAAATGTGCTTTTATCAGACATTTTCCCAATGCAATTGTTTAGTCAAACAGAACCTGAACCTCTTAACCCTGTCTCTATGTTTTGTACTTGATAAAAGCTTTATTAATATGTGACTCATTTACAGCAGGGACAAGTATTTGTACTGAAGCCAAAGTGTGGCCTCTGCCACATGTGTGCTGCTGTTGCTGGTCCAACACTCTGACCTTCCTCTCCTCCATCACATTACATCATCTCATTAGCCAGGCTAAAATCACAATAACTTACAGCAAAGACCAAACACTTCGGGTGTCGACTAATCACTCTGAAGCACAGTTGTTACTGCAAGATCTTGCAAAATACTGAATCCACCGAGGACTGATCAAAGCCAACAGCTGCAAGCTGAGTGATCTGGATCTATGGGCAGTTGTTTAGATGGTGATTGAACTGACCTGGAAGTGTGCCACACTACTTTCCTTATCATAGATTAATACATGGCAGAGCCTCAAAACTTCAGTGTGAGGCATATTTCCTACAAGATTTTCATGCAACATCAGAGATGGTAAGCAATTTTCTCTGAGGCAGAGCCCTAGGTGATTTTATGTGGTGATACTGTGCACCAGGACATGCATGTGCAACCCTTATTTCTTGGTGGGTAGTATTCTCCAGTCTCTCTGGGCTGTGGGTGAAAGGCAGGCTGCAATTTACTTTTAGCTGTCCTTAATATAATCCAAATGTGTACAATAATTAAGGTTGCACATGTATCACTGCTAGAATTTGGCAACATGAAACTATACTTTCAGTGAGGAGTACACATGCAGTTAAATGTGAAGTGAAACCACAAAGTTTGACAAGAAACCTTACAACTGGTCCATAAAATGTTAAAACCATGGGAAAAGGCCAGAAAGCAGATGGATGCATCAGTGCCATCACCAGTAAGATACTACTCTGGTACACAGTGTATTATTGCTGAGGAGGACAGCAACATAATTCCAATCCCTGCACCTAAAACTGCTGACGGGCCATCCTGCTCCAGCTATTATATTTCATCACTGCTTTAATTTTTGTTGGACATTATATTTAAATGCTCTTTTGTTGTGGGTTTTGCTTGTAGTGTAAAAGAATTAAATCAGAAGACAGCACGCCACTGATATAGTTAATTCATGCACTGGATGGATGTTTGCAGCACTTGCTCAGCGTGCACACTGGTGACAGTGAAAAACAGCGAAAGTGGTGTTATGTGTCATTCTGCCGTCAACAAAAATGTTCCTGCCAGATGAAGGATGAGTGACCTCAGATCAGAAAGTTACACTGAACACATGGGTGTTATTGGTATATCAGATTTAACTGGATAGCCTCTCATGCTAGACGCCCTCCTGTGGAAGAACCTGTGGTGACTCAATGACTTTTCCAATACTGGGATCAGACACTAAGATATGCCAAAGTTCATGAAGCACTACTTTAACAGACTTTGAAATAGGGCTATACATAGACACAAAAGTTATATGTGGTATCAGCTCCTTACTGGCTTTACCAACCAGAAGTTCATTATGATTTTTCCACTTTGTTAAAGGGTGTTTTATCTAACAAGGATCTGCGAAAACCACATCCCTCAAAGCCTCCACACAAATCTTTGGCCTGTGTCACAAAAGATTTATGTGTCACACATACTCTACGTCTATATCATAGTAACTGACTATAATGCAGACTTCTTTTTGAAACTGGAGGGTAATAACTTTCATGATTGTGTATAATGAGTTGTGATTGGTCTGGTTATTAAACACCTGAGTGTGTAAAAACTCATCTCTCTTATCTAAAAAAGTTACGTTTTCCAAACTTGAATTAACTTTACGGGCTTCATTTTGAAATTCAAATGAACTTGAAACCTTTCAAAGTGTCCACATCTCTTTCCCAAACAAAAACCAAATCATCTAAATAGGCTATCACCAATGATATTTAATGTGCTTAGAAAATGGGTTGTTATTATGAATGCAATCATAATCAAATTTATCTATAAAAAGGTTTGCATAATTCAGTGCTACTGGAGAACCCATTACTGTGCCACAACATTGCAATTACAAATAATTTTTGAAACAAACATTTTTAATTTATTTGTCAAGATATCATTAGTTAACACAGGCAGAAAGTAGGAGGATGTGATGCATGCCTTTCATCCAAAAAGTATCTCATTGTCTCTAACCCATTTGGATGAGGTATACGGGGATACACAACAACATGGCAATTGTTCATTTAATTCATAACGTCCATGATATCAGGTAAGACGGTAAAGTGTGAACAAAGTTCTTAATGTGGTAATGATTCAGCATCCATATACAGTTTACAAACTGGCTTAGAGCGTGCTGATTCATTATCAGTTTACAAATTAAATATTAAAACAAAGCTTGCTCCAGATTAATCAGCATTTGTGTGACCCCGGGGGAAAATTTATTTTGGCCATAAGACTTACAGCAGACTGTGAGGTAAAAGTGCCCCAAAAGTCAAATGTAAACCACTCAAAACATTCTTACAGTTGACAGTTTGCAGAGGCAGGAGGCTGATCAGAAAGCTGTGGAGGGGATGCCATGAACACTCAAACATATAAATCATCCTTTTTGTGAAATAAGTGCATCAATAAATCAGCTGCTGAAATGTAAGAAGTTGTGTTTTCATTAACCTTTCATTGAATGTTTCTTGAATGATTGATGTAGATATTTGCAGTGTTGAGCTGCTGTCACACATGAATTCCTTTTAGAGGCTATATATCACATTTCATGTTAGAGTGAATCCAAAGAGTGCCATTTAACAAGCATCTAATACAGTATATCAAAGTTTCACCATATGCATGAAAGGTTCCCATAACATTAGAACTGTGAAGGTTATACAACTTAATGTAGTTCAATGCGAAAAAAAAAAGTCAGTTGACCAAAACTTTAAAAGGAACAACTTTTTAGTTTTGCAATTGGAAAACACACAGCCAGTGTTAGCATTAATGGTGTTAATGGTTGTTTACGGTTTACATACCAGTCTTGAGCTTCAGCCATTGTTACGTTTACAAGACAAGAAGAAGTTACAATATGTCCTCCAAGCACCGCTACTTCTTCAGGGCAGCCTGGATGCTACAGTGACTGGGTATGAGCAAGTGACAAGATGGTCCAAACAGACCAGAATTAGCTGGTTAGCATGCTAACTTCAGTAAAAGAAGAAGCAAAAGAAGAGGGTTGCTGTCAGACTCGAACTTGGACAGGACCCAAATGCACGACTCAAAAAAGTTCAACAAAATGATATTTATTAACAAAGTACAAAAGAAAATCACTCTTAAGAGGAAACAACAAAGTAACAAACAATAACGTGACTAAGCACAAAGTATCAAAGTAACAAACTAGAGACAAAAAGAAAATCACTCTGAGAGCAAAAAAGGCAAACGCCAGAAAACCAAAAATCACTCTTATGAGGAAAAAACTAAACCAAGCAACAAGGAACAAGACCAGAGGTAACAATGACATGGAGCGTGGGGCCGGGAGGTTCACGGATATGGAACAAGACGAACTGGCACAAGACAAAGGGAAACGCAGACAGATATACACGAGGTAATGGGGAACAGGTGGAAACAATCAGGGCGGGGAAGACAATCAGACCAACGGGAGACACCAGGAGGAAGGGCAAGTTACCTGAAACGAAAGGAGAGTCAAATGTCAAAATAAAACAGGAAGTGATGAGACAACATAGACACAAGACAGAAAACTAAACACAACCAGACACAGATCATGACAATACCCCCCCTTCAAGGGACGGCTCTAGACGGCCCAGGAACCTGTGGGTGCCGAGCATAAAAGTCAGAGATGAGATCAGGGTCCATAATGAAGCTTGCAGGAACCCAGGAACGTTCCTCTGGACCATAACCCTCCCAGTCCACCAAGAACTGCCTGCCCCGACCCCTTTTGCGCACCGCCAGAAGGGTCTTGACCGAGTAGACCGGACCCCCGTCGACCATCTGGGGGGGGAGGAGGAGGCCTGGCCACGGGAACCATAGGACTCTCCTTGACCGGCTTCACCCGGCTAACGTGGAAGGCAGGGTGGACCCTCATGGACCTGGGCAAACGCAGACGAACACAGGAGGGGCCGATGACCTTGGCCACAGGAAATGGACCCACGAACCGCGGGGCCAATTTCCTGGAGACAACATGGAGAGGCAGGTCCCGTGTTGAGAGCCAGACTTTTTGGCCAGGCTGGTATGGCGGAGCGGGTCGACGCCTCCGATCTGCAGCCCTCTTCATATGGTCCACACTGCGAAGGAGTACCCTACGGGCAGCTGCCCAGATTCGATGGCAACGTCGGACCATGGTGTGAGCCGACGGAACAGTGACCTCTTTTTCCACCTCGGGGAAAACAGGAGGCTGGTAGCCGAAAACACATTGGAATGGGGACATACCGGTGGCCGGGTTCTGCGATACCAGGCACCAAAGGCAAGTCTCCAGCTCCTGGTTGAAGTGTTCTGTCTGGCCGTTTGATTCTGGGTGGTATCCAGAGGTGAGGCTCACGGTGGCTCCAATGAGAGCACAGAACTCCTTCCAGAACCTGGAGATGAACTGGGGCCCCCGGCCCGAAACAATATCCTTAGGGAATCCATGGACACGAAACACATGGGTCATCATAACTTCTGCCGTTTCTTTGGCAGACGGCAGTTTAGGCAAAGCAATAAAATGAGTCATTTTAGAAAATCTGTCCACCACTGTGAGAACAGTGGTGTTACCTTCTGAGACTGGGAGCCCCGTGACGAAGTCCAGAGATATCTCAGCCCAAGGACGAGTAGGAACGGGAAGTGGCTGCAGCAATCCCATCTGTGCCCGGGAAGAGTTCTTGTTGCGAGCACAGATGGAGCACGCCTCCACATACTCCTGGACTTCCCTCTTCATTGAGGGCCACCAAAACCTTTGGGAAATGGCATACATAGTCCTCTGGACTCCTGGATGACAGGTGAGCAGCGAGGTGTGAGCCCAATGAATCACCTGTGGACGCATGGCAACAGGGACAAACAAGCGATTTGCTGGACAACCACTAGGTGTCGGGTTCTCACCATTAGCTTGCTTCACCTCAGATTCTATTTGCCAAGTCACCGCTCCAACCACACGGTTCAGTGGTAGGATGGGTTCAGGTTCCCTGGCAGTAGGCTCGGGGTCAAACAGACGGGACAAGGCGTCGGGCTTGGTGTTCTGGGACCCCGGCCTGTATGACAGCACAAAGTTAAAACGGTTAAAAAAAACAATGTCCATCTGGCTTGACGAGAGTTCAGTCTTTTAGCCTTGCGAATATACTCCAGATTTTTATGATCAGTCCAAACAATAAAAGGGTGCTGTGCACCCTCCAACCAATGTCTCCACTCCTCAAGCGCTACTTTGACAGCTAATAACTCACGGTTACCGACATCATAGTTCCTCTCAGCTGGTGAAAGCTTCCGAGAAAGGAAGGCACAGGGGTGAAGCTTATTGTCCTTCTCAGAGCGTTGGGAGAGGACTGCACCCACCCCGTCATTGGAGGCGTCCACCTCCACCACGAACTGCCGGCTGGGGTCAGGAACGGTGAGGATGGGAGCAGTAGTGAAGCGAACCTTGAGCTGCTGGAAGGCCTCCTCAGCCTGAGGGGACCACAGGAACGGAGTCTGTGGAGAAGTAAGCGTGTGGAGAGGTGCTGCTATGGCGCTGAAGTTTCTGATAAACCGCCTGTAAAAGTTAGCAAATCCTAAGAACTGCTGAACCTTTTTGCGGCTATCAGGTGTAGCCCACTGAGCCACAGCGCTAACTTTAGCCGAGTCCATTTGTATCTTCCCAGGGGCTATGATGAAGCCAAGGAATGATACAGTGTCGGCGTGAAACTCACTCTTTTCAGCTTTGACATATAATTGGTTCTCCAGCAACCGCTGGAGCACCTGACGTACATGGCGAACATGAGAGTCTGAATCTGGGGAAAAGATCAAGATGTCATCCAAGTATACATAGACAAAGTGGTTCAGGAAGTCCCTGAGAATGTCATTTATCATTGCTTGGAATACAGCAGGAGCGTTAGTCAATCCAAATGGCATAACAAGATATTCATAATGACCATGAGGTGTGTTGAAGCCCGTCTTCCATTCATCGCCCTCTCGGATTCGAACCAGGTGATATGCATTCCTCAAGTCTAATTTAGTGAAGACCTGGGCCTGCTGAAGTTGATCAAAGGCGGATGCCATGAGTGGCAGAGGGTATCGATTCTTAACCGTAATGTCATTGAGTGCCCCATAGTCGATGCATGGTCGGAGAGACCCATCCTTTTTCCCTACAAAAAAGAAAAACCCCGCCCCTGCTGGAGATGAAGAGGGACGGATAAGACCGGCTTTTAAACAGGTCTCAATATATTCAGTCATGGCTTTCCTCTCAGGACCAGAGATTGAATATAATCTTCCCTTAGGAATAGGGACCCCTGGGATCAACTCAATGGGGCAATCATAAGGTCTGTGGGGAGGAAGAGAAGTAGCCTTACTTTTGTTAAAAACTTCTCCAAGGTCATGGTAACAACTGGGCACCGATGTCAGGTCGGGAGCTTCAGAGTCTGTGTCAGGTTTAGCAGAGACAGGGTTACAAACAGTTTTCACAGGCATATCATGACAAGACTTAAAACACTTGTTCTTGCAACCCTCAGCCCAGTTCAAGATTCTTCCAGTACTCCAGTCCACGTGCGGGTTATGATCCTGTAACCAGATGGTCCAAACAGACCAGAATTAGCTGGTTAGCATGCTAACTTCAGTAAAAGAAGAAGCAAAAGAAGAGGGTTGCTGTCAGACTCGAACTTGGACAGGACCCAAATGCACGACTCAAAAAAGTTCAACAAAATGATATTTATTAACAAAGTACAAAAGAAAATCACTCTTAAGAGGAAACAACAAAGTAACAAACAATAACGTGACTAAGCACAAAGTATCAAAGTAACAAACTAGAGACAAAAAGAAAATCACTCTGAGAGCAAAAAAGGCAAACGCCAGAAAACCAAAAATCACTCTTATGAGGAAAAAACTAAACCAAGCAACAAGGAACAAGACCAGAGGTAACAATGACATGGAGCGTGGGGCCGGGAGGTTCACGGATATGGAACAAGACGAACTGGCACAAGACAAAGGGAAACGCAGACAGATATACAGGAGGTAATGGGGAACAGGTGGAAACAATCAGGGCGGGGAAGACAATCAGACCAACGGGAGACACCAGGAGGAAGGGCAAGTTACCTGAAACGAAAGGAGAGTCAAATGTCAAAATAAAACAGGAAGTGATGAGACAACATAGACACAAGACAGAAAACTAAACACAACCAGACACAGATCATGACAATACCCCCCCTTCAAGGGACGGCTCTAGACGGCCCAGGAACCTGTGGGTGCCGAGCATAAAAGTCAGAGATGAGATCAGGGTCCATAATGAAGCTTGCAGGAACCCAGGAACGTTCCTCTGGACCATAACCCTCCCAGTCCACCAAGAACTGCCTGCCCCGACCCCTTTTGCGCACCGCCAGAAGGGTCTTGACCGAGTAGACCGGACCCCCGTCGACCATCTGGGGGGGGAGGAGGAGGCCTGGCCACGGGAACCATAGGACTCTCCTTGACCGGCTTCACCCGGCTAACGTGGAAGGCAGGGTGGACCCTCATGGACCTGGGCAAACGCAGACGAACACAGGAGGGGCCGATGACCTTGGCCACAGGAAATGGACCCACGAACCGCGGGGCCAATTTCCTGGAGACAACATGGAGAGGCAGGTCCCGTGTTGAGAGCCAGACTTTTTGGCCAGGCTGGTATGGCGGAGCGGGTCGACGCCTCCGATCTGCAGCCCTCTTCATATGGTCCACACTGCGAAGGAGTACCCTACGGGCAGCTGCCCAGATTCGATGGCAACGTCGGACCATGGTGTGAGCCGACGGAACAGTGACCTCTTTTTCCACCTCGGGGAAAACAGGAGGCTGGTAGCCGAAAACACATTGGAATGGGGACATACCGGTGGCCGGGTTCTGCGATACCAGGCACCAAAGGCAAGTCTCCAGCTCCTGGTTGAAGTGTTCTGTCTGGCCGTTTGATTCTGGGTGGTATCCAGAGGTGAGGCTCACGGTGGCTCCAATGAGAGCACAGAACTCCTTCCAGAACCTGGAGATGAACTGGGGCCCCCGGCCCGAAACAATATCCTTAGGGAATCCATGGACACGAAACACATGGGTCATCATAACTTCTGCCGTTTCTTTGGCAGACGGCAGTTTAGGCAAAGCAATAAAATGAGTCATTTTAGAAAATCTGTCCACCACTGTGAGAACAGTGGTGTTACCTTCTGAGACTGGGAGCCCCGTGACGAAGTCCAGAGATATCTCAGCCCAAGGACGAGTAGGAACGGGAAGTGGCTGCAGCAATCCCATCTGTGCCCGGGAAGAGTTCTTGTTGCGAGCACAGATGGAGCACGCCTCCACATACTCCTGGACTTCCCTCTTCATTGAGGGCCACCAAAACCTTTGGGAAATGGCATACATAGTCCTCTGGACTCCTGGATGACAGGTGAGCAGCGAGGTGTGAGCCCAATGAATCACCTGTGGACGCATGGCAACAGGGACAAACAAGCGATTTGCTGGACAACCACTAGGTGTCGGGTTCTCACCATTAGCTTGCTTCACCTCAGATTCTATTTGCCAAGTCACCGCTCCAACCACACGGTTCAGTGGTAGGATGGGTTCAGGTTCCCTGGCAGTAGGCTCGGGGTCAAACAGACGGGACAAGGCGTCGGGCTTGGTGTTCTGGGACCCCGGCCTGTATGACAGCACAAAGTTAAAACGGTTAAAAAAAACAATGTCCATCTGGCTTGACGAGAGTTCAGTCTTTTAGCCTTGCGAATATACTCCAGATTTTTATGATCAGTCCAAACAATAAAAGGGTGCTGTGCACCCTCCAACCAATGTCTCCACTCCTCAAGCGCTACTTTGACAGCTAATAACTCACGGTTACCGACATCATAGTTCCTCTCAGCTGGTGAAAGCTTCCGAGAAAGGAAGGCACAGGGGTGAAGCTTATTGTCCTTCTCAGAGCGTTGGGAGAGGACTGCACCCACCCCGTCATTGGAGGCGTCCACCTCCACCACGAACTGCCGGCTGGGGTCAGGAACGGTGAGGATGGGAGCAGTAGTGAAGCGAACCTTGAGCTGCTGGAAGGCCTCCTCAGCCTGAGGGGACCACAGGAACGGAGTCTGTGGAGAAGTAAGCGTGTGGAGAGGTGCTGCTATGGCGCTGAAGTTTCTGATAAACCGCCTGTAAAAGTTAGCAAATCCTAAGAACTGCTGAACCTTTTTGCGGCTATCAGGTGTAGCCCACTGAGCCACAGCGCTAACTTTAGCCGAGTCCATTTGTATCTTCCCAGGGGCTATGATGAAGCCAAGGAATGATACAGTGTCGGCGTGAAACTCACTCTTTTCAGCTTTGACATATAATTGGTTCTCCAGCAACCGCTGGAGCACCTGACGTACATGGCGAACATGAGAGTCTGAATCTGGGGAAAAGATCAAGATGTCATCCAAGTATACATAGACAAAGTGGTTCAGGAAGTCCCTGAGAATGTCATTTATCATTGCTTGGAATACAGCAGGAGCGTTAGTCAATCCAAATGGCATAACAAGATATTCATAATGACCATGAGGTGTGTTGAAGCCCGTCTTCCATTCATCGCCCTCTCGGATTCGAACCAGGTGATATGCATTCCTCAAGTCTAATTTAGTGAAGACCTGGGCCTGCTGAAGTTGATCAAAGGCGGATGCCATGAGTGGCAGAGGGTATCGATTCTTAACCGTAATGTCATTGAGTGCCCCATAGTCGATGCATGGTCGGAGAGACCCATCCTTTTTCCCTACAAAAAAGAAAAACCCCGCCCCTGCTGGAGATGAAGAGGGACGGATAAGACCGGCTTTTAAACAGGTCTCAATATATTCAGTCATGGCTTTCCTCTCAGGACCAGAGATTGAATATAATCTTCCCTTAGGAATAGGGACCCCTGGGATCAACTCAATGGGGCAATCATAAGGTCTGTGGGGAGGAAGAGAAGTAGCCTTACTTTTGTTAAAAACTTCTCCAAGGTCATGGTAACAACTGGGCACCGATGTCAGGTCGGGAGCTTCAGAGTCTGTGTCAGGTTTAGCAGAGACAGGGTTACAAACAGTTTTCACAGGCATATCATGACAAGACTTAAAACACTTGTTCTTGCAACCCTCAGCCCAGTTCAAGATTCTTCCAGTACTCCAGTCCACGTGCGGGTTATGATCCTGTAACCAGGGATAGCCCAGCACCAGAGGGTGCTGGGTAGAGTGATACACATGAAAACACATGGTGCCATGGTGGTCACCCACAATAACTTGCAGAGGTTCAGTCTTGTGAGTCACCTTGAATATCTGGCTCCCATCGAGAGCCCTGGCCTCTAATGGCTTGGTTAATTGTTCAGTCTTTAGATTAAGTCTTTTAGAAAATTCCCAGTCCATGAGACTCTCATCTGCCCCGGAATCAATGAGAACCCCAAGGGAGACAGTGGTGTCGTGGTGTCTTACCTTAATTTCTGTTAAGGCTCGGGGAGGCAAGTCGGAGGAGGAAAAACGGCTCACCAGTACCCTCCCGTCTACTGGCGAGCCTGCCCTTTTGCTGGACACGCTGCGAGGAGATGACCTTGCTGTCCGCAATAAAAACATCGTCCTTCCTGCAGACGACGACGACGCTCCTCCATGGATAACTTGGCTCGGCCCAGCTGCATGGGTTCCTCTTCCCCCTCAAAGGCCGCATTCTGTCGTGGGACAGGTGATGGAAAGCGTGAGGAACCACGCCAACCGGAGGTAGCAGCTGCAGCACGGCTCTGATGGCGTCCTGTTGAGGATGCCGCCAGGTGGCGGCTTTGTCTGCGTTCTTGTAAACGATTGTCTGTTCTTATGGCAAGGGTTATTAGGGTGTCAAGGTCAGGTGGCAGATCGAGAGGCACTAATAAGTCCTGAATCTGGTCAGACAGACCCTTGAGAAACACATCATAAAGAGCCGAGTCATTCCATCCGCTGTCTGTGGCTAAGGTGCGAAAGCGGATGGCGTAGTCACAAACAGAGTCCACCCCTTGCTTGATCGTGCTCAACTCACGTGCCCTCTCTCTGTCTGACGAAATGGGATCGAAAACCCTCCTCAGAGCCTCGGTGAAGTCCCTTACGGATCCACAGATCGAAGAACCCTGGGACCACTCAGCAGTAGCCCACGCCCTCGCTCTCCCGGTAAGATGGGAGACCATGAAGGCAACTTTGGATCGTTCCGTAGGGAAGGCTGTAGGAAGATGTTCAAAATGCATTTCACAATCAACACTGAATGACCGGCATCCTCCAGACTCACCGGAAAACTTCTCTGGAGGAGAGAGGCGAAGCGCCATGGCAGAAAAAACTGGTGCTGGAGGCGCTTCCGAAGCATTCGGAGAGAGTGAGGATCCCGTGGCCGGAGAGGAGTTCTCTTTCTTGAGGTGGTTGAGAACTTCTTGTACTTGGATGGTCAGGAGGTTCACCTGGGTGGTCATGGCTTCTTTAAAGTGATCCTGACTGTCCGCCATCTCCTTCACTCCTTGGTGCAGAACTGACATCTGCCCCTCCTGCTGATTCATGCGGACGCCTTGGGAACGAAGGGCTGCTGTCAGGCGATCCAAGTCGGCTGGGTCCATGCTGGCCAGTTCGTTCTGTCAGACTCGAACTTGGACAGGACCCAAATGCACGACTCAAAAAAGTTCAACAAAATGATATTTATTAACAAAGTACAAAAGAAAATCACTCTTAAGAGGAAACAACAAAGTAACAAACAATAACGTGACTAAGCACAAAGTAACAAACTAGAGACAAAAAGAAAATCACTCTGAGAGGAAAAAAGGCAAACGCCAGAAAACCAAAAATCACTCTTATGAGGAAAAAACTAAACCGAATGTGGCAGCATAGTCTATGCACTGCACCTAATGTGCCTTGAACGCACCTTGATGGCCTGATAGCCTATCCGTGAGCAGGGGCCAGTATTTAAGACGGCCCTCTCCCCTGCTCTTTCGCTTCCCAATTCACTTCCGGTAGCAGGCCGGCTTCCTTTTTACCACAGCGTGCGTCCCGCTGTGTGTACTGCTCTGTCGCTCCTGTATGCTCCTGTTTGGCATGGTAAGTGTTCTCTCTCTGCATCATAGTATTTGCATTCCGACATCTAATGCTAGTGTGGTCGTAGGAAATGCTGATGTCCAGATTTGTCCCTCTCGTCCGCCCACCTGTATGAGTGTGTGTGGGCGCGCATCCACTTCTGCTAAAGGTATGTTTGTCTCTGCTGCAACTGCATCATCCTCAGTTAATTGAACAGTGCTAATAATATATTCTGCTAAAGGTGAAACCACAGATCGGACGGCTGCTGCTTTGTCTCCACTTGTACTTCCAGCTTGCGTCCTGCTTTTGCCGCTTTGCTGCTGTTTTACTTGCTGCTTGGGTGGCGATTGGCGGTTGCAGTTTCCGACGGACCTTTTTAAAAGGCTATTGAGCTTTTTCAAAATAAGACTCGTTGCTGCAGGCTACCTGGAGCCTTCAGGTTCCCCTACAGTCTCTCTGCATGGCATGCTTGTGCTAAGCTGGATTTGCCCTTTTATCAATTTGATTGTATGAGTGAGGTGTGGTTTATATGATTTGAATTTGGGTTAATTGCTTAGGTTAATTTGCTTCTTTTCTTTGTGTTTCTTTTGATTTAGTTAATTAGATTTCCTCTGTTTTTCCTGTGTTAAACGATATTTTGAATTGTGTACTTTCTTTGAATTATTTTTCTTTGATTTCTATTGGGCAGTTATTATTTGGACATTTAGGTTTTTCTTTGTTAGTTATACATCTGTTTTTTTTAGGTTTAACTTGCCCATTAATTGTTTTTCTTTTTTGTTTGAGTTGCAACTCTCTTAATCTTTTCTTTTTGTTTCAGTTGTCAGAGGCCGGTGGTGGTGGTGGCGTCGGTGACTGGTGGTGGTGTCCCCCTCATTTGATGTGCTGTGCTCCCCGGTGGTGGTTCCTTCAATGTGTGTGTGTGGGTGATTTATTTCTATTTATTTTGGGTGAACCGCTCCTGTTCACTAGTACCTGCCCACCTGGTAAGCCTCTGCTCCTGACTAGTTGCCCTTTTTTTGGTGTGAATGATTTTGATTGTTAATTATTTTAACCAATTGTAATAAAATATATTTTTATACCTCGAACCCCGTCTCATGCCACCTGAATAGAACGAACCTGTGTGTCTAGTAGTTAGAACCGAATTTCCCTGGGTGCAATTCCCAGGGTGGCGTTGTTGAGCAACTATATAAATCTCTCAAACATATTTGACATCTGAGTGCAAGCATCCACCCTGCCCTTGCCACACAAGCAACAAGGAACAAGACCAGAGGTAACAATGAAATGGAGCGTGGGGCCGGGAGGTTCACGGATATGGAACAAGACGAACTGGCACAGGACAAAGGGAAACGCAGACAGATATACACGAGATAATGGGGAACAGGTGGAAACAATCAGGGCGGGGAAGACAATCAGACCAACGGGAGACACCAGGAGGAAGGGCAAGTTACCTGAAACGAAAGGAGAGTCAAATGTCAAAATAAAACAGGAAGTGATGAGACAACATAGACACAAGACAGAAAACTAAACACAACCAGACACAGATCATGACAGTTGCTTTCCACCTCTGGAGGCAGCTCTTGGTGAGTAAAGGAATGAAGTTTGATGCTGACCTTGCGAAGTTTCTTCTAGACTGGTGAGTAAATGTTGTCTATGTAGCAATATCAAAACTTAGAAATAGTTCCTTTAATAAATCCTTATTTCATGAGATGAATTTAATATAAAGAAATTACACTAATATTTCTTTATAAGGAGCTTCATACCGGGAGCAATTTCTCGTCTTTGGCTCCTGTGTCCTGAATCCTGTTGTTTTGTAGTGAGTGGGCAGTGGGCAGCAGTGAGTGTGTGTGGGTTTTGGTGGGCAGCAGCACTGCTGACGACACTGATGCTACTGTATATGGAGGCAGACTGAAGGCTTGATAAAACAATCTCCAGCATTGGTATTGTTGAGCATGATTGCCTCTCATCATGATCTCTGATCTGATTATAATAATACCTTATCTCAGAAGATTAGACCTATACCATTTTGAAAATAAAAACCTGGGGAGTATGGGAACATTTAGGTTGACCTTATATTTTTTTGTGACTGTACTGTGACACTGCAGTCACTTCGCTGCTGTGGACATTCCAACCAACATTTCTATCTCTGTAAACATATACATATATATGTATATATATATATACACTTACATATATCATTTTAATTTAAAAGAACAGTCTGATATCTCTTGCTTTCTGGCCTGGAGTCAGATGAGAAGATTGGTAAAACTTTCATATCTGTACAGAAATATGACTCCAGTTGCTGTGTATCTTAGCACAAAGATTCCAAACAGGGGGAAACACCAAGACTCTGTCAGAAGGTGACGAAGTTTTGCAGTGAACTCTCTGCTGGTTGCCTGGCAACCTCATAGTGATGACAGGAATCCATGCAGTCTTAGTTGGTTTATTTCTTTGGTAGATTTTGGCTGTGTCTGGAATCACTGACTACTACTCCCTATATAGTCACTATATAGTACCCCCTATAATGTATATGCTGTATATATAAATACATAAAGCTGTATACATACATACATACATACATACATACATACATATATACCATCGTGCATTGCGCTTGTGCTGAAAGAAAGAAAAAAGGTCACAGAGAAGTGTAGTGGCTAACTGGCCACGCAGTTGGTGTGTGTGTGTGTCTGTGTGTGTGTGTATGTGTGTATGGGGTGGACAAGTCTGTCTGTTGCCTGCTACCCTTTCTGCTCCCCACTTAGAAGACTGAGATTGAGGACATTGAGGACAAGGTCCATCTCTGCTGTGATGGCCTTCAGTCATGCTCCTCATTCTTTGTGTGTGTGTGTGTGTGTGTGTGTGCGTGCGTGTGTTTGTGCACTCGTCTATGAGAAGCCGCCTAGGCCAAAACTGAATACTTCACTTGCACATACATATATACTGGTGCTAAGCACTTGCACATACATTACATGCATAGAATCATGCATATACATACATGTATACATGCATATACATACATACAATTATGCATGTACATACATACATGCATACACGTATCTAAATATTCAGTATGTATGTATCTGCGAGGGTAAGTATGTATGTATCTGAAAGGCAACACACTTTAACTGGAAGTTGCTACCACAGGGTGGCGCACCAACAGCCAATAAAAATGACATAAAAGAAGAAGGTATAAAGAAACAGGTAGAGGGAAGATGCATAATTGCGGCCAACAACAGAGTGCAGGTTGAAGAAGCAGTTTCTTTGCTTCAGACTCTGCATGCAACTCCATCCATGATCAGTGCCATCGCTACTGCTGTCGAAAACACTAGTCATTTATCAAGTGTTGGGAAAGGGAGCTAAGTGGGTTGTTTAGACCGTCAGGATCATCCACCATACACACCACCATGCAACCCAGCAGCTCCCAATTCAACCAGGATTAAACGTTGAAAAAAATTGTATAAGAGTCTCTGTTGCCGTTTAAGAGATGGACTGGATCAAAATAATGAAAATTACATGCACATTCTTCAGGTTTGCACCTGTCTGCACCTTAACAAATAGGCTTAGCCATCATCGCAACAGTGCTTAGCCATGGTAGCTACTTCCAGTTAAAGTGTGGTGTCTTCCGGACACATACATACTCAAGCTTACACATGCATACATACTGAATATTTAGATATGTGTATGCATGTATGTATGTACATGCATAACTGTATGTATGTATAGGCTTGATTCAATGCATGTATGTGCAAGGTTTAGTACCAGTATACATGTATGTGCATAGACAATACAATATGCAA
Organism: Seriola aureovittata; assembly: GCF_021018895.1. Classification (NCBI taxonomy): domain Eukaryota; kingdom Metazoa; phylum Chordata; class Actinopteri; order Carangiformes; family Carangidae; genus Seriola; species Seriola aureovittata. Next base: position 24,507,137 of record NC_079370.1, on the reverse strand, counting down.
TACAAGTATTCAGTTTTGGCCTAGGCAGCTTCTCATACTGGCCTGTGCCTCAGTGTTCACACAGCCTCAGTGTTTTTATGCCTCCGTACCAGCGAAGGCTAGAGCCAGAGGCATATTGTTCTTGGGTTGTCCGTACATACGTCCCGTTCCCGTTGACACAATATCTCAGAATATTTGGGGGTCAAACGTGAAAGGTCAAAGGTCAAGGTCATGGTGACCTCACAAAACACAGTTTTGGCCTTGTGGACGCCATATCTCAGTAACACGTTGAGGAAATTTCTTCATAGCTGGTAAAAACTGTTATCTAGACTAAAGGACAAACTGATTAGAATTTAGTGGCTAAAGGTCAAAGGTCAAGGTCATGGTGACCTCAGAAAACACTTTTTACTCATAACTCAAGACTTCACACAGCAATTATGACAAAATTTCACACAAATGGTTAATGTTTTATATGACTCTGGATAAAAAGAGATGTAATCTGAAACTAGTCTGAGTGGTTTGGAATTATGCACAGTAATTAAGCAAACAGAAAAACCAATTAAATTTAAAGTCTCATTTATCCAGATAAATAACATTTCCATGCTGATGATAAAGAATTAGTTACTGCATAACAGTGTCCTCTGCATTATGTGAACATTTAGCAGAGCAGAGACTTCATGAGTGAGTCATTAATCACCGACCTGATGCTATTGAAAGTATTCTTTGAAATAAACCTCGTAAATTGTGAAAGACAGCCACTGATTCTTTGATCTACTCAAAGTTTCCCTGGTAACAGAGAGAAAAAGATTCATGCATTTCATTAATTATACAGTATCTATAATTTATTAGAATGTTTTAATTGTTTGTGGATAACAATCAGCAGCAATTAAACATCAAAGCCAAATGATAATGAATTGATCTTCAGCACATTACCCAGTTCTGTCCAGTGGAGCTGTGCAGGTACAGTAGAGACGCATTTAAACAGGAGGGGCTATGGACTGGCTATGCTATTTCATCCTTGTCTGTGTGTACCTGGGTGTGTGGAAAATCTTGATGGGATATTTATTTATTTCAGCATCATGTTTTTAGAGACAGTTTAAGGATTTGATCTTATATGTGTATATATATATATATATATATATATATATATTCTTAACTACACCCAGTGGTATGTAGATAGTTTGTGTTTTATTGGTACAGGTGAGGTGTTCACTCATTAACAGAATGGAAGTGACTGGATTATTGTTTGTTATGCTGACAGCATTACATTTAAAACATTCAATAGCAATGTATTTTCTCAGAAACAGTGTCTCCGTTGTTCTACAATATCTGCTCTTGGCAACTGCAGTATGGTGAAGGTCGGGGAAAAAAACATTGGACTGGCAAATAAACATTAGTTAAAGTTAGGATAAGGCACAAGGGTGGGACATAAAAGTGTGTCTACAGCAGCCCATCCATGGAAGATGAGCTTTTTTCCATCGATGATAAATTTCATGTCAACGAGAGCCTTCATTTATAGTTATGGTAGTCAACACTGTCATTTGATATATTTTATACACATAGTATTCATACTCACATTATTAAAACCATGTATGGCTGAGTGCTTAATAGACCTCTTAGTATACCAGTGAAATCTCTGTGTAGCCTAATACAAAACAAATATCTACGTTCACTCAAGCCTGTGACCCTGCCTCTCCTCCTCTGTCTGAACCACTACCTGCTTCTGTCCCTGATAAAATAACACATTGATGTATGCCATATGAACAGTGACACAACATGTGCCTATTCAAAGCTCTCATTTCAGGTACACATTGATGAACCAAAGTAATACAGTACATTATCAGCCTAACCTAGCTTATTTGTCACAACACTGAATCTCACTATTAATCAAGTCATTATTTGACCTCACCTGTGACCCTGCCTCCCCACCTGCCTCTTCTCCTCTGGCAGGAGGCAGTCAGAGCCAAAGAACCAATTACACCCCCTCCATGTGAAGTATAGAGGAGATATATCTAAAAAAAAAAAAAAAACATTTCTATGTTAATCTTAAAATATTTACCATTAACTCACTATGACAATTAGCAGAACAGATTGAAAAGGCTTGGATGTTATGTTGCAGCTGTCAGACTCCACAACTCCTGCTCTTCCTGACCATGTGCAAACTTGCACTTTTTCATGTACATATTGTGTGTATTGTGTATATTGTATTTATTAGTGTATACTTGGTATATTTTTGTTGTATATTTCCATAGATGTTTATTCTATAGCTGTTTATTTTTCTGCTGTGGTAAATGAATTTCCCAGTTGTGGGATAAATAAAGTTAATCTAATCTAACATGGTTAACTGTAAATATGTAAATTGAATAAATATGTCTGTGAAAGCTTTCCATGCACAGGGAGTTATTAAAAGCTGCTCCACAATACACCCTAACTCCTCATCATCACACGTCCTCCAACCTGAATAACTATAGAGGTTGTTTTTTTCAACCCTCTGATATGACCCATAGGAGTGTTTCCTGAAATAGTGCCCCTACCGGACCTTGGTTGTCATGGTTACAATAATAAACAATCATGGCTTGGTTAGGTTAAGGCACAAAAATTACTTGGTTAGGTTTAGGAAAAGATCGTGGTTTTGGTTAGAATAAATACTTCCAACAACATTAGACTGTCGTTGTTGTCATGGTTACAATAAAAACATTGGTTAACTTTGTTGAATGGTCATGGATAATAGAAACAACATAAACTGCTAACTGCTTGGTGACCCATCCGTCCACCTCAACCTCCTCCTAACACGGACTTTGTCTCTCTATTTACTGTGCCACCTGACTTTTTCCTTTGCTCAGACGTTGCCTGACAACAAAATGTAACCATGCTTCACAATAACCTGCTGTACTGACAACCTAAATGCTTCTTTTTTTACTGGAGGACTGTCTCTAATCATCACATATGTTGACCACGGTGATTAGTAAGACAGCTTATAACGATACGAGTCGATAAATCACAGCATAATTTGCTTATTTACTTGTTACCTCTTAACACTTAGGAAGAAAGGACAAAGTAATTTTCGAATGCACAAGTAATGCGTATAATAATGCCTGTAATATCATAACTGATCTCAGAACAGTGGAAGCTGAAGCTTGAGTAGCACACTTGTCTATAGCTAGCTTTAGCTTGTCACCCGTCAAAGATCCCAGGATTATCCTCAATGCACATGTGCAGACATATAACAACTCTGGGAGGAACAGAGACTCAGATGCAGAGAAATTCACTGGAGGCAAGGTTGAGTTGAAAAAGTCTTTACTGACAGTCCAAAAGGTCATTCACAGGTAGGCAGTCTGAAAAAGACAAACAAAGCAGGCAGGGGGTTGGCAAGAATCAATGAACCAGGGAAACTAACAAAGTCAAAAAACCACAGTGAATGCACAAGGGAACAAAGAATATCTGACAAGGAGGTGATGGGAAGCAGGGAAGTATAAATACGCAGGGATGACTGCACGGATAATCGGGGGCAGGTGAGTAACTGGCAACAGGTGTGGCTGATGAAGGCCAGGAAACACACAAGGACAGGAAACTGCAATGACATGAGAGGTGAGTACAATAAAATAAAACAGATAATGCGTAAAACAAGACAGAATGTTACAAAACATCCAAAAAATATTTGAAATCAATAAATTATAAACACATGACCATAAAACTATGTAAGACATAGAGGTGTCAACAGCTTTTCTGAGGTGTCCTTGAGCAAAGCAGTTACTCTAAAATACATTAGACTGTGTAAATGTGTGTAACTGTTTCTGGCCAGGTGTACATGACCCTATATGTGAAACTTGTGAGATGATGTCTGCCCTAATAAGTAACTTATGTCTATAGCTGACAGGGAGATCAGGCCTTAACTACTGCACACTTCTACATGACAGAGCCTCCTGCACTAGGAAGAGAAAATGTGTGATCAATGATCCTCACTTCCTCTTCCCACAATTGCAATTAAACCTGTATCCATACATCCATAGATCACATGGAAATATATTAGATGAAAGCATCGAGCACAACCTATCCGAATAATGCAGCAATGTATCAGGTGCATGGTCGTTGCTATCTATAAGCCATCATCAGTGGAAACAATAGTAGTGGATGTGGCAAGATACGTAGATGGATGAGGTTTAAACTCCAAATGACAAAGAGAATACATGATTGCTTAATGAGATACATCTGTGAAAGAATCCCCCAGCAGGGAGGAGTGCATATAAATGAATGTATAACACATAGAATTACAACAACACTTTACATGATGTATGTACATTCATATGACCTCAATAAAAGACTAGATATCTATGATGAGTTGGTCAAAGATCCAGATGTTGTTGGGTTCCTTTGTCAGCCTATGGTGTAATGTTTTGGTCTAAATTGGATAGAAGTGAAATATTAAATAATGTTTCTAAACACTGGTCTCTCTGTTGCTCTCTCTCTCTATATGTGGTCTGTGTTGGCACCATCTATTCTTACCACCTGAGCACTGGCAGACTCTTCATGAAGTCTAAAAAGAATCTGTTGATTGAAAAGCTGTTGGCCATGAATTCAAGGCAGGTGCAGATTCACACAGCTCCTTTTCGCATTTTGGAAATGCTGATGTTGAAACATGACCAAAGGCTCGATTCACAGGTTTGTATTTATATATAATATGTAGAGAAGAAGAAGAAGAAGCAGAAGATTTGCTTAAATGGAAGATTTGGGGCACAGTATCAGTATTTTTAACATCGTTACAGACCCACAACATCAACGGTTCACAGCTGAGGAAAACTCCTCCGTGGAAGAAACCTCAGGAGAGGCAGTTCAAACAAACACTCCTCCCTCAGATGGCTAGGTGCTCTGCAGGAGCCAGAGGTGGAAATAAATAGTAAAGCTCGTGTGGCTTGGCTCTGTTCAGTCAAGTCACAGGAGGTGAGGAATCTCATGTTGTGCTCTTCATCATAAAGGTCCTTTAAGTCCTCCCTCTCAAAGCCTTCATCGACTTCCTCCTCTTCGTCCTGACCCTGCTCTTCGTCCTGCCTCTCCTCCACCTTCCTGTGTCTTAGATTTTTGGACAACAGACTCTGCTTGAAGAGTGTGAGGTAGGACAGAGGAACTGGGCTGTCATACACCTGGAGTTTTAAAAGAAAACAGTTTCATATTATAGTTTTGATTGTCGTAACCTGACTGAAGAACCGCACATGAATTCCAATGTGCCTGTACTTTGTGCCTCTTTTATATGGTAAGAAAGGCTCTTGAAACTTGATGATTATCCAGGACCTGAGTACTTTCACTGGGAATTCACACTGATGTTGCAATCAGTCAGTTATTTATATACAATTTGTAGCTAATAGTGATAAACAGATATGGATGAGCTCAAACAGCAGTGGGGTCGAGGAGTTGGATAAAAACTGTACCTTTCTGAGGGGGAGGGGAACAGAGCAGAAGTTTGGGTGACTCCACAGGTGACTCACCATCTTGATCATCATCATTTGTGGCTTTGTCTTCCTCACTGGACTCATCATCATCTTCACCAGATTCTTCTGTTCCTCCACATTCTCCAGCTGAGGGACAAATAGAGGGTCCTGACTCAGGAGACCATTCCAGTCTAGATCCTGGAAGAATAGATGTGCTTTCACCTCATTGGCTTCTCCTGGATAAGAAGTACAACAATCAAACATTTAGTTTGTACTTCTACATGTCTGACCCAGTCTCCCTCTTAGGTCTCTGGAGCTCTCAGCAGTTATCAGGACCTAGTATATTTACCTTTTCATTAAGCTAGTCTCCTTCCCATTACATATACTGTAGATCACTCCTATGATGCCCATAAGTATTATAATAAAAATGAAGAGTGCTGAGCAGCTGGGACGAAAAGCAACAAGAAGAGTCCCTGCTCACACGCTGGTAACATATCGTGTGCTACCTCACTTTAATGTTGGAGTAAAATAATTAAAACACAACCAAACGCCTGGAGCAGATAATTGGCACTATAATGACACTGTGTAAGTCAATAATTTTGTCGGTTGGCTGCAGTAATTCGATTTAATAATAATTTTACAAAACATCGCTACACTGTTGCACTATGTGTTGATCTGGGCAGATTAACAGACTAAGGGGCGTGGGGCAAAAAAAGAGCTGCTGGGGCCCATTAACCTCCCCCTCCTCCCCCTCCTCCCTGTGTCCGAGCAGTTTATGCAGTTCTGTATTTGTAATATCACCTGAGGCTGAGTTGTCAATAAATTAAACACACATTAATAGAGAAATATATATGAAACAGTATGAACATATATGATAAAATGAAAATTAAGTTTTGTATTTTTTGACACTGGGGGGCTGTGGATGTCTGTGACCCCTACAGTAGTTTTAGTGGTTGACAATCAGGAGGCACACACATCTGAAACCTGGGCCTGCACATAGTCGCAGTGGTGGCATTAACTCAGTGCTGTTAGGTGCTGTTAGGTGCTGTATGTGCGGAGACCACCTGGAATCCACCCGCCTGTTACTCCGCAGATTCTTCTCCGAGCGGTTTATGCATCATACTGTATTCATCCATATGTCCATCATTTGTAAAGCTGCCACTAACCCAGGAAACGAAGCAGATATCACCATCTGTCATCTGAATTTAAAAAATGATTTACACTCCAATAGGGACTGACAGAAGGGGGCGGCAGCATTCCTTTGGGACAACATGCTTAACATACTGTAGTGTACAAATGAATATCCCAAATCTAAAAGAAACAAGAAATGAAAGCCATTCGTCAGAGTTTTAAGGACAAGACAAATCATAAATTCAGAGAATGTTTTCAGTTGTCTTTACAGCACAGAAAGATTCATTCAGAACAGCTTGAAGGATGAATACATAGAACAGTTGCATGTGAGAAGAAGATAATGAATGCTAATTGAAATTGATAATCATAGATAATTGAAATTGAGTCTTACTTTTGACCACCTGATAAAAGATCTCCTCTTCTGTGTCTCCAGAGAAGATGGCTGAGCCCACCAGGTACTGGTACAGAATGGTGGCCTCAGCCCATCAGTCTACAGGCTTCTCAGAGCCCCGCCTCAGGTAGGCCTACACTTCTGGGGCGATGAACTGTAGAGCACCTGATATCTGTGGGAGGACGTGGACAAGGAGAGGAAATAGACAATTATTGACAAGAACTACAACACATACAACACTAGATAAACACAGGTTTAAATAAATGGAGAAGACCTGTCCTGCTCCAGGAGGAACCCAGGGCTGCACCAGCGTCAGGTCTGACAATCGCTCTGAGGATTTCATCCCGGTGCCTAACAGCAGTCAGGGTACCGTTGACTATGACATGGAGGTCTGTGCGACCCTCCAAGGATCTGCCTCCCCAGACCATCACTGACCCACCGCTAAACCGGTCATGCTAGATGATGTTACAGGCAGCATAACGTTCACCACGGCGTCTCCAGACTCTTTCATGCCTGTCACATGATCTCAGTGTGAACCTGCTCTCATCTGTGAAGAGAACAGGAAGCCAATGGACGACCTGCCAATTCTGATGTTCTCTGGCAAATGCCAGTCGAGTTGCACGTTGCTGGGCTGTGAGCACAGGAGGATGTGGGGCCCTGATGGCACCATCATGGAGTCTGTTTCTGACAGTTTGGTCAGAAACATGTACACCAGTAGCCTGCTGGATGATGCTGTATGGCTCTGAAAGTGCTCCTCCTGTTCCTCCTCACACAAAGGAGCAGGCACTGGTCCTGCTGCTGGGTCGATGTCCTTCCTCGGCCATGTCCAGCTCTCCTTGTGTTACGCTGTCTCCTGGTGTCTCCTCCATGCTCTTGACACTGTGCTCGGAGACACAGCAAACCTTCTTGTGACCGCATGTATGGATGTGCCCTCATGGATGAGCTGGACTACCTGTGCAACCTGACTGGGCTGCAGGTTCCGCCTCATGCTACCAGTACTGATAAAAGACACCAGCAAAACACAAAACTGGAGAAGAATCAGTCAGGAAGGATCAGGAGAGAAAAACTGTCTGTGTCCACCCTTTTTGGGGGTTGTCTTGCTTTTTCCTCTCCATTGCACCTGTTGTCACTTTCATTTGCACCAAAGCAGGTGAAACAGATTCAATATCACTTGTGCTTCCTAACTGGACAGATTGACGTCCCTGAAGTTTAAGTGACTTGGTGTTATACTGTGATGATTAAGAATTTTTTTAAGCAGTATATTACCATCACAAATACATCCTCTATATGAAGATATAAGTTTGTGACATATATGAAATACCCATAGTAAGATTTGTATATGTACATGTATTATGATATTTACATGATGAATTTTTATACATGGTATAACATGTTGTGGCCCTATATGTTAATGATATATTTTATTTATGCAAGTTTATTCAAACAACATACATATAAAATGATATACTTCTTATTAGTTTTAAACATTTCTATCTTCATATTTTCAGACTTTTGGACTCTACTGTTTATAATAATATAATATCAACATTTACTGACAGGCTTTGGGATGGATATATATTTATGTAACATATGTTTATGTTATAAACAAACATAATTGTATGAGTTACACATTTATGTAAATATATGAAATTATCCCAATTTCTTAGAAGTTTTATACAATTTTACATACTCTATATGTTTTTATTTTACTTGTACATATATTAAATATGTGGAAATTCACTATATGTATATATATTACATTTGTGTATAGGGAGACTAACTCGCTCTCTGACAATCCTCTCAATGCAGCCTTTATTCAGATCAGCTGCCAGGACCAGTCTTTGACAGGTCAAAATCACCCACCATAATATAGCCTGAGCTGATCAGACAGAAAATATCTCATGTTGGACTAAACACCAACCTGAAACCTCAAGCTTAGATTTAATGACAAATTTGAGAAGGGGAAAGTGTCTGTAAACTCTGCTCCAAGCCAGTCTGAAAATAATGAAAGCTGCCCTGTGATTCACAGTTTTTCAAGCCCTGCAACTGCAAACGTCCAATCAGAGCTTAGCAGCCACAACTAGGCATGCTAGGTCTGTCAAGCTTTGAATTTTCAAAATCAAAAGCAAAAGAGCAAACATGTTCGAAAACATTAAATAGTGTTTATACCTTCGCTAATGTAACTTGCAAACATTAGCATGTCTCACTGTAACTAAGGAGAGTGGGGCTTAGCAAACAGTCTGTTAGACGATGCCTGAAACAAGAAATAGAAAAATAAAAAATGTGCTAATAATATTGTTGTAACCTTGAGGACTCACTTTCCAAGTTTGAGGTCTTGGCATGAGATGCTGTACCTGTGACACACTAGACAGACTCAGCAACATACATGCATCCCATGTCCACCAGAAGACACTTCTGACCTGTCTCACAAGGTTTACAGTCCTGTACAAAACACATGGAAACATGAGCAGCTTCTATCACCGAACACCAACTCTGATTTGTAAAGGAAATTGGCCAGACAAATTCTTAATGTAAGCACAAAAAAATCTATAATAACATCACATCTTCATTTCGTCTTCTTTTCTACTTTGACCAGACTCTCTGCTCTATCCAAAGAGTCAGTTTGAAGACGATCAAACATGTCTGTCTTACTCACCCAAAGGCTTGACTGTGTCAAAGTCCCTCATCTCTGGTTGTCTCAGAGGAGGACTTCAGACTGTGCAGGTCTAAATCTGACACATGAAAGACAGAAAATATGTTATGTAATAAATGAATGAACAAAATACAGAAAAGTATATGAGGCAGGAGAAAATAAGGTGTGGGTGAAGTGAAGAAAAGCAGCCTTGTTTTTGGCTTGACAGCGCTGCCTTTATCACTTCATCTAATGGGGTTTGAAAGGTTTCCATAGAGGACTGTGTAATACATTATATTTCAGTTTGGGAAACACATTTATTTACAAACAATATAATTAATATTATAATGTTTATATTAACAAACAAATTATGCTATTTTACAGTCAATAATAATAAATTAAAGGGAATTATAGGAAACTAATTTATAATTCTTAAAGATAATTGACTTCATCAGACCGAAACCAGTGACCTGACCTAGACTTGGCTTCATTAGGCCAATGTTTATTTCACAAGTGATTGATTGAATTCACCCATGATATATCAGTAACTGATGTTTTGAGTTTTTGTTTTTGGGTGAACAAATGACAGATGTCACAGACAATATTATTGATACCAATACATTTTTTTCTTTTATTTGCAAGTTTCCAGTCAGTCCCACCTTGTGTAGAAGCTTCTCCAGTTTATTTTGCAGCTCCACAAAGGAGTGGCTCCGTGTCGTCGGCATCCCTGGCCAGCTCGAGCAGCTGCAGCTGGTGACACGAGTGACCTGGAGCGGTCCCTGTTGATTCATTGGCCCGAACAAGGATGGAAGACAGAAAACTTAAATATTAAAAAAAGTTTCATCTCACATACTTTACTTGACATTTTCAATTGTCAAAACTTATTCTCATCTGTTCAATGACATTAATTCAGTTACTTGACAAGTTGAATTTTAAGGTGTCTGCTCATACGTTTTGCTGGACTGTTTTGGGAGGCGGGCTGTAGCTCAGACATGGATGACTGGCAGTTGTGTCAATAAATCAATTATCCGTGGCTGAAACAAAACTGGGCCTTGAGCTTGGATTGGGGAGTTTTGATTTTTTTAGGTCTTTTTCTTAGTTTTGGAGTTTATCAGACAAAAGCTGTGTATGGACATTGGAGGTGTATTTTGTTAATTGTAAAAATCTTGGTCAGTACAGAGATGTGTATGTGTTTCCTGCTATCCATATACACTCAGTGAGCACTTTATTAGGAACACCATATTAATAGCAGAAGACAGGGAATTATGGCTATAAAGTGATGCACATGGTCAGCAACAATACTCAGACTGTGGCATTCAAATGATGATTGAATGAGGTTGGGTCCATGGATCCATGCTGTTGATGCCAAATTCTGTCCCTACCATCTGCTGCCTCAGCACAAATCCAGATCCATCAGACCCGGATACGTTTTCCAGTCTTCAGCTGTCCAGTGTTGATGAGCCCGTATGGATTGCACCCTCAGATTCTTCTTGGCTGACAGGAGTGGAACCTGACGTGGTCCATCTAAAACAAGATTGTAAAGAGTGGTTATCTGAGTTACTTTAGCCTTTCTGTCAGCTCCAACCAGTCTGGCCATTCTCCTCTGACCACTCTCATCAACAAAGCATCACTGTTTGCAGAACTGCTGCTCACGAGATGTTTTTTGTTTCATTCTGAGTAAAAACTCTAGAGACTGTTGTGTGTGAAAATCACAGGAGATCAGCAGTTCAAAGTCAGTGAGGTAACATAAAATACAGGTGTGCAGGTGTTCCTAATAAAGTTCTCATGTGTGTAAGTCAGTAGTAGTAAGGAGGCTGCATTAAGTCGGGTGTGTATTACACATCCTCCATCAAAGGTGGTGTCAACTGACCAGGAGCCAGTGAAGTCGTCATGGTTGAGGAAGAAGGATTTGGGCTGCTGTGTTTCTTTTGATGAGCTTTGCAGTTCTGAAACCAAACCTGACGGAAGGAGAATGGATTACAGGGAAATGTGAAACTCAGCATTATTTGTGCAAAATAACATTTTAAAATTCCCTGCTGTCATTGTGAACTAACAACATGAAAGGAAATCTGAATTATCTGTCATTATCTATGGTCCATGCATAGGGAGACATTAATTTTACATTTCAAAGCATTGGTTATTGCTCCCAGACTTTTGACTTGTAGATTAAGGGTAACACCTTATTTTGAGTAGTTGTAATGTAGTTGTAACTAAAATGTCCTTATATCTAATTACAACTACATTACAGTGTGTTAGAAACCATTAATTTAAACTTTATGTACTGTCTATATAGGGAACTTCAATTAATTATTTTTACCAGATTACGTTTCAGTTTCTAAACTGTCAAAATTACCAATAATTACAATAATATGGCACAAAATGAAGAGCCTTAAGAAATCATAATATTTATTATATTGTGTTCATTTGGAAGCATGTGATTGCATTGTTTTTATTCATTATAGGACAGTAAAGATGTGACACCACTAAGTTGCATTAAATTGACTGAACATGTAAATGTACATTTTTATTGCACTGGTGGACAAAATATTTGTTGCTCATCCTATAAGGACCCAGACTCATACAGCTTCACAGCTTTCTCTGTTGTTTGAACTTATCCTGACCCAATAGCTGAGTCTATTTTTTAATTACATCTTTTTTTTTTTAAGTTGTGCTCACCAGAGCAACTCCCCTACAGGCAGTAACAGTTACTTTACCTGTATAACCCTGTGGCTGAGACCACTTCTCTCTGCTCTGAACTTGGTCCAATGTGGTCTAGATATTAGAAAAGCAATGAAAGTCAACTATAACATCGGGTTAAGCTTACAGAAAGACCACTGTTGTGATTACAATAAAGGGGTAAACATTAACTGCAGGTCTGTGACAGGATATAAATGAGATTTCTGCAGAAAAATCTGACATGCTACACTCCTATCTACCACCCAGACCTGCACCTCCTTCTCTGTGCATTAGCGCTGAATATAAACTGGGCTTTTCTTATGTTGTGGCGTAAACAAGTCACTGGTTCTGGAAAGAGATGTAGCTGAAGATATTTTTTGCTTTTAGTAACAAACAAAATTACAGTGAAATTGCAGTGTATCAATATAGAAACAGACGCCTCAGAGATAGCTCTCTCTAAACCTGAGCTATTAAAACAGAAACCATCTACATGGCAGGATACTGAAGGCAAGAGAGATAATACATTATTTTTCATTAGTGTGAGATGGCCCTTAATGTGCACAAACACTCTTACTTCATGCATGATTACCTGTGATTAGATAGGATTCATATCTCTGATTTACACAGCAGAGGAGTCTGAAATAGACCTCTCTGCCTCAGTGCGTCTCTCTGCCTGTATCTCTGTATCTCTTTAATCCTCTCTCCCACTGGCTGAGTTTGTCTTCAGCGCTGGAGCTCTTCATCTACCAGGTTAAATCTGTCGTCTAATCAGTGAAAGCTTATATCGTTATATTTTTGGGGTCATCCCCCTCACCATATTTTTCTCTCTCTGGTAGCTGAGATTTCACAGTGCAGTTTGCAAAAATTGTGATTGGACAGTCACAATCTTTGGCAGCCAAAGGGAGCAAAAAAACAAAACAAGAGCATGTGTGACTTTTTTTTTAAGCGTGCTGTGGTTGAAAGCTGTTTGATTACTTGGCAAGTGAGGAGGAACAGTGTGTGTGTGCACTGTGTGTTTGGAGAGACACCTCAGACTGTGGACAAGTATGTGCTGGCAGGTAATTGGCTTCTTTTTCAAGGATGTCCCTAATCTCCTCTCCTCTCTTCAGCAGGTCACCCATCCCATCTCCCCTCTGTCTCCAGTGAGTTCAGAGGACTAGCACCCAGGGCTCTCACCCAGTATCTCTTCATTATCTTTGGCCTGTTGTCAAGCACTCTCATTCCTTCAGCCCACATCGAGTCTCTCACACCTCTCACAAGCTAATTACCAGCGCTATCATCTCGTCCTCAACAATGAGGAGAAGAGAAACGATGGCTGAGAAGAGGATGAGAAGAGGGGTAGATAGAGAACGGGGGTCACCTGTCAGAGTGGAGAAAATGAGTGAAAAGATGGTTGAGAAGCGAGGGAGGGTGTGAGGATGAGGAGTGGGCTGAGCCATGCAGTAATCTGAACAAAGGCATTCAGTGAAAGGCGCTCTACATGAAAGGGTACGTCAGCCACAAAAGACAATTGATGCTGTCATTTGTTTGCTGTGCCACCCACCATCCTATCTGCTTGGGTGTTTCAAGACAATGTGGCGCTACTGTACCTCTCTGATTTACACTACTGAGACACGACACTGTACTCACACACACCTCTCATAAAATGACTTTATTAGAGCACTTGACATCTTTTCATGCCAAAATAATGGTCACAAAGGGGTGCATCCTCATTAGCAGTCAGTGGATATAAGGATAGGACAAGGCTATGGAGGGGTCACTCATTACCAATTACAGCTGCTGAGAATGACACACAAGTGACACGCACCTCCTAGTACCTACATGATGACAGATGAACAGAAAATCTCACAAACATTATCTGTTCATCCTCACTGAACTTTCAATTGTGATCCATACAGGAGAGGTGCTATTGTCTAAGGGATTTTGTATAGAAGAGCCTGTGTTGCATTGTTCCTAAGGACTCATGAAAGTAAGCTAGTTATCCTCTGCCTGAACTTTCCTCTCACATAGCAAGTACAAGGCTTTTACGTAAACAATTGAACAAAAAAAGTCATAGTTTTCATAAAATATGGGATTTAATTCTCAAATTTTTGGTCTCAATACCTGATAACCTAACTTCTTAAATTCAGCATTTACTAAGTGAGACTTTCTTTCTTTCTTTTGATATACAGGTAAGTAGATACACATATAAATGTGTTGGTATATGTTTATATGTTTAAGTAATTTATTGATCATCATTTTGTAAACCATCAGTATTGTTTTCATAAATGCTGATGGCTTCATGGGTGAGATGTTGGGAAAAGTGATGTATAATGTTCAAAATCAATAAAGATAAGTGATACAAAAAAAAATAGAGCTAGTGTTTGTACAGAAGCTAACCTATGCTGTAATCTTATGTGCATATGCAGAATATATGAGAGTGGGTTTGTCATTTAGTTATCGAGCACATTCCCCTTCATATTGGTTGTTTTGTTGAATTAGGTCTGTGACGCCTGCTGGACTCTCAGCTGTAGATTCCTGTAATCCGCTCTTTGTGCAGCCACTCTCTGCACTCACCTAAGAGCATCTTAACACCGTGATCCTTCTCATTCTGTAGAACACACAGAGGACATTGTTGCTACTTTCAAATCATTCGGAGAAGTGTGAGACTGTGATGTGGGTGACCGACAGTTCACTTTCAGGTGTTGCAGCACAGCTCTGTGGGTGGACAGGCGAGACCGGGCAGCCTGAGCTTTATCACAGAGCCGCATTACGGTATTACAGGGATTCTACTTGGAGAAATCCTCTTCTACCAAGCTCAGGCCCCAAGGTGCCCCCAGCTGCAGTCAGCAAGACACTTCAAATGCTGACAGTCTGCACTGGCCTGAGGAAATTAATTGGGTTTTAGCATCTCACAAGCTTTAACAGCTGATGAAATTTAAGGAAATTGTTGGATTTTGATTAAATATTAAATCATTACAGATGCATTGTTGATTTGAGAGACTTCATTACACAGCAGGGGTATAAATAAGTTGTATAATCAAGTTTTTACTTCCAGTTTTCCATATCCTCATATTTTTATATTTCTTTTAAACTAGGGGAGACTGGGGATGGTTTTCTTTCAGTTACTCAGAGACTATTTGGACCAGACCAAGCAAACTTTTATATATTAAACTTACAGCTGACTGCTAATTACCCATAGCATTTAAAGATGATAACATATGATACATCATTCACTATATTAATTTGATCTGAAGAATTCAGATGGATCAAGGACCGTTGCAACATATGAAAAATATATTAAATTAATTTCTCTAATTAACATAGTATTCTGAAAATATGCATTATTTTACAATAATATCATGGTATTATTTATTTGTTTAATTATATTCATTAAGAGAGAGATATTCGGTTTTGTCTTGCAGAGAACTTAGCTCATGATAAACAGAACAGGCAAATGTATTATAAGACCATGAGAGGCTAACAACATGATTTCCAAAATAACTTCTTTGTATTCTCTAATACGTTAAAATAAGCAATTATTGTTGCATCTGTTGCAATTATTGTAGTGTGGGACAAAATTAGCTGCATATTTTGCCTATGTTGAATTTAAAATGGTGAAAGATACTGCTGTGTGGTCCGTTCTGGTTTGGCTGCTTAACTTGGGGACAGTTACAATAACTTGTTGCAACTGTCCCCACTCTATCAGCCATGACAGAAGATCCTGTGCTAGCTAGACACACTGACCTTAACACATGCTAACCATGTCATTAGCAGTCAACAAAACACATACTGTGTAAGTTTTGATTAATTCATATAAAAAGTCAAACTGAGAAAGTGCAGCATCTTTCTGATTGGAGGAAGGGTTAGGGTTAGGGTTAGTTGTTGCACACGTCCCCAGTCCCCTACATTGGTTGTAATTGGAATAACTAACACGTCTGTTGCATGTAACATCTGTGACAGTAAGAAAATATGTCAAAGGTCTGTCATATCCTTCCGTCTCATATAACACACATTTCACACATGTAGCTTGTTAAACTGCATCCACCCCTGCAGTAGTTCTCACAGAACGTTAATTATCACTTCATCAGGTAAAAGAAAAATAATTAAACAGACTCTCAAACATTTGGTTTACATGATGTCTTTGGTTCTGGGAGACCGTCTGATTAGTTTTAAAATATGTTTTGAAAGTATATTTTTCTGTCTATGTCAGTAGTTACTGTGTATAGAAATGCAGGTGAAATACTGAAAAATAAAAACTATATGTGGTATGAACATTGACTCTGAGTATCCCCTGCGGTATACACACCATGACGCAGGTTTCTCTTTTTGCACAGGATAGAAATGAATAGAAACACATGGCTGTGAGGATTGCAAAAACAGTTGGTATAATACATGGACTAACATGGACATGGACTAATACATGAACACCAGTAAAGAGTGGACAGTGTACTTGTGCCAGATGGGGTTCAGAGGTCAAGAGTCAACGTTCATGAACCTAATTCTTATTGTGATATTATTAAACTTGTTTTTGAACTATCTAACTGTGATTAAACTGTAAACAACAAGTACTTGCCTCCCTGCTGCCTGCTGATGATTAGGTCCTCTTGACCATCAAGGAAGTTAATTCACTTGTCAAGAAGCTGAAATTTTTTTTTTTATTAAATTAAACCTCCTATTATAACTAGCTGAGTCAATACTAACTTGACAAAAATTCCCAAGCAATGCTAACTCAGTAAAAGCATTCATGAAGGCATGACTGATTCAACTTAATATAGATTTGTTAAAAAACTCATTTGACACAAGGAAACGATAGAATCGCTCCTGAAAATACACAGAGACGGAAAAAGGAAATTTATGCAGCAGCATGGATGTACCTCTCTGCCAATGCTGAATGTCCATTATCTTCCCTTCTCTGTCGGTTGACTAAGACGGTGCTTCTGAGAACCATATCAATTCTAATCAGGTATCAAATGGCCCTGATTTGTACAATACAAGGGAAAGGTCATCTTGACATCACAGTGTCTGCACACACATGTGTGTTTTGTGACATAGGATAGACTTGATTCATCTCAATATAGATTATTATATTATTTTAATTGTGACTGAAGGTGGTCTGCAGAGCAGTCTGGTGCTTTAACATCTTCAGTGTGGATGAAGCGGCGTCGTCCAGCTCATAGATCACTGATCAAAAACACGGTCTGTGTGAGCTGTGTACAGCAGGAGGCACAGCTGAGTACTCAACAGGCGTCATGCTGAGGGACCGGAGAGTATTTTGACAGATTTGAAACATAACATCTGACAAGCTCACCTTAGATCTCAGCTGATCTGGCGATTTCTGGTGGTTACATGCTGAGAAACAGACAAAACCAACAGTGTGTAGATTAATTATTCTGCATGTACTACAGGCTGCTGATATTTGGGTTGTGAAGTGTGCTTTCATTAAAGACAGTGATCTACTTATGAGGTTTAAAAGCTATTTGAATGTCTCAGGATACCGTCACAATCAGTCCATATTTATCCTGTTTACTGAAAGCAAGTGTAGTTGTATAAGGAATTAAGAGTTGCTAGGCAGCATGGCGACCAAGCTACAGTGTATGTTTTATTATGTAAATATACAATAACTTGTCATGTTCACACTCGTATTATCAACCTAATGAGCTGTCTTATCCACAGCGTTCCCATGCACTCTCCTCATTCTCCTCATTCTCCTAACATCCTTTCATGTGGCCTAAATCCAAAGCCATATTTGCCATCCTTCATTTTGAGTGTTGAATCATTCTAAATTGGAAGTCAACCAACCGAGACTTCACTGAGAGAGATGGATGCT
The DNA here is from genome assembly GCF_021018895.1 of Seriola aureovittata. Classification (NCBI taxonomy): domain Eukaryota; kingdom Metazoa; phylum Chordata; class Actinopteri; order Carangiformes; family Carangidae; genus Seriola; species Seriola aureovittata. Next base: position 24,489,096 of record NC_079370.1, on the reverse strand, counting down.
CAAGAGAAATGTGATTTAAATCATTTTGGATATGGTCTACATGCTTTTGAAACATGGAAATTGTCTCTTTTTCTCCCTGTCTCAGTCTCTCTCTATGTCTCTCTTTCTGCCTCCCCATAATATTAAATGATATATTTTCTGTTGAGAGGCATACAGTGCAATAGAAGCTGACGGACATGATCTTTATTTCTTTCATATAAGAAAAGAAGAGATAACGCTAAAAAAGAATCATCCCAGCCAGCAGTGGAGTGGGAAGCTGTTTCCTAGGGAACGTGTCAGATTGTAATGACTTATTGTGGCGTATTGTGGGAGGGTTGAATGTGTGTGATATATGCAGCCACACTGATGGACTTACTGTGTCTTATGAATGAAAAGAGGCCTCTCTAAGTTTGTGATGTATACAATCACCACCGAAATGTAATTCCCCTTGGAGACAGTCAGAGATGAATATATTGTCATCCTCCAATAAATAATGAGGATGAGCAGGAAACTGTTTTGATTAGCATGATCTCAGGTTGATTAGAAGTGGAACTTTGAGTTGCAATATGTTGTGAAACTTTCAAAACTGTGGTCTCTTACAGTTATTTCTGTGTATTCAACCACTAGGCTATTTCTACCTCTGCTGAAGGCCTCGGTATCTGGGTCATTGTATAACGTAAAATATGAACTCCTCATTCAAGGTTGAGGCTTTTTTGGAGACTGTAAAAGTCAGAGGCAGAAGTCTTTGAGATGAGATAGCTGTCATCATGAAAGAAAGTTTTCTTATCTTTATGCATAGTAGACAGTTCACCTTCATGCAGTATTTCTTTTATTTATGTTTTTTCTTCTTTTTTTTCAGGCCAGCTGAGCATAGTGTCTACATTAGAGATCTCTACCTCAGCATGATAAGACTTATGATACAGCTGAAAAAACCCACAAGCACACACGTCAGCCACTCGCAACAAAAATATCTTAACTGCTGTGAGTTTTTGGATTGTATACTTAGCATGTCCTAGACAGGGGTTTTGGAACATATCCGAGGGGAAGGCAGCAGTTTAAAGACAAAGAAAATAGAGACAAGAATACATTTTAGGGAATTAGCAGCAAACTGCTCTAAAAAGAATTAACACAGCCAGGAAATCAGGCTTAATCATTCTTATAACATTCACACACAAAACTGATGGCTATAATCTGCCTCACTGAGTGCTGCATGTGGTCTGTGGTCAGTTGATATTTCCTGTTGCTTTGGTTGGTAAAATTTATATCATAATAGAAATTCTTCACAGCAGACATTTTGACAAGTTATTGCAGGAAAACCACAGGTGTATCTTTGATAATGACTGCATTTCATTCAGACCGGTCATTTCCGAGGCTACTGTGCAGCTTCCTGGGGCATTTAAATGGAACAAAGCAATAATTAATGTTACTGATTACACCTGAGCTTTAGTTGCTATGAGAAGTAAAAATTGTTTTAAAAAGTGTTGTCTTATTATTTTGTATAGTCTAAGTGTTTAATGCATCAGTTCAACAGTTTCAGGTTTAAAATGTGTGAAAACTCATATTGTGTTGTACCTTTTACGTGCTTGTCAAAATGTGGCACAATTAGGTTCCACCTAATTGTGCCACATTTTGGTTTGAAACTGAACATCACAGTATCACAGTATCAGCTTGTGATGAACTGTTCCCTTTACTTTTACTGTGACACCTTGACGGGGCTCTCGCTTCTGGACTCGCACATTAAACAGTCCAAGTCACAACGCTTCAGTCGCTCATTCTGTTGCCTTCATTTGGCTGATTTATTTATGCTTCAAACTAAATATCAAACATCTCTAGTCTAATGTTGAGGTCGAAGATGGTACCGATTCCCTGTCTCTCACACGTTTCCAACGTGTTCACCAAGACAGAGACCAAACTCTGTCCCACCCCTTCCTTCTATCACAGCTGATCATCTGATTAATCACAATAGATAATAAATCCAAAGATAAATCCGAAAATAATTACTTAAATTTCAATTTATATCATAAATTAGAAGGATTTACATCAGTTCAATGAATTATCAATATGAATACAGCTGAAAACACCTGTGTTGCTGCAACTGACTATTCCTCACCAGCTCTCACATTTTTGTTAAGCCACTTTTGCAGCTCTACATAGTATGTGAAGTGCATGTTAACCTCAGTTTGTTGCGATGTATTAAGTCAATGAAGAAACACTAATCAAATAGCGAAAGTCCTTAGTTACAGTGGCTGTCAAAAAAAATACAGAAAGACCGAAACACAGACATTAAGGAAACAGACTACAAATCAAATAATGCTACAAAGTGTAAAACAGATACAACAGTGAAGACACAACAATTTAGATAAATGACCTCCAAATCAAATAAATGCATCAAATACGAAAGCACACACAAAAGTGAAAACACAAGTGAATGGAACATTGTAGTGTTCATGCTTTTTTTCCTTTATATGTATTTGTCCTTTTTTACATTAGCACAGGTGTATTTAATAATATTAAGGGCTACATTCCATTTGTTGAAAAAGGTCTGCTGTTTCTGTCCATTTTGAAAGCATCAAATTTAGTTTGGAGGAAAGTGTCAAATCAATTAAAGCTGTAATATGGTCACTAGTGTGGTAGATTTTCTTTCTGTGCCTGGAGAAAGAGAGAGAGACAGAGAACACAGAGAGAGAGAGAGAGAGAGAGATGGAGTCTGTCAGGAGAGCTCTGCCAGAGTCAGATAAGACATGTATGTATAATCCTGCTGCTCTGTCTGCATGCCAGACAGTCAGAGAACACAGAGCAGCCAGTCAGCGACTTGACCTGCTATACATTGCTGTTACATTAAAATCTTGGAACAGCAGTGTGATCTTGTGAAGTGGTATTTTTACTGTGGTAAACTTCAGCCCACCATGACTTGAAAGAAAATGAGGGAAAGGTCATATAATTATTGTATTTTGTTTGTGTCATGATCTAGTGCCAAAACAATACTTTCACTAACAGCAGCAGATGCCTGCCTGCCACAAACTGGCCAGATGCAGCAGATGAAGGTGTGTCAGTCGACCACTCGCACTGCCACAGCAGGTCCTGCCAGCCCCTGAGCGAGCCAGCTCTGGCCCAGGAAACAACAAGTTGTAGCAGGCAGCATTAGGTCGAGCAGGGGGCACAGATGGGCAGAGGCGGGCAAAGACAGGACAGGTTTTAATAGCATATTGATTCCACAGACCTCATCAGGCTGTTCTCCTCCAGTGCTTTTTTTTCAGCCTAATTTGTTTGGAAATACGGGCTCAGAGAGTGACTCATCCCGACAGACAGCCTTCACCATCTGGGTGCAGAGAGTCTCAGCCCTCACCAGCACCACCATTAATGTCCATTTATTTCAACCCTTATCTGCTCATTCCCTCCTCTCCCTAAACTCTGCGTTAAGAACAATATATATATATATAGATATATATATATAAAACAATACATATAAATATATCTTCTATTAAATACCACAGTTCTCATCATTGTCCATATTTGTGATTTTACTCACATTTTCCTATTTATAGATTTTTTAAAATCTATTAATCAGTACATGAATTTGGATCACCTTCTTTATTCATTTCAGTATTACGTGACCACAATAAAAAGCAGCCCTTTTCGAAAAAATAAAAATAATTATCAATGATTAGGCTCATGTCCTTTGTGCCTGAAAATTGGCCTTTCATGCTCATATTCTCGTTATCTGCAAGTTCTTCTAAGCCCTCGGGGAAACAGGTTTCTCCACCTGGCAATATTAAATCTTCTCAATTATATGGTTGGGCTGCTGCTGACTGCTGGTCTAAGAAAGAGCCTATTGTTTTGATGAAAAATCTAATCAAGATACTGTCTCTCACTCTCTGTGGTTGCCTCTTGGCACAAACCTGTGAGAAGAGAGCGGTGGCTGATTAATTACCTCTCTGCCCCCACTGCCAGACACAAGCGCACATGACTTGTATATGCTGCATTTGTATACAGCACCACACACTGCGTACTCAAATGTAAGTATAACTGCAGAGGTGAAGTGTACACTCTGTTACACACAGTTAAACCTAAATGTGGTTGAGTCACTTTTTTCTTTCTTGTTTTGAACAGTTTCACATCTGTCTCTTTTTCATTTTTATCCAAGGTTATAACGAAAGTGGTTCCCTCTTAGCCACACAGCAGCACCTCTCTTTGACACTGTTAGCCACATTACTGTTACACAGCCTCTCTGAAAAATGGCTGCTAGCACTTTCATGCAAGAACATTCTCAATCTCCAGTCATATCTAAATTGCAGGTCTTCTCCAGTGGTTTTTATTAACACATGATCCACACCTTGTGTCAGGTGTTCCTCGAGGTTTGAGGCGGTGATGCAGTGAGCATTAAAACTTGCCTTTGTGCATGGACAGCGTAGCCTCCAGTCAGTACGTGTTATTTTTGATTTGTGGTTATTGAAAACTTTGGAGTGCAGTTTTGAGGAGCCAGTAACTTCAAGAGAACGGTTTGTTGAAGGGTTAAACAGCTTCAGAAGCTCCAGTAGTGACACAGTATATTTTGTCATGTTTTTTCTTGCACCCTAAAAATCATCTACTACAAGAGATTTTATGTTTTCACACACTTCGCATTAATAGCAAAGATAATCAGGCCTTCTTAGTATTTTGAGGAAATTTGCCTGAGGCGATGAGCCGTTTCATTTGCCATCTTATTTTCTTTTGCAGTGCAGTCTCTTTAGCTCTCTGTTTTGTCATGTCGTTAATGGTTCTGGTTGTTTCATGCTGTATGCCCTGTGAAGCACTTTGTGTTCCAACCTCAAGTGTTCGACAGACAAAGCTTTCTTCTGATACACTCGCTGTAGCGAGCGCACATACCATGGTGCTGTACACATAAATACATAAACAGAAAAACATACAGTTCTCTCAGATACAGAGCCATTGTGCTTGTGACACCGTGTTTTCTTTAATCTACTGAATGTGTTGTATCTTTGTCAGATGTCAGCTTTTAACACTAATCATTTTGCTTTTTCCCCCTCAGGGCTGATTTGTTTTCTGAGCAGCACCTTCCTGTGCTCCCCGCCGCCTCCTGTTCCTCCCCTCACACACATGAGGGGATGTAAACATTGGAGACTCTTTTGATGGTGAATCATGCATCACTTCTTTGACTTTGTTGTGTTTTGGAAACCCATGGAGCTCTCAGTCATCGGGGCTTGGTTTTACCATTCGTAATGAGATGACAACAAATATATGCTTATCATGTTTAATGCCTTTTAAATGTTTTTGATCGCAAAGCTCAAAGAAAGTAAGAGAGGGAGTAAATGCTAAGGGGAAATAACTATCCATTTGAAATGGCATGTGTATCAACAAGAAATTATAATTCTTAATTTTTTGTCCCTGGTCTGGTTTGATAACTTGACCCAAACAGAGCGTATACTGCTTACTGACATAGCAGAAGCAGGAATTGTGGCACACCTGCTTTCAAGGTGCATCAAAAAGGTAGACACTCCAGCAACATTTGCAGTATAAAGAACAACTTTATAGTCAGACCAACGCGTTTTTGCTCATGGCATTCATCAGGGTCATCATAAAACACATTATTAGGAAGATTTAGACAATATTATTAATGGCATCATCAGCATGGCAGCTGCCAGTGTGGCAGAAAATGCCTGTAAATTGCATTTTCTTCTGAAGTGACCTTGTTAGATTGAGGCCACTGCAACACTGTGCTTGTAAACATCAATCACCTAAAGAGCTGTAAGGTAAAAAGGACAGTTACACCACATCAGGTCAGTTATATACAGCCTAAACAACAAGTGGTGTCCCCTTCAGTGTGGGCTGTAAAATAATTGCTTCCTTCAAACAGATGGTGTCTTCAGTAGCTTTTTACATGAAATTCTTTGGTGTAATTTACCTATTCAACCCTGCAGACAGCGTCAGGTCAACGTCTGCTTCACTGCACTTGGCTTTGCCTTGGTGTGACTCTTCAAAGACTCTGGCTCTCTCAGATTTTGTCTGATACTGTGCGGTCGGCACGGGTGGTAGGAGAACTCAGATCCTTTGCTAAACTAAAGGTACAAATACATTAATGTTACAATACTCCACAACAAGTAAAAGTGCAAAAGTAACATTCAGCAAAATTATCAGCTATCAAAATGCATAAAAATGATCCCTGTAACTGGTAAATGTTGATGTATTGCATTATGAGATTGATTATTCTGATGTATCAATGCTTCAGCAGTTTGGTTATTTTTCCAGCCTAAGAGTTCAGTCCCCGATGTCACAACATAGATCTTGTGGGGGGGCTTGTGAGATGATTAGTGCGGTAGAAAAGACCAAAAAACACAAAGCTCTGCCACACAGATTTGTATTCATGTTTTGTTCTTCTTTGATCGTTGCTGTTGTTTGTGAAATACTGAATAGTTTCACGTCTTTGGGTCTCAGACACTTATTTAACAAATATCCCATCTGACAAGTTTAAAGAGGAAATGGGGCCAAAAGTAGAAACTGCTTGTTCATAAGGGGTCACAAGCCAAAAAGATTTGGAGACAGTAGTTTAATCTTTAATGGTGCATTTTATTTTATACATTTTTTTAATATAAAATCTTAATCTATTACTATAACTGTCAGCTGAATGGAGTGCAGTGAAAAGTAAGTATTTCCCTCTGAAATGCAGCGATGGAGTATAAATAAAGTAAAATAAAGGGATGTACTTAGTTACAGCACTTGGGTAAGTGTACTTAGTTTCTCTCCCTAATAATTTAAAGACCTCATTGATGACAGCTTCAGATTAGAAAAGAGATTTTTTTTAAATACCACAGTCGTCAAATGTATCGTGCAGCACAGATGAAGGATACATCACAGTGGCAGAACTCTAAATGATCATTGCATATTGATCTGAAACAAGTTTATTGCTGTTAAAATACTTACCAAGCCTAATTGTCTTGGTGTTTTTACTGAACCTTATGCTCATTAGCTTTAGTTAAGTCAACAACAGCTGGGACGTAATCCCACTCAAGGTGCTGGAAAAGTCTCAGTGTAGAGGAGATGTTGGACAACAAGTGACTGATCCTGTGACTTCCTGTGTGATTCATTTGTCAGCTGTGAATGGCTGACCAGGCAGACAGCTGAAACCACCGATCAATCTCCAAAAGCCTTTTTTTTTTTCTGTGGCGATCAGAGCAGCCCATTAAAGTCAGGGAGCAGACATCCATCCAGCTGCAGACAGCGTGTCGATAGCCAAGGCAGCGCTGTGACAGACTGTGCCATTTTTAGGTCGATAATGCTTTAGATCTGCATGGACTCCCTGTGATCAGCTGCTCCACATTTCTCTCTTAATGAGCCTCTGTGTGTGTGTGTGTGTGTGTGTGTGTGTGTGTGTGTGTGTGTGTGTGTGTGTGTGTGTGTGTAGGGTGGGCTCACTGGGCTGGGTGGGGGGGTGTCTGTCTGTTTCCATGTCTGCGTGTGAGGGTCTGTGATGTCTGACTGCTTGTAAGCATGTGCTGTGTGATCTCACATACAGTATGTGTGTTCTCAGTTTCATGTGTCTTACACTTCTGCTAATACAAATCTTTGTACACATTCTGGACCTTTTAGAAACAAGTTAATAACCTTTTCTGGCCCCTGACCTCCATCACCAAGTTCAAAATATTCTCATGACCCCAGCAATTAATGAGTTGTCAAGTTGTCTTGTGTATTTTAATATTTTAATATTCTAAACTTCTATTACTATCCTATTTTCAAAGGCACAAAGGAAGCTTGGAAAAATATCTCAAAACCTTATAGACCACACATCATCGGTTTTAGACATCTCCGGTGACCCCGTCTGCATATCAGCTGACCCCAAGTGGGGTCTTGACCTCAAAGTTAAGAAACTCTACACACTGATTTCTACTGAAATACCAAGTATGTCTTGCAAGAACAACACCTAATTGCTTGAAATATATATGGAAAAAGTAAATAGTTAGTCTGAGCAATGATAAATATAACTCAAAGACAAAGGAAAACACACACCACAGACCTGGTTACAGTGATGTCTACAAGGTGCAGAGCAGAAAATAACAGCAATGACTACCTAACACAAAATGTTTCACCATGATCATAAAACATGGATTTCATGAATCATAACTTCAGTCATGTGAATGCTGAGCCCATATAGTAGCTTTCACCATGCTGACTGTGTTGGGGAAGCTACTTATAGCTTTGTAAGCTACCAGTCGCCTTGTAGCAGTTTTCTGGGGATGTTGGATCAGAGTCTCAGTCTGACAAAACAGAAGGAAAACCAGCACAACCCTACAAAGGAAATGATACCTCGTACCAACCCTCACTACCTGGGTATAAAAAGGCTGAACTCACAGGCAGCATACATCAACTCACAGCCAAATCCCGCAGTGCATTTAACAAGAGCAGTGAAAATTCGGACAAACAAAAAAACTAAAATACCCCAGTTTTCATGCAAAAGTCCTGGAACGTCGGTTCGGTTAACAATAATTGTTCAAGTATGGTCATGGTGATTCTTCCTCAGGCTGAGATTCAGGAGGTTTATCCATGAGGACTCTGTAGCTGTGTAACCACTGAGCAACGCCCACTCCTGGCTTAAATGCATATGCTCTACACAAAGGTCAAGTGTGTGGTGGTGACTGCCTGATAAATGCATTGCCTGAGAAAGCCTTCAATTACAGCAGACAAACAAAAATAATTCCTTTTATGGCCAAAAATTGTTTGTAGTTCCAGTAGTTTAACTATTTCAATCACCATGCACATATGACTGTAGCTGAAGTACCAGCAAGCTACTGAAAAATGTAGTTAAACTACTTGTTTAATTACACTGCCTGCTGTCTCTGTTTAGTATGAGTCCTCCAAACCTCAAGGTGACCCCACCCTGCAGCTTCAGAAGTCTGGGACGCCCCTGATAGCAGTCTGTCCTGTCATCTCACTGGTGCAGTGCGGCTCAAGGTGGCATTACTTTCATTCATGACATGCTTTAGTGGTTTGACCCTCTGACCCTGGCTGACTTTGATCGGTTCTTGGCTCTTTCTTACCTCCATCTAAAGAGCATGTAGAGTAGTTTGTAATTGTCTGTATCGATTACAGAGAGTGGATATTGTCTCTGTGTCTTGCATGATAGAAAACCAATGATTCCCAGTGCCCCTCACACGAAAATTAGCATTGACAGTGTGACTCACTATGACTCCCCTTTAATGACTCTATTGTCTAGAGGGACTGTAGAGGCTGTTTTTATTTATTCATCTCCTTATTTTTACTCTACCACATACTCATACAGAAACCAGAAATACTGATCCCCAAACAAACCAGAGCACATTTCCAAATCTGTGCTGGGACTCTGGGACAAAGCACTTTTCTGAGCATCCAGGTTGTCTTTACGTCAAATTACCACAAATCGCACACAGTTAATTTCCTCTTTAGTCAATGATTGTAGACAAGTCGCTCCACAGCAAGAACCACTGTGCTCCAAATAAGGTAGATTGTAATAAAGTTTCTGGCACTTTGTAAGTTTTGTGTTTCTTCCCTGCAGTATTTAAAGTTCCCCTCAGACATGTTGTAAAAATACTCTGCTATGAGTAATATTTTGTTTAACTTGGTTTTCCCACATAAAAAGTGAAAAAAAAAAAGTTCTGTGAGCACATGTACACTCATTTCCTTTCTGTATCAGGCCTTGTGCCCTGCCCATCGTGTGCACTATGTTAAGAGGTGAAAGAGCAGAGAGTATCAAGATGGTTAGAGGAGGAAACATCAGAGAGACTCAGCCCTAACTCTCTCTCTCTCTGTACTGAAATGGTTTCAGGTTTATTTAGCCCCGCCCTTCGTACCCACAAGTTAACAGGATTGGTTGCTGAGGTTTGAGATGTATGAAACCCTGAATCTGTTTTCATGAGTCATTGGTTCACTGCAGTACCATGGAAACAGTCATGGTGTTTACTGATTATTTCCCTGATTATATGTCTTGTATTATATAAAAAACATCATATGGATGTTAACAAGGTTAAAAACATGATTTTTATTGGAGTCCGTCTTTAAAGTTGTAATTACTGCAGAGGCATTTACTTCAAAATCTGCAGAAAGCACCAGAAGTTGATGTGACCACGTGATGATGACAACACTAGGAGACAGTAAGCCAGTAGCATAATATTAAAAACCATTTACCAGCCTTGACAGCTTTTATAGCACAAAATTTCAGCAGTGTACTGCTTTATCAGTACAATCAGGGTTTAAAGCTTAGGTGGTGGAAGGAGATAAAAGCTGCCAGAATAATCACCTCAGACACAATTAGCCTCTTCTCTAAAGCCCTGAATCTTCTTTGTCACAAGAAGCAGCAGGATTTAAGGGAAACGTGACCTTATAGTAATTTAGAGAAATCCCAGAACTAACGGTATCACCACTGTGAGAGGGGCCGCCAGTCCTTTCAGCTGTCAACTTATTTGTTTGTGTAATTATTCTACAGCAAAGGCATCACAGTTAATTTGACAGTGATATAGTGCTGGTTAAAAATGCTGCGTGCAAACTTGTCCAGAGCCTCCACCTCTTAATTACAACTCTATTCCTGGGAAAATAAATTGTTGTTACTAAATGTATCTGGTATTATTTTTAATTATACAGAGTTAAATTAGTTTTGCAGTACACTTCTGTCATGTGCCAACATTAAGAGGTGATATTATTAACCTGACAGATTTCTCAATTTTATTACAGCTGCAGTGTTGGGAGTCTAGTCTTGTTCTTCCTCTGATCAGAGCTCAACAGCAGACACTTGCACACCACTGATTCAGAAAAATATATTATGCTTTAAACTCTGACATCAAGCTTTCATGGGTAATTTCACAGCTTTGTAATGAATAATTGCACGGACGTGGACTTTAAATTTAAAGTTGAAAATCAAAGGCAAGCATGGGCAGCTGTAAAATGGAAGCTGCTTCTTCATGCATGAAAAGTGAAATAAATGGTTTGTCATCCATAACAATAGAGACACGACTTGATAAAGAAAGAAGCCTCACATATAAACACAGTAAAGGCATTGTTGTCTCTGGGCTGGATGTGTATATATGATTAGGGCTACCTCCTGAGCAAAGCAGGTATCACTTTATAGCTAACACTTATGACATTTCTCTCCCAACCGCATTGTCATTCAGATTGGTCCTTTGGTCCGGCCTCAAATATTGTTTCTTTTCTTAGTAGTGTCTCAAAAACTGATGAATGGATTGCCATGACATTTGGTACAGGCGTCCGTGGTGCTCAGAGTCTGAATCTCATTTCATGCAGCACCATCATCTAAATTTGTACAACATTTTGGTTTATGACTACTGCCTGCAAATCTAATGTAACTCTTGTCTGCCTCAGCTGGGTGCCGTTTGTAGTATACTAGCATGTAAACTAAGATGGTGAACATGGTGACAGAGCTGGCCCAAAATGAATGACTATATATTTACCTCCACCAAAGAGGTTATGTTTTCACTTGTGGCTGTTCACTCGTCAGCATTGATCCGTCAGGATTTGCACCAAGCTTGTTGGAGAGATGAGAAAAAGACATTAAATTTTTGTTAAATCGGCGGATCCAGGAATTTTTTTTATCACTTTCCTCAACATAGTGAGATAGGGAGTTTTTCTCCATTTTCATCAATATCTCTCCTTGGCAGAGGAGTGTGCTCTACCAGGAGTGCCATTCTAGTTTCCACTGGTATTTTTGTGAATTTGACATGAATCAAGAATACACTGGTGCTGCCTCCAGGACAGAGTGGTAGGTAACACGTTTTCCCCTCCGGCCTGACTGTACTTCTATGTGCTCCATGTGAGACCGTTCAGTGCTACAAATCCATACAAACACATACACAACTCTACTCGCCTTGATACTCTCGCTATCCTCGACATTTCCCGTACATTTCCAGTAGGGCGGCTAATTAGAAGGTCGGTGGTTCGTTCCCCGGCTCCTCCAGGCCACATGTCGAAGTGTCCTTGGGCAACATATTGAACCCCACATTGCTCCTGATGGCTGTTCCATCAGAGTATGACTGTGCGTAGGAATGTGATGTATGGATGTGTGAGTGAATGCGTGAATGTGGCAAGTAATGTAAAGCGCTTTGAGAGCTCACCAGATTTATCTATATACCACAGTCAGACAGTAGACTCAGTGCTTGTTAGCCTGTTAGCGTGTTAGCCTGTTAGCCGTATTACTTATCCCTGCTGCCTGCAGAGTGTGGAGAAATTCGCTGCTGTAGTTTGGTGAACTGTTAGTAAATAACTGTTTTACATTTTGCTTTAAATACCTTTATGATCTGCAGGTTATTTGCTTTCTCTTGGCCTGAAAGGAAAAAACATCAGTGTCCTTTCTGCCACAGTCATAGCACTCTACGCTGTGACGCCCCTTACATTGTCTTGGAGGTTGTCCTTGCCCACATCGGCAGGCAGTTGGTTCGCATGGGAGGGTCGTCAGCTGATGCTGTTCACTTGGGTCTTCCAGAGCATAAAAGCTGGCCCATGTGCTCACTTGTCCTCTCCCTTCCATCTGCTGACATCTATTTGTGTTAGTTTTGCATCCTTTAAAATCACGAATCCTTTAAATTATGTGTGTATAGCATTTTTTCTCAATATAATTTTATGACACAACCAGGGCTGTAAACTAACTTTTTGGCTCACCTGCCAAGGGGACCGGTAGATGAAAAAATCTACCGGCCAAGTAAATTTTTTACCGGCCAAGTAATAAATTGCCTCTTTTTGTTACATATACATCTGTTTCAGTACTTTTCATTGAGATAACAGTATTATATAGCGATATATATATTAGGAAAGAGACCAAAATATTATTCAAAATACATTTTGAATATTTTGAATATTCAAAACATTGCGAACATGGGCAGTGCCAGTACCAGTTAACCTCCTGTTCTGATAACAAATGATAATAACAAAATTCAAGGAAAATAAAAAAAAAAAATAGAACAGAACAAAGTGGATCAGTGCATGATCTTTGGTCTCTTCTGATAAAGACGTCAGAGCAGTCACGGCAGGTTGAGTGAAGAGATGCTCGGACTGAGCCCGAGACACTGATTTGCAAACAGCGTGACATTTTTCTTCCTTCGTGCTCTCGGATGGTCTCGAGTTTCATCGTTTTATTGCCAACCACAAATTAATTGGTGCGCTGCTTTCTCCTCTATACTCTTTCTTTTTGGGTCACTCACACCGGGTATGTACCTCCACATTGCTGCGCCGGAACAACACTGCGCGGGCTGGTGGTGATGCGTGGAGGCTGATTTATACTACTGCGTCAAGTCGACGCCGTCACGACGCAGAGCCTCTGCGTCGACGTGAACTCCCGACACAGAGCCTCTGCGTCCGTCAACGTGCACCTCCAAAAATGTCTAGGCATTTTATCACAGCAATGTTTTGCTATATTGTGACAAACACTTACCTGCCCCATGGCATGTAGCCCTCCAAAATTAAGTCGCCAGGGGAATATTTTAGTCGCATTTGGCAAGTGGCGACCGTTAGTTTACAGCCCTGGACACAACAATGCAGCCTAATCAGACGCAGTTCTTCTCTGCCTGAAATAAACGTGAAAAGATCAATGCATGTCTCCACAGGGACTCCCACTCTGCCTGAAGTTGTTTTGCTTCCTCAGTGCCACAAGGAGAACATAAATGACCAAAAATAGATAAATAACAAATGACATTAGATTTCATTAAGCAGATAATTAGTTGCATGGTAATGTCTTTAAAACCAATGTAGTACAGTGCTGATCAACATGATGCGAGCTGTTTTTGAAGTAAGACCCAGTGGAACAGATATTGGCGTGTTATGGACAGTTTTCAATTTGGGTAAATAACACAGGGTCGGTTTTTATTGATTTATTTAATTTCTTCACAGAAACATGTTTCTTGGGGAAAAATGATAAATTGTTCATTTGTGTGTGTATAAGGGACAGACAGAGAGGACAGCGTTTGACAAAATAGGAAAGACAGAATGACGGTGATAGAGGAATATACCTTGTATTGTTACCGACTATGCTTCTTTCCAATCACGTCTGTGGGGGGAGATGAGTCCTTGGCATCTTCTACACAACATCAGCAGTGACAGGATGTCATTAACTCCACTCCACTCTCTTTGTTGTCTTAAGAGTGCTGTAGCACCACCAGACAGAAGCAAATAGATTCATACCTCTGGATAAAAGCAGGTCTGACTCCTGGCTGATTGATGTAGTAAACGCGTCAACATCAGAGTGTGTCTTTTCAGGAAATATTCCATCCATCACCATTTCTGCAACTGTGAGAAGCTTAATTAATGGTGACCCAATGAGTGAATGTGTCATCTCTTGCACTGGGTAGATGTGTGTGTGTTTGTGTGTGTGTGTGTGTGTGTGTGTGTGTGTGTGTGTGTGTGTGTGTGTGTGTGTGTGTGTGTGTGTGTGTGTGTGTGTGCGTGTGTTGAGTGCTAGGACTGTCCATGAAAGAGTAATGAGCTCTTCCAAATGATGCATCAGTCCCCAGTGACTCTGAGAGATACAGGGGAAACCAATCTTTTACGCAAGGAATATTGGTGTGACATTTCACCAGAAAGCAATCGCCACCATCTGCTTCACAGAGGCAGTGTCGCTTCCTCCTGCCGTTCCAAGAGCGTAGGCGAGAGCGTCATGGGAGTCCCCCTGAAGGTGGCTTGCTTAAAGGAGCGCAAAGGTCCTGTTGTTGTGTCCTCACTCCACTGCATTCACCATAAGCCTGGGCACAGTCCGGAGTAAAGGTGCCTGTTTCTCTGTGTAGCTGCACAAACATACTGTATGTGACAGGAATCCAGATGGGTTGTTTAGGGGAGACACCTCAGAAAATGCATATTCAGATGTGTGCACACCAACGCAGCAGCTGAGCGGTGTCGGTCTCTACGGGACACAACGGAGTCTTGCTTAGGTTGTTTGCTCAATAGGACTTGACATGTAGCCCAGACTAATAGATTAGAAGTGTCTGGGGTGAGCAAATTCCTCTGCCTCTTTCCCTCCATTGCTCCTTTCTCTTCCTCACCACTGATTTTATTTGATGTGACAGAGCTTGGAAGTCGGGATTTTACACTTAGATGTGACCGTGTCTTCTCTGCCTAGGCAGCTAAATATTTTCCAGCAAAATAGTATGATTGTTAGCCCTATGATCAACTGCACACGCACAGTGACATACCAGTTGATGATGATTTATGGCGTAGGTTTATCTTGATATTAAACAGACATGGATAATGTTTATGAACAACCACATTAAGCCACCAAAAGATAATAAATGCAATAAAGATACACAGCACTGTTCCACACTCTCATTAGCAGATATTTGGCCTAAGGAGGCTATAATGAGCCATAATGGGAAGACATCCATCTGTATACTTCAGTTGTTTTCTCAGATTCACACCCTGGTTGCCTCCAGTGGGATGATGATGAACAACAGGCAGCATCTCCCAGCTGGTCCCTCTTTCATCTTGGGTTGCTGAATCACCTACAGTCCCTTCAAGAATGTTCCCAGTGAGCGATTTCCATTACTTGAATAGAGAATGGCTTTTCATCTTTTATCACTATAAACACAATCACTTTCTCCGTCTCTCTGTTCTCACATCCCTCTGTGTGACTAGCACCTGCACATTCTGGGCATTTGGTCCTTTGACCCTTTCAAACACAAATGTCATAAATATTGTAATTAGAAATTAATTAACTAATAAGATGCAAGTAAAAAACATATTCACTCATATATATACTGTAAGAAATTATTGTTAGTGGAAGTGGTAACACAGGAATGCTGTTCACCTGACATCATGTTCGGAGTTTTGCCCAAAGGGTTTCATTTTTGTTTCATCAGACCAGAGCATCTTTTTCCTGCTTTAAATGCCGTTTGGCTCCAAGCAGGCTGCCATTTGCCTTTTACTCAAACCAGCTTCCACCTACCATAAAGACCTGATTGATGGAGTGCTGCTGAGGCGGCCATCCTTCTGCCAGGATTTCCCATCTCTGCAGAGGACTTCTGAAGCTCTTTTAGAGTGACTGTTGGGTTCTTGGTCACCTCCCTGATCAAGGCCCTTCTTGCCTGGTAACTCAACCAGGTGGACGGCCAAATCTAGGAAGAGTCCACGTGGTTCCAGACTGCTGCCATTCCTTAATTATTGAGGCCACTGTGCTCCGGTGAACACTGAAAGCTTTAGAAATTATTTTATACCCTTGCCTTGATTTATGCCTCGCCACAATTCTATCACACAGGTCAATAGAGAGTTTAATGGATCGGCTTTTGTCCTGACATGGAGGACCTTTTATACACAGGTCACAGACCTTCAGTTTGCCACATGTGGGCTCCAGTCAAGCTGTAGACACATCTCATGACAAATTTTAACAAACAGGATCCACCTGATGACAACTGCCACAGCAAAGGGTCTGAATACTTTTGTAAATGAGACATTTCAGCTTTTTGTTTTTCAAAAAATACGAAAAAATATATAAACCATGCTTTCACTTTCATTAAGGGGTAAAAATACAGATTTTATAACGATTAGAACTGTCATCATTGTGGAGTAGCCTGGCTTCTCTCAACATACACATGACACATATTACATAAAGCTGCATTACTTAGTATTTTCATAGTAACTATTAAAAAAGACTAATGTAAAACATGCCAGCAGTAGTTAGGAACCCACAGAGAATTATCACTGCACTCAGTGATAATGAGCAGATTGCCTCAGGTCTACAGAGCATTGCAGCTTCTTTCACCTAAAATTAAAAAAAGCCCAAATGACCAACAAATGACCCATGAGTGTTAGTTCACTCTCACTGCTCTCACCAACATTGTTTCTAGCTGCAACAGGATTTTGGTTTTAGCAAAAAAAAAAAAAAGCAAAAGCTTTGATAAACATACTGGACACCTGCCCAGTACTAAATTGCAGACAAAGTTGGCGAAGATAGTGTGGCACATCCAGCAGCTTCAGAGCCAGATATTTTCCCCAGGAGTCTGCTAAAAGGAGAGTGAGTATTTTCCTTACATCATACAGGTGGCAAGGCGCACGTCTCTTAATGTTGTACTGGGTCTGCTGGATGTGTAAATAGGTCACTGCTCAACACATTTGCTATTACCTTAAGGTGATTATAAATATTTTGTTTCCAGGTTATTAGTATTATCACTTAGTAATCACCTTTATATGAATACCAGTTACTTGTGAAGACTGTTATACTTACACTTTAATTACTTATTCTCTAATTAACGATATTTGGTATAATTAAATATAATCTAATTACAGATATTCTGCTCTACCAATCATCTCAGTGCAATAACTTTTACCTGGTAATCACATTTACTTCCAGTCAGCCCTGTGTAGTTACTGGCATTCAGTTTAGGGACACCAAATGACTAGAGGCATGTGTTAATGTCCATATTTACTCAGCTCACTCAATGGGACAGTATAAATGATTACATTTATTAAATCAAGTGGACTCTTGCAGGTGTTAAACTTTTTATGACTGTTACAATTGTGTAGCTTTCTGCCTAAAACTGCAACAAACATTAGCAGGCTGATGCTGTTTATCGAGAGGTTGTCCGTTTTTTAAACCGGCAGACAAGCACACAAACTGTCAACCAACAAGTATCTGTCAGAGTGAACAGCAGGCACCTCCACCTTTACTGTAGCACACAATTTTCCTCCACCAGAAACTAACCTGAGATTAACTAAAATGAAAACCACAGGGCCAAATAAGTGAGTGCAGAGAGCCGGCCAAAGCTCAGTTTGTTTCCATAATCAGTTTCATTTAGACCGTGTGGTCCCCCTGGAGCGGCTGCAGCTTTTTGCACAGTGTAATTCTAACACCAGGTGGATTTCGGAGACACTTAACCATACCAGACAAGATACAGCACTGCAATTATAACAAATTAGGCAATTATCACCATTCCCCAGCACCATAGGGGGATGAATGTAGCCCTCACTATGCAGTGAGTTGATGATCCAGAAGATCAATGGAGTAAAGGGGAGAGAGAGAAAAGGCAGTGGGGCTGCTGTTCTAAGAAACAGAAATAGGCTTGTTAAACTATTATGTTCACATCATGTCTCACAATATGTGATCACAGCCCCCGCTACTTTCAGGGAATTTTTACCCACAGTTTCTCACATGTTGTGTGTGTTATCATCTAACAACTGCACAGAATCAGAACATGCGTATCTTTCTTGCACAAGAATAACATCATTGCCTCTGTGCATCTTGTAGAAATGTTTCATCACTCTCGGCAGTGTCATGAGCCTCCAGCTGCAGACAGCTCGATAGTCCTCCGCCTTCTCTCATATTTCTTGTATTATTGCTGCAGAACACATAATATTAATTCTTCCAAGAGTACACACCTTGAGATATCAGGGTTTTTCGAGGTATTATTGACGTCATCCCATCAGGCGTCAGGTGGACACACTCCTGCTGGAGCTTTACAAATCAAACTGTCTGCACTGCTGTCCTTGGCACATCCTAGAGGAAATTGATTCCAGGGGGAAGTAATGACACACTCGTACACATGCACGCGCACAAGCATGTACAAAGTGCATGCAAATACATGGCTGCACAAACACATCACACACGTAGACCGACAGATTTCTCCTCTCAGTTTGAAGTTGGGAAAAGTCTGATTGTGTCTGTCCTCTTGACTTGACCCCCAACCACCAATCCAAGCGTAATAATAGATCCAATCTGAGTCTGTCTGACTCTGTGTATCACCTGCGGGAGCAGCAGTGCAGGGAGAATTTACTGTAATCTTAGCATGTGTGGTGGTGTGTGTATTGGCATGCATGCTTCACAAACTGATTCTGGACTTTTGGAGACTTTCCCTTATTTGACCTTGTGCCAGAGAATAACCCAAAAACTCCCCTCTCCTCTGAGTAGCCAGTCGGGGTCACCACAAATAGAGATGCTGTCTCCTTCTCAGCTCTCATGATGTAACCATTGCTTCTTTCTGTTTCTAGCAGGACCGCTGATTTAGCTGCACTGTTACTAAAATGCAGTGAGTCACGATCCAGGTACAGAGTAGAGTATTGTGACACGTGTGAATTAACAGCTCAGTGAGATAAAGTGTGTGTGTGTGTGTGTGTGCGTGTGTGTGTGTGTGTGTGCGCGCGTGTGTGTGTGTGTTCATGCATAACATAATAAGAAAAATGATGTTGATGTATGTGTGCAGCCTAATACTGTGGTTCTTTATTTATATTAAGGGGGTCTTATTGTAAAGTGTAAAACCCATCATCATTTATCATTATTTACCACTTATAAATAATAGTAACTCAATAAATGATGATGGGATTTACACTTATACAATACAATAAGGCTCCTTTTACCAGTTATAAATAGTCATTAGTAAGATTAATGTAGTAAGAATTAACTTGATCTTTATCTTCTTGATGAGTCTGCATCAATGTATGAAAACTGTGATATAACTTGTTTATAATTGTTTATTTATGATTATGAAGTGTTAACGGCCGAATTAATAACCTAATTATAAACCGTTGATAAATCCTTTATAAGGGTAGTCTTATTGTAAAGTGGTACTAAAAAATATTTTCTTGCCTGAATTGTCAAACTACCCTCGAGTAAGCCACTAAAACCTAAGAAATGTTACTGAAACTCCAGCAAACGTGTTTCATTTTCTGGACCATTCAAGTATAAAACTCAAAAGGTGCAGTAAGGGTTAACAAAGCCGTCCTAAATGTAAAGTTTAGTGAAAACACTGAGGCGTCAGATTTGCATTCAGCTCAGCTCCTCTGCTCGCAATTGCTGGAATAATTAAAGTGTTTTGCTCTTACTGCTGCCTCTGCTCCATCCAAACAAAACTGCTAAAGTACATCATTACACTTCTTGGCTGTTGAGAGAACAAAAATGCATTCCCAGCCTTTTAGGCCTTTTAAACAGGACGAGATGAAGAATTTCAATATGAAGTCTGGGAAATGATTTTCATAAAAGTCAATGATGAAAAGTAGAATAGAGCTGTTCTATCAGGTCATTTAGTGCAAACCATTAAAGTTCTGTGGGAAGACTATTGTGATTTAGATACAAAAACATCTGTCTCTCCGCATGAGCCACTTAATAGTAGTATATCTTAATGGTCTGATCAAATGCCTGAGGAGGTTTTCTGGCACATACTGGAGGTTTCTTGCAGGGAGACCCGGTTTTGTGCTGTGGTTTCAGTCTGAGCTACGATTTGATATGATATTTGATGAACTGAAATGTTGTGATATTGGTAGATTTTATATAAAACAGGCTTAAGAAATGAGTAATACAGGGCGTCGAGTGGCGCAGTGGGTTGAGCAGGCGCCCCATATGTAGAGGCTACAGTCCTCCCTGCAGTCCGCCCCGGTTCGAGTCCTGCATCAGACGGCCCTTTACTGCATGTCAATCCCCCTCTCTCTGCCTCCCCATTTCCTGTCTCTCTCTGCTGTGCTATCCAATAAAGGCATAAAAAGCCCCAAAAAAATGCTTTAAAAGAAATGAGTAATGCTCACATTGTAGCTTACAAAATGAGATTTGAAATGAGCCACCCTAGCTGTGCAGCAAGAGTTTTTCCTCCCCACTGTTGCCAAGTGCTTACTCACGGTGGGAACTGTTGGGTTTTTCTCCATAATATTGTAAGGTCTTGACCTTACCTTCTTAAGTGCCTTGAGATAATGTTTGTTTGGATTTGGCGATATACAAATAAAATTGAATTGAATTGAAATTGTATCGAATAGTTATAGATATGGCAATGTCAGTCTGTTTATTGGTCTACCCTGTCAGTCCAGACTGAAAATCTCATAGCCATTAAATTATGTACGGACATTCATGGTTTCCTCCTCATGACTGTGACAGAAATATGTTGGCACAGACATTCACGTTAAACTCAGGATGAATTATCAGTTTGGTGATTTGTTAACTTTTCGTGTAGTGTAGCTTTATCTGAACTTGAATTAATTAGCAAATATCACTATGCTAACTAAAGATGGTGAACATTATACGTGCAAAACATTAGCATGTTAGCATTGGCAGTACAGGCATGTTAATATGTTTACATTAGCATTTAGCTCAAAGCACCAGTTACACCAGTACAAGATAGCTTTTCTTCTTTCAACATAATATTCCTTGCAGTTTTAGTTGTTGCAGGTCGGCACACAAGTCTACTTACTCTTAATAAAAGAAAGAGATACCCATTAGAACTAATGTATTAAATCTGAATAAACATGCCAGAATGGTAAATAATGCAAAAGCCATTTGTAAAAAAACAAAAAAAAAAAACAAAACAAAACAAAAACAAGTATTTTCCTTCAACAAACCATAAAAATCTAACATGAGTTTGATTGAGACTTCCTAATGGTGGTGTAAAGAGATCTGATCAGCCATCTTTGTTCAGTATTACCTGCAATCTGCATTTGCATCAGATCTGTAGGTGATAATTAGCTATGCCATGATCCATATAATGACAGATTATTTTGGGAGATGCTCACAGATCAGACGTGGTGGGAAGAGGTAGAAAGTGGGGGGAGAGGAAGAAACGAGCACATTGAAAAGATCAAGTCTTCCCACACTGTTTAAAGCAAAGGGATAGTAGCAGATGGTAATGTGCAACAACACGGAACGCCTGCTTAGTAACAGAGTTTTATATCACCAATATAGAGCAGACTGGAGATGACGCCTGTGCTGCCAGCTTCAATAAGTTCCCCATTAGACACGCTGTCTGGTATGTTTGTGTACAGTACGTCTGCTCACACACAACAATACACACACGGAGGCACCACCACCTAGTTCTTATTCCCTGTCAGCTCTGCATTAATAAGCTCAGTGTTTTTTTCCCACATTTACAGCAGATTTCCATGTTCTTCATCTCTCTTGTCTTTGTTCACAGTAAATGTGAAAGGAATCAAATTAACAGAGGTTCTGTTAACTTTACAGGAGGCCGATTTTCTGTCATAAAACATTTGATCAAAGCGCACTCTTTTGATTTAGTAATTAATCATTCAAATAAAATCACTAAAGCAACTTTGATTATCAAGTAGACCTCTAAAAGCTTTGATGATTACATGTGAGACTGATTTTTAAAAAAAAAAGAAACCCTATGTGCCTTTTTCTTTCCACATGATGACTCACACTTTTAGGTCTCGATGATTAAAAGAAATGGTTTGACTGGGTTTAAGCTCTGCTGGTTACAGGTAAGGAGGAAAGCAGACTTTTGCCATGGCCTTTCTCTAATGATCTGAGCTGCCATCTGCACTCAGCTGTGTGCCAGGCGGGCCCTGGGCCTTCCTTACATCTATCACCACAGTCAGAGGGTAATGATACAAGTGAGCCAAGGGGAGGCATGGGAGGGGGCAAGACATCAATGTCTTCCTCCTCAGGAGTCACAGTGACCTACACACACATAGAAAGTCCTGACTTTTGGATTTGGTTGACATTGGGCAAATATACAAATCCTGTTACTGCTTCTCCAGTCCCTATGCAATCCTAAAGCCATTCTATAATTAATTACTTTCCTCTCCCTGACATGGAAAAAGATTGACAACTGTTCTGTTTTTTCGTCTGTACTTTTTGGCCTCCCTTGATATGTTAAAATGTCACCCGTAGTCACTGTGAACTCATTTACTGATTTTTCCATGCTAGTTTGGTGTGGCCGCGGGGGTTTTGGCTCTGCTCCTGGGGGAAAAGCCTTTACACGTTTAGGAGTAAACAAAAGGAGACTGATGTAATTGGCCTCCGGGTAAATATTATTTCAAATGAGCTCAAAAGAAATACTTGGAAAAAAAAACAGCATTTCGTGGATTTCTCATTAGGATTTTCCAAGTGAGCGTGACCTTGTTGCTGATGTGCATTTAAATTACCTCTGTGCCGCTCGGTTATTCTCCCCTCATCACTGGAATGAATCAAAAGTCAGTAATCTAATACTGTTATGATGTAGCCTACATGTACATTCAATTTTAGGCTTAATCATAATATTTTTTCTGGTGCTTTTTTTTAACTAAAATTAAAAAAAAAAAACAAGCATTTTTTATTGTTGTCTCTGGGATCGCTGTGGGAGTCACTGTGCAGCTGACAGCCACTGGATCACAGTCTGTGGTTTTTTATGGCCAAACTTACTCGCTGTTAGAACCAGCAGGCTATATGTGACACCTCTGCCTGTCCACACATATTAAACTGGAGACAGTGAGTTTCATTTTCAATTATCCCTTGACCTCTGAGGCAGATTAGTTTCACTGCTCTAGTCACTGAAATGTGTATAAATGTACAAATAATCTACAACTTGACAGAAATAAAGTGCTGACAGTGATGAAGAAGCTGCTCTGCTGTTTATCCAGTCACAACCAGGTCATTTCTCATTGCAAAATAAAATGCTCTTTAAATGAAAACCTGAAATCACTGTTGCTGACTGTACCAAAATATGAGATGACAAAAGAATTGACTTCTGAGAGCTGGAGCCTGCTCGTATCAAACGGCTCCTCATTCTTTAAACTGAAATCAATGCCACTAAGTGAGTGCTTTCTGTTGAATTCCTGCAAGTGCTACTGCCTCCACTGACAGAACAGTTTGTTATGCCGGTGACCAGAAGCAGGGAGAAGGGTACAACAACTCCCCTCCGCCCCAGTGGAATAACAAAACCTGTTTCATCCAGACACCTGGAGACTTGATAGAAAAAAGGAGACATGTGCAGGTTGCCTCTGCCTCTTCACAGAAAGGAGACAAAGATACAAATTGCTTGTAGAGTGGAGGATTTAAATTAAATATAACATTGAGGCAAGAAAAACTGGGACTGTGTCCACTGTATTCTCAGCCGGCATTCGTAGCCACACATTACGTCTATATTTACTCCTGTCAAACAAGGGAACAGTTTAAAGAATGCAGCAAATGTTTAACTGTAGGTGATACATCTATAGTGATATATGATACCCTGTCTGTGGCTGTCAATTAACTGTGAAAATACCCAACAGTTTATTAGTGAAGTTTATTGATTAATTAAAAAGCTCTTTCTGCCAACTAAAATGTTGATGCAGCCAGAAAATAAAATCCTCAGAGAAAAAAATCTATTCAACATGTCATCTCTGAATGGTTGTTGCTCTGCCTGTCAGGCTGTTTTAGATATTGTGTCAGTCAATGGAAGAGGCTAATTCCCTCTCTCCCCCCTCAGGCTTAAATGTACATCTCAATCAGTGAGAGACTCTTATGAAGACAGTGAGACCCTCCCTCTGCACATTAAAAAAACAAGGAAGTGTGTTGTGTATTTCTTGTTTAATACAGTTTGCTTTAACCACACATCTCAAGTAATCTTGTTGCAACACCACAATTTACACATCAACACTCTTTCAAGAAGGATACAGCTGGAGTTACTTTCAGACAGATTTGATCACGACAAGTATAGCTGGAGGGTGGACAACAGTGTGACACCGTCTACTGTAAACAACTACAGCATTCTCTGCCTTTTTAATCTGATGCGGTCAAATTTAGTTAGGCCTGTTTTGGTGAGGTGCCATGACAATGCACAGTAAGATATTATATTCAGGCTGTCCTGTACATTTGCTTTACTTTCTCATTGCCACTGACGCACTGGTTAACACATTATTGCACTGAGCTACAGAGAGGCAAACGGTCAGAAATCAGTGGAAGGAAGTGAGCTTTTTAGTCCAGAGGCCTCAGCACCCTGGACAGCTCCTCATGCAGCCGCACTGAATACGCAGCGTCACCCAACCTGACCGGGTGTCCTCCATGAGACTGCTTCAGTGTATTGATTCGTTCAGACTGTGCTCACTGGGTGAACTCCGACTCATGTTTGATAAGCTCGCCATGAGGGATTTGACTTTGTGTGCGTAATAGTTCCGCAGGTTGACCGAGGGCACCTCTTTTATCTCCTCGTCGAAATCACAGCTTCTCATCGCTATCTCCAGCTGCTTTTGTCTCTTATAGAAGAGGGAGAATTTATTGAAAATAAGAGTAATCGGAAGCACAACTACTAAGATCCCTGCCAGGATACACGCCGAGGCGGTCAGCTTGCCCGCTATGGACACCGGAACCACGTCTCCGTACCCGACGGTGGTCATGCTGACGGTGGCCCACCACCAGCACGCCGGGATGGTGGAGAGATCCTCGCTGTCCTCTTTCTCCACCGTGTAGGCCATGACGGAGAAAAACGATACCCCGACCGCCAGGTAGAGAAGCAGCAGGCCCACTTCTTTGTAGCTGTTCCTGAGGGTGGCCCCCAGGGAGCGCAGCCCCGTGGAGTGACGGGCCAGTTTCAGAATGCGGAAAATCCTCATCAGCCTCAGCACTTGCGCAACGCGTCCCAGGTTGGCCAGCGCCGGGCTGCTCTCCACCACCAGGTTTATAAGGAGCGTCAGGTAAAACGGAAGTATGGACACCAGGTCTATAACGTTTAACGGGTGCTCGAAGAAATGCAGGAGATCTGGCGCCACTACGAACCTGGCGACCAGCTCCAGAGTGAACCAGCCGATGCCAATGTGCTCCACAGTCTCGAAACGGGGGTCCTCTCCGGGTTGCCCCTCGCTGTCCAGCAGGCTGAACTCGCTCATGCTGTTCATGCACATAGTAGCGATGGAGCCAAGCACCACCAGGATGGAGAGGATGCTGATGATGCGGCTGGCCACGGAGTAGCCGGGGTTATCCAGCATTAGCCAGATGCGCCTCCGTGCGCTCCCGAGCAGCTGTTTGTCGAACTTGGTGGCGTCGTTGTAGAACTCCAACAGCTCGTCAAAGGATGAGGTGGTGCTGCCCTCGTCGCTCCGCTCATCCCAGTCCTCCCGATCCTGGTCCATTTTCCTACAGTGGTAGGCGCTGCTGCAGCAGGAGTCGATGAAGAACTCGTTGATGCCCCAGTACTCGATCTCCTGGCTGAAGGAGAAGATGCACAGCTCGGCCATGACATGCAGCCGCCCTGTGTTGTAGAAATTCAACACGTAGGGGAAGAGAGCGGGGTTTCTGTCGAAGTAAAACTCCTTCTCTGTGTCGTCGTAGTCGTCGCACAGCTCCAGGATGGACTCTTTGGACTGACAGCGGAGTAGACGCGCAAGCCTCGTCTCGGGGAACCGGGAGAGAGTATCGGACTGGAGACGCTTCTTGAAGCCGCCCACGTTGATGCGGATGGCCGCGTTGTCATCCATGTGAACCCCGCCGGCCGGTTCCCTCAGGACGTGACCTGTCATGTCTGCAGAGAGGGACACACATAGACGCACGGCGCACACAGAGAGAAAGCGTGACAGACCAAATCACACTGTCACGAAGAGAAAAAGAGGAAGAGACAAAGAGATGCACACAGTCAGAGAGAAGAAAGAAAAGAAGAAGGGGAGATATTGTGAACTGAGGCCAAGAGACAGATTTTATCCTTTGAGTTTATGACACATGCTTTAAAAGTGAAAGACTGAGCTGAATTACACCATGTGTGTTTTTACAGTTACAGGAAGAGCAGTTATTTTCAGCCTCGGCTTCACGGAAACAAAGACACATGGAAGAACTTACTTTAAAGCGCGGCCAGTTCTCTGGATCCTCCTACAAGAAGACTCCGCATGTGGACTCCACTGATGGTCGTCCCTCCACGGGGGGACACGCTGTGGCCTCACCGTGAAGCTGAGACCTCTGTCCCCTCGGGTCCAGACAGGCGCGTCTCTGTCAGGTTGAACCTCACAGCCTGAGCAGAGGAGAAAGAAGCCTCCTGGACTTGGCGCGGTGTCAAATGTGATGTTGCTTTCAGAAATAAAGAAATTTAGAGTCCCTTCCTTAAATATATCCGAGGGCTTGTTGAAGCTGGTTGTCCTCACATCATCCATTCAGCGGGTTTTACACCTTGTTCAGCGTCAGGTATCAGCCGCGAATTATGGGAGCCATAAGAGCTGATACACGCCTGGGTAGTGGCTTTTGTTTGTGCGAGGGAATTCCTCCCCCCCCCCCCTCTCTCTCTCTCTCTCTCTCTCTTTCTCTCTCTCTCTCAGTTCTTTCTATCTGTTGCTGCGCAGCAACACGTAGCTCTCCCTCTGCACCGCCCTCCTCCTCCTGAAGTGATCTCAGCATCATGGTGCTGAGGGGCGAGGCGCAGCTCCTCGAGGAGAGGGAGTCACCAAGTAACGAACGCGCGGGCAGCATCCACAGAGAGAGAGAGAGAGAGAAAGAGAGAGAGGGAGGGAGAGAGAGAGAGAAGAGCTGTGCTGACACGATATCAAGTTAAAATAAACTAAACCCGCTGTACATTACAGTCCTGCCATGGGAGATTAAACATTATTTAATATAAATTAATGGCAGAGACACCATAAGAATATTACAAGAAACCATGAGAGAGTATAACAGCCACAGGTGTACTGCAGTAATTTAGTGTTGCACTTCCATAAAGTCCAAGGACTCACAAGAGATTGAAAATTTTATTCCCTTGTATGGGTCAGCTCCAAAAATACTGGATCCTACATTTCAAACGATGTAACTGCAGCTGTATCTTTCATCAGACCCTCCCTGTCTGGTAAACAGCCACACCTTCAAACTGACTCCCAAATCTGAATCCCAAGCCTAGATAACTCCGATCACTCCATCAGGGGTTATTTAGTTAAACTTCACAAATCTCCTCGGGAGCTACACAAGATGTCATAGCTACATAAAATGTCTACATCACACATAAAATTTGGTACCAGAGAAGCAGCATAGCTCTCCTGTCTCAAAGGTATTACAGTCAAAATGCTGCTGTTGTTTTAAAGGACTGTTACATTGGTGGATCGATGCTTTCATGTAAAGGTCACAATTGATTAATGAGTCTATGGTCATTGATCAAACACATTTACTCTCATGCAGCTTGGATCAATATAATTATGACATTCAACCCAAGCCAACGTCTCCTCACTCGAAATGTTGGTCGTTAATCCTCACTACAGAGTCTGTGGAAAACTATGATGTTTCATCCAAGGAAGAAAAACCATATGAGCTTTTTCAACATCACCACCTGCATCTCCTTTTATCAGTACAGCGGTGACGTCATTAACAGCCCTGTCTGGAGCAGCCTTGCTTTTACTGATTAAGTGCTGAGGGTTTACTTTCACACGTCCCAGTGTGTCTGATGAAGGTGATAGCAGGCGGCTACAGACTAAAGCTGGCTCATAGGAATTCCCTTGTGTTTGTTAGTTGTTGTTGTTGTTGTTGTTGTTGTTGTTGTTGTTGTTGTTGTTGTTAGTGTACCATCAATCAGCTCTGTCAGCCAAAAAGGTGTCATGTAGCATTGTGTATGTGAAGCATTCAGGGAACATCTGTAAATTAGACACAAGGAGGCTGCTGGGGTTACTTCAGGCACACTCGCACAGAGCAGAGCCAAGGGTATAATTACAATGTCTTCCAATGTTATAGGGCATATCAGTTTTATTCCCTTCTTGGGATTTTTGTTTGGACATTTTACTCTGACATGCCCGATGATAACAAACGTGTTGTAATTATATCCTTGGCTCTGTGCGAGTGTGTGTTAAATTTGCTCATGTTTTTAACACAGCAATCGAATGTAAATTTTAAATAAAGTGGACTTATATTCTTAATTATCATATTCCTTATAAGAAACAGCCCTGACTTTGCATGTATTAAAGACACGCAGCAAGTTTACATCAGTCTCTGGAGAGTTTTAACTCCCAAGCAATGCTGGGAAGTCTGTAAATATGCTAGGCTACTTACACCCTGTTTAAGACAACGGCTTTCGCTGCATTTGAAAAGACATTCAGGATCATTGGAAGCAATTCCATACTTGTGTATTGTATTACAAAACTTTTCTGGAAATATAACCACAGGCTCCAGGCAGCACTGGAACTCTTTACCCCTGAATAGGCAGCCAGCACATTAATATTTCATCTCATTTTTTTTCTTCCAACAACTGGAGCTAACATAAGCATGTAAACCCATGGGATTGCCTGTGCGGATTGGGTCTTTAAAATTGTATTCAAACACAACATATCCTCTTTTTGAATGCTTCTGAGCGTTTAATACCTCTTCAGGTATTCCCAGTATGACAGCGCTATAGATCATCTCTTACGCCTCTACAGATCCACTACACCCTCACACAGCAGATTTGTAGGATTTGGGAAGCTTAACAAAGAGCCTTGAAAACACACACAGCCACTCTCTGCTGATTACAATGTGGTGAAATTACAGACTTTTTCCTATTAATGCTCCTCACTTGTGGGATCCATCTGTGGTTGTGTGGGAATGTTGTGGTACAATTATAATCCTATTTAGTCGCTCATTATCCTCATCCAGCAGGGTTGAGTGCCTGGGTATCATCATCCTCTGCTCACTGCGATTCCTTGATGTTTGTGATCTGTATCATTCTGATTATTTCTCCTCATATTTCCGCTCACTGTGCAACAATAGTGTCATATAATCCCATGTAGGCAATAACATGCCTTACTACGGCACGTGGCAGTGTTCAGATGTCACAGCTCTGAGGATTAGGCGACAGGCAGCGTTTCTTCTTTACCTGCAGAGAGATGCTCATTTTCTGAGCAGGATATCTGATTTAGGAGAAAATAATGGGTGTCTTCTCATTCTGAAAGCTCCATCAGTCCTGAATGGTATCTCTGACGGTGCACACACACACACACACACACACACACACACACCTCCGCACATTTCATTAGCGTAGGTGAAGGAGCTTGATTTTTGTTTCAGTGAATGCCATCAGGACTTTGTTCAGGATTACTTAGGTGGTCTGTTCTGAAGTATTCGTGCTAACCAGACTATCATCTGCTGATTATTCACTTTCTGCTTTTCATTGAAGCGGGTTGCTTTTGATTCATTCTTCTCCTACATGGTTGAGTTTAATGTGCTGCTTTGTGGAGGAGGAAATATTCCTCAAAGCTTCTTCTTCCTCAACAAGTCACCTTAGACCTGCTTTCTTCTTGCAAACCTGCCTTGGTTTTCAATACATTAATGTAAAAAAACTCCATTACAAGTAAAATCTCTGCAATCAAATTCCTGCTTCAGAAAAAATACAGAGATGACATATTAGGCCTATTATATATGACATGATTAGACTGTTAGTACTGATGCCCAAGTAGCATTTAACTGGTCTAGCTAATCTAGGTCTAGCTAGTTTTAGCTATTTTATACATTAAAGCGGTTTAGTCCAGTTATTGGCAACCTAGGGGTCTCCGGCCCCTCCCAGGGCCACAGGATAAATCTGACGGGTTATGGGATGATTAATGGGACATGAAAGGAGAAAAACAATGCACTACTTCTCAAATGTAGTATCATCTTTTGGACCATTCTCTTATATTTCCTGGGGTTTTTTTGTAAAATTTTGGATAGTTTGGCCTCTTAAGGTCTTGAGAACGTTTAAAGGAAGAATGTCTCTTTGTTGGAACTGCTAATGTGACAAGAGGCCCCAACCAGACATTGTGTTTTTGTAAACGCCCCAAGCCAAAAATGTTGGGATTTACATTGTACGTTGTACATTGTATTTCATAAATTTCAGTTTTTATGTTAAATATTAAGTTTAAAAGTAACTAGAAACTCCAGTTGTCAAATAAATGAAGTGGAGCAAAAAGCAGAAGCATTGAGTCGCATAAAATGTAAATACTCTCATGTTAAGTATGAGTTTTTCTGCTGCTGTTCAATCTACAGCTGAAGTCGGTGATTAGGCTTTTACAGTGCTGGCTGGTTTTGAGGAGCAAATCCTGTAAGAGCAAAATATGTACTGAGAATCTCCTGCATTTTAAATCATCATTTAGATTCTGCACACTCTTGGCAGGCTTTCATTCACGTCTCATATCTTTGATGGAGACTTTTCAGTGTAAGTCTTATTGTTATGTCTCAGCCCCGGAAAAAAATGTGCTCGGTAATAAAATGATGTATGGCTTGAATTTCCAGCTCTGGCCTTAAATCATAAGAAACAAACTACTGCGTTTGCCCATGAGATAAAATTTATTTGATATCAAACAATGTAGATATTAAATTGATTGCATGATTTGATATATTTCAATTAGGTGACCCTTTAAAACATCTTATAGTCAGTGGGTGTGTAGAGACTGGAATATGTAGTAAAAGGTTTCACAATGAGAAACTACTCACAGCTCTAAAGGCACCAGTTTGAAATCTTAATATTCAGATCTCATATTGTATAATCATACCCACACGGTCAAGAGGACACAACCATTATTTATCCTATTAAGCAAGACTTTTATTAAGTCAGTGACAATGACAGAGGTAGGTGAAGGGGTAGATAAGGAGTGGATGGAGAGGACAGGATGAGAAAGAGACAGAAAAGAAGAGATACAGTAAAAAAGAGGATGTGGATATCTCTCTATCTCCTCTCTCCTTCAAAGCCTGAGGTGCAGGCTCAAGTGAGAGTGTGTAGGAGTTTTTTGTGTCGACTAAATCTGCTGCTCCCCCTCTTTTGCTCGGCTGCCTTTATCGTTCTCTCTCCTTCCTTCATTTTCTTTCCCACTCCCTCGATATCTTAATGTGTCTCTAAACATTTTATATCCACCTCTTTTTCCTCTCTCCTGTTTCTTTTATTCTTTCCTCGTCATTCCTTGCTTCGGTGCTCCAACATCTTTCTCCTCTGGAGGTCAAGGTTCAACATCCCAGACTGAAAACATCAGGGTGTCATCTGATGCATTTCTGAGGGGCTCCATAACCGCTGGGGAAAATGCCACAGCCTTCTGTGCATGACAAAAGCTGTCAGTCAAAGCTCTCTCCGAATGCCTGCCAGCAATGATGGATGAAGCAGTCTCCTCACAGATTTATAGAAATAGTAAAGAAAAAGGGGGAATCTGTTTAGTCGTGCTATTCTGACATGTGAGATTAAATATGCTTTCATTCATCTCTGCTCTTCCCCTTCACACCACAATAATCATATCAAATGGGCCTTGATTATTATGGCAGAGAAAGCAGGCTGACTCAGGACAAAGCGAAGACGCAGAAGGAGCAGGATGAATACAGATAGAAGCTGCAGACGCTGATTCTCTGAGTTAAAAAAAGTGTGAGCTTCTGTGTAGTAATTGAACATATAGCATATTAACAAATTATCACACCTATGTCCATCTGACTGTAGTCTACGTGCTCGGCATGATGAGCACTAATTGGCTCTGATGTCATGTAACAGCAGCGATGACCTAAATACAGACGCAGCTCCCTGACAATAATTGGAACAATAAGATCTTGTGCTCGGTCTGCCCACACAAAGAAAATGGCACAGCATTGCATGGCTACTTGCAATTTATTTCTGTGCTTCAGCTTCATCTAGTTCTGACAGTCAGTTTTGACAGCTGGACCGCGGTGTCCTTCAGATTCAGTGTTAGTGTTAACACGCAGAGCTGTCTGTCCTCTACCCTCTGAGGATGAAAGGACTTCTAGCAGTGAGACATTTTTGACCTCTCTTTCTCTCTGTCTTCTTTTTATTTTGAATTGATGCTGTTCATCAAGGTTGTGCAGTTTCTCCAGAGCTTCAATAAACTGCAGCTGTACGCACAAGCACAGGGTGGCACAGGCCCCATCCTGGAATCTGATTGGCCAGCCCTGCCAGAGTGAGAAGGTGATAGGTGGATGGTTTGTTAATACCAGAACCTCTGTAAGTGACTGTTAACATTTCTTTCTGGTAAGTCAATCAAATGACCACAAAGAGATGCAAAACAACTACAGATGCAAAACGAGCATAAAGAGACATAAAACAATCTAATTCTGACTGATTTCTGAGAGGCTAGTCATGTAGAGAATATACTATAGTATACCTCAAGACTGAGTCAATATTAATCTAATCCAACCAGATTTTCTGAAGACATTTTTTATGTGCAGATATAATATACATTATATATATGCAAACATACGACAGTCGCAACAAGGGTGCAAAACTTACACAGTTTGAATCATTGTTTTGTTGACTGTTAATGACATGGTTAGCATGTGTCAAGTGTGTCTAGCTAGCACAGGATGTTCCGTCATGGCTGATGATGGTTGCAAGTTATGTTGATTGTCCTAAAGCTAAGCAGCCAAATCAGAACAGACCACACATCAGTATTCGTCAACATTTTTACTGCAAAACAGGCAAAAAATATGCAGCTAAGTTTGTTCCATAGCTCAACAGATGCAACAATAATTGCTTATTTTCAAGTATAAGAGAATACAAACAAGTTATGTGGGGAAGAGAGCCCGAAAGATAAATCAGTCGGGGTTCTAGTTGGGAACTATTTTGTTAGCCTCTCATGGTTTTATAATATTTGCCTGTTCTGTTCATCATAAACAATAAAATAGATAAATTGTGTCTATTTTGATGCAGATCTTTGTTCTAAAGAAAACTTAGTAACTGTTCTTCAAAATAAGTAAATAATACTAGGCTATAATATTATTTTAAAACAATGATAATTTTCATAATACTGTGCTTATTGAGACAAAAAGCAAAATTTGTGAAATTGTATGTATTTTTAATATGTTGCATCCGTCCCTGATCAGTGTTGATCAGGGTTGGCGTCAGTTGCAACATCTGAATTTTTCCATTCAAGTAAATATAGTGAATGATATGTCATATGTAATCATCTTTAAATGGTATGGGTAATTAGCAGACAGCTGTAAGTTTAATATATAAATGTTTGGTTGGTCTGGTCCAAATAGTCTCTAAAAGAAATGCAAAAAGCGTTGCAAGCAATTAAAAGAAAACAGCAGCGCCATCTGTACAAGATAATTTTGTTTATGTTGAGCACAAACAAGCTTTCATCATTCATGTATTCACAGTGAGGAAGCCGGTCTCACTTCATCCCTTTGACCGGGGACGTTCACACAGCTGGACCCATGCTGAATGGAGATCAGGTTCTGTCCTCCTCATGTGGCAGGCCTTGTTTGTCGTTGCTTGTTAGGATGACCTGTTTTTCATCTCCCTTTCAGCTGCTGATGAGGTTTCCAAAAGCAATGATGAGGAGTGGATGGGAATAAATTTGCAGATTCAAACAAATGAAGCACCTGTTTGTAGGTGAGCACATCCTCAGTCTAACAAGTGGTGGGACATCAAGTGACTCTCTTCAATCACACGTGTTGTCCAGACATCTGGGAGACTGTCATCCATATTTCTCTGCCATCCTAAATGTGCCCAGCAGGTGGCAACTTGTTTAACATCATCTGGAGCACTGAGAGCAGGTCCAGTTGAGGGCGCCCTGACATGGTTTCTTGGGGAATCACCAAAAATGAGAAATGGTTTTATTTCACCATCATTGAATTTATTAATTTAAACTAATTCCTGGATATTTTAATAGTAGGATTTACTCTCCATTAGGATCTTGGCTAAACACACACGTACTCCATGACAGTGCTAAATAGGCTACACGCTTTCTACTGGATAAAATGGCCTTGGCGTTTGCACTTGTCAAATTTCTGTTGCTTTCCATAAAGCTTACTCCAGCTACTGTATCAGACCCAGGAGGTTCAACAGTCCTGCCAAGCAGAAAATTAAATTCATTTTCCATTCCAACCCAAACACTATAAATCTTGTGGCCATTGTGGCCATTTCATCCGACCTTGACACAGAATTCACAAGCAGGAGGCTCAACATGTGGGGAACAGATCCTTATGATATGACTCTGCATTTCAAACAACTGGTTCCTGCTCTTTTTCTATTTTACATCGATCAATAACAAACGACACGTGCTGCATCAAAATAAATGACTAGTTTAGTAAAGTTGCACCATGTATGCACCAAGCGGCTTCATCAGTTCTTATGTATTGGTCTCTCTAGTCCGCAGGTCAGACTAGTGCGGACTAGAGAGACCAATACATAAGAACTGATGAAGCCGCTTGGATAAGAGGCGAAACGTCTTCCACAGACAAATACAAGTCCAGTTGCCTTCGATTTAATCTGAGAAAGAGATATTCATGTATGTGCTAAAGTTTGCGCCTAGTGCAAGACTGTGTCGCTCACTGTGAAAGCAGCTGAATGGCACCTGCTCTCGCATGGCTCCTTCAAGTCCACCTCGTAATGTCGTACATCACAGTAGCTGATCCTCACAGAATGTAAACAAAGTGGGTCTTGAAACAAAGTCCCGATGTGTTGATGCGGTGGATTGAAACCTTTTTCTCATCATAGAAGGCCCTTGATATTTTAATCATATAATTGTAATTCATTTCCCAAATAAAGTAATGAACACGGACAATTATTAACTATAGGACATACAGTCTCCCGTGCGTGTTTACATCTTCGTTAATTGAAAGTCCGTTTTCCCGACCGCAAGTGAAGTCATCACAAACTCCTGATCCACTTCGCAACATTGAGGAACTTGTTCCCCTCCGAGTTTCCACTGAAGCGGCGGGGACGTGGGGTGCATGGGATGGGGTGAGGTGAACGAAAGCGGACAAAGATGTGAAGAGAGTGGGAGCTGTGATCCAGAAGAATATTATCTCCTGCTTTCATGAGAAGGAAAACATGGCGAACTCAAGTTCTCCGCACGAGGCTCCTGATTTGACCTCCGCTCACCGGGCGGAGATCCTGGAAACCCCACTGCGGGTAAGTTTGTTTAAGTTTGTGGATCAGAGTGCGGGACGTACACGGTGTGTGCAGTTCAGTCCTTTCAGAGATATGTGGAAGATGTGTCAATGCATAATCATGTTAAGACCACTGTTGTTGACAACTTAAATTCTTCGACCACATACTTCCTATTTGATGAGACTTACATCATCAAAGCGTTACAGTTATTCAGATGTAAATTCAAATGATAAGAGTCTAACATTTGGCCCACCATGTTAAGAATATAATTCAGACTTAAACTTTAATATGAAAACATGTCAGTAGGTGTATTCTGTATTTCTTGCTTACTCTATGTGATATAAATCATGTTGAACCTGTTTCCGTTGTTCAGCTTCACTGAACACTGAGCCATAACTGAGGAGAGATGAGGGTTTCTCTCTCTCTCTCTCTCTCTCTCTCTCTCTTTGAACTTTGAGGAACTTCCTTCCTTGAACTCCATCAAGAGCAAGAAGTTACACACTAATGCCCGAGACGAGATTAAGTTAGTGTCTGAAAACATATTGGGAATCAAAATGTAAGCCCAGCCTCTAAAGCTCTTTGGGTAATGAGCACTCAGTGTGGATGAGGAAGCCAGACAGCACAGAGATGTATGGGTGTTGGCACCTGTCAGAACTACTTTCCAAAGCGATCATGGCTAAATCATTGTGTTGAAAGGACTTTTACTTCTTTTGAACTTTTGACTTTGTAAAGTGCACCGTCTGAATCTGTGCATCAAGTTGAGTGTGTGCATGTGTGTTGGTGTATGATAATGTAAAGTCTCTCCCTTTTGACTGAGTGTGTGCGTTTACTCGTGTCCTGCTGTGTGTGCGTGCCAGTCCTCTGCCCTCCCACTCTTATGCTAGAGACACATTCTCCTCATGCTCATCCTCCCCTGTCGGTGTGTTTCTCTCTTTCTGCCATGTTTCCTCTGTGTGACATTACCAGTGATGGGTCAGAGAGAGAGAGAGAGAGAGAGAGAGAGAGAGTGTAACAGAGGAGGAATGAGAGGCGTGAGTAATGAGTAATGGCTCATGGGTGGGCTGTGAGAGAATAGATCTACTGTAAGAGTCCTGAACAACTGGCTAATGGTCCCAGCTCCCCCTCTGTCCAAAGCTACCCACCATCCCAGAGAACATCCCGACATCCAGGGGACAATATCTGTCTGTCTCGCACTTTACTGCCTTCCACAGTTGAAAGTTTGCGTTGGTGAGACTGTGAATGTGGATGTTACAGCAGTAGTCCATGTTTTGACAGCGTATCCCATCGGTTGCCCATTAGATAACTGGTTCATGGTGGAGCCACGCACACAGTTTATCATGTACTATGTTTGGTAACAGTATTTATTTTAAGTGTAAGCATTTTTTGGCCACTGCATGCAGTTATTTGAGAGTGTACAGTAGAGAGATGACGGGGAATAAAGGGAGATACTTCCATCAAAGGTCCCTCGGCTGATTTAAACTGGGGAGGTTTCACACCGTAAACCCCTCGTCAACTATCTTAAAATGTGACAAAATGAGCCAAAACGAAGACTTGAAGCAGCTCTAAAGTCAGTGGTGGAGAAAGTATTGAGATCTTTTACTCAAGTAAATGAGCTGCAAATACAGCAATGTAAAAATACCTCATTACAAGTCTCGCTGCCTTCAAAATCTTACTTGAGTAAAAGTAAATAAGTGTTGGCAACAAAATATACTTGCAGAGAAAATGGCACTGTGAGAGTTACATCATTATACACTGTAATATGTAAGTGTTAATAAAGATATATGAATGTTTAAGTAGCATTTTAATGCTGTAGCTTATATACATTTTGGTAGTTTAGGCTAGTTGTTCCCAACCACCGGATCAGGCAGTCTGAGGGATTGTTAGGTCATAAATGGGACGGGACAGAAAAAAAAAACAATGTTCTACACAGATCTGTTTACATTTGTTGACTTTTCTCTAGTCTTTGCTGCTTTTGTCAAATATTGGATGATCTGACCTCTCTGCTAACATTTTTGGATATCCCCTGAGACAGTTAAAAGATGACATGTCTCTTTTGCAGAACTGCTGAAATCTTAACTGAAACATGACAAGGGACCTTACCTAACCAGTGCCTTATTATGTATTTAGCTTATTATGTTTTTTAATGTTTAATCTTAGCCTCAAAGGAAATTAGCTGTCAAATAAACGTAGTGTGCAGAATTGTCTCTGAAATGTAGTCAGGTAGAAGGTATTTTTATTTTAGGCATTTGGTTTAATCTTTAATTTTTTTTTTTTAAAAAGCATTGTATTTCATGATATTATCATACACGTATTTAATTTAAGATTTTAATGTTGCTGTCAAATAAATGTAGCGGAGTTCAAAGTAAAATATTTCCCTCAGAAATTGAATGTAGTGAAATAGTTAAAGTGCAAGTATCTTAAAATGAAGTAGAATACCTGAGTAAATGTACTTAGTTACTGTCCATTAGTAACTAAAGCTGGTACATGATTTCACTGTTGTATGTGGTTAAGTCTTAAACAGTTTTGTAGCACTCTGTTTATATTTGTGCAGAATTTGCTGTTTCCATAGGAGGTGAAGGAGGTGGGTGATGAGAGGCTGCGCAGCTAAAAATAACTGTTTAGCAGCAACAAACTTGGCCACTGAACTACGCTGAGTTAATACATCAGATTTCTCCTGATAGCAGAGGGGGCTGAGGAAGATTCTGTTAGTCAGTCCCTTCATATGACAGTCCAACACTTTGGCCCAGAGTAAGTCATTTCCACAGCTACTGACCAGATCTCCATGTAAACGCCCGAGGATATTCATGGTGCCCAGAGGACGACAGCAAGTACGTTTGGTGAGCCCCCTGATCGCTCTCATCGTGCCATCATCAGGCCAAAATGTTTATGTTTTATACAAGATATATGAAATATTAATGTAAATATAATTTGCTGAGTACATTATAATGATACCATGGCCTTTCCTCTTCTTTACCGTACGACTTGTGAGACTCTAGAATAGCAAAGGATGCTGTTCATCCTTCCTGCTCACTGACAGTACATTAAACATTGCAGGCTGTTGTAGGTCTTGACCTGGATCGTGGTCATGGCTCTGCTTCAGTCAACATGTGGTTTGAGGTAAAATGTGACAATCTGCTGCGGCCACATAGATGATTATTTGGGAATGTTCTTCTTGCTAAAATTTACTGGTTGGCTAATAATTAACATTATTTCATGTAGCTGAAATTGGGATCTCAACATAAATAGTCCATATGTTTTGTGTCTGTCTGTCCATCCTTGTCCTTCTTTCTTTCTCCTCCATCTTTGTCCCTGAGCTGACTCCTCCTCATACCCATGCTTCTCCTGTACGCACCTCCCCTGAGCTGAAAGTCAAGGGCTTCATCCAGAGATCAGCCCATCCCCGGGAGGGACAGATCCCCATTGTCAGTGGACACAAAGGGCCACGCTGTCTGTCTGTCTGTCCTCCTGTTGGTCAGTGTCCCAGTGAGGAGGAGGATCAGGGCTGTCAGTCTCCCTGTCAGCTCTCAGGCCCATTCAACTTTTATTACTTCAGCTCTAGTATGAATTCATTCAGGCTGGAGATGTACACTTGCCATTTGTAGCAGCTAAGCGTGCATTAAAGTTTTGGTTACAGTTCGCTTTGTACAAGTACACGCTGTGACAAATTTCTCAGAAGAGTTGTGTGTGCGCAGAAATGTACATTTGCCTTTATGATGGTGATGTGAGGTCAGATGTAGGGAACAGGTCTCATGTAAGTTCAACGTGTAAGCTCACAGTCAGAATATCAGTTTGGTTTCAGGTAAAACACAACTCTAATAGTACTGTAGTAATTTGTGTGTGAGCATGAATGTTTGTGTGCGTTCAAGGTTTGATGCTCAGCGCGGTCCTTTGATACACCGAATAACAAGAAAAGGAAATCCAATCGACTTTATCTCTGACATTTATTTAAAGGATTTTACTGAACAGACTTTCTGCAGTTTAATGTGGAAGAGGCAGAACTGCAGGAATTCCACCACAGGATGGTAAACTTAGAGAAACCGCAGCCTTTATTGTGCCTTGATGATGAATGTGCTCACACAGTGCACAGAGTTTGTGCTCGCTTTTTGTGTTTGTTGAAACTGACTTTCAAACTCATTCAACTCCTGCAGCCTTTTATGTGCCGAGTAAAGGAACACAAGGAACTTTCTTTCATCTGTTGTCTATAGTTTCTTCACAATCAGTATCAGTGTCAGTTTAAAGAATCCAATGTCCTCAGATTTTCACTGTAATTTTGCTGTTTGTTAAGACTAAAAAAAAAAACGAGCCATGCTGTTCAGAGTCTCTATCACCGTGTCCTGTGCCATTTGCCAGTTAGACTGTCGGTTCTTTGGTCTCAATTGTTCTCTGGTGACATTTTGTAGAACTGAATCCCTCCTTTGTATCAAATTAATTACATTTTGAAAAAGCTAAAAGAAAGCTGGAGTGTAATCAGCTTCCCTCTGTGGCTGGCCTGGAACAACCTTTCAATTACAGAAGACTTCATCAAATGCAAGAGTGAGAGAGTTGAAGGAAAAGTCCACTTTAAATCATCCGAATAACCGGCCGCATACAGATGTAGTGGTGGAGGACGCACATAGATCTTACACAGGTACAGTTCTGTACATTGTGCTTTACTTTAGTGCATTTACCCCCAATAAGAACAAGAAGGACAAGACATTAATCAGTGTCTTTTTAACAATCCCATTTCATGTATTCAGTATTTCTCACCGTGTGTAAGTCATTTTTTTCATACATAGATAGATGACAGTGTGTGTGAAAAAGTCCAGATCAGATGGGTTTCTCTGAAGTCAGTATTTGATAACAGTCTTTTTCTGTTTTTACATGAAGCCATAACAATCTTCAGAAGATAAATATATAGAAACCTTCACACAAAATACAGAGGGATATCAAAACATCAATACTAAACCCCAAATCACTGATATGAAACTGAATATATGGACATTACCAAAATATGTGGGCATGGCACTATAGTGCTGATCCACACTTCCTCCAGCAAGAGCACTGGGTCACAGTTAATTCACGACTAGATGCAACTCTACAGCAGGAGGTAATGCTGTGTTAGGTCAGCTGTCTATATCTGCGATCTTACACAAGTGTTGAATGAAGTTTGATTCAAGCTGGTCAACTTACTAGTTCCAGCTCGCTATGTAGCAGGAACTAAGACCCTGTTGATTCTGGGATAGAGCGTCTCTCGCTGTATCAGGACGTCCCATCACTGCATGGTGAGGTTTAATAGATTAGAAATCGTCAGTAATGTAAAACATCATCAGAGTAGTGAAGGCCACAGTACAGTGCAACACAGGGAGCCTTGTGTTGTGACGCCTCTTGCTTTCCCTGGGTAAAGTGTGTAATGTTTGCTAAGTAAGCTGACAAGCCAAAGGCACTCCCAGTGTACCGGCCTCGCCTGTACTGGCCTTGTTTGCTCTTCCTGTGACAGGAAAACTCTCTCTCTCTCTCTCTCTCTCTCTCTCTCTCTCCCTCCCTCCCTCTCTCTCTCTCTCTCTTTCCTGCTTCCTTTCTCTCACACTGCTGAGTGGATTTCTCTCTCTCGCTGGGTACAGCATTAGGCTCCTGCTGTCAGTGTGAGGTGCTTGATTCCCGCTGTGAACACATATTCTGACAATGCTTGCGCTCTCTCTTTTCACCAGCTCTGACACAACAAACAAACAAAGAAACAAACAAAAAAAATGTATTTAATAATTTTTGCTGTAATTATGCTGAATTAATTTGCTGGCAAGCTTATTCTGACATGAATTAATCCAATAAAAGGTGAGATGAATCCCTCCTCACACTCCAAATTTCTACATCTCCTGTGTGAAATGTGTGGAATAAACTGTCCTCAGGCTGTACATCCACCACCTCGTACTCCTAATACACTGTTTCTCACACACAGACAAACACACACAGTCAAACACCTCTTTCTGCCCCCTGGCCCCTCTCAGTATTACCCAGCAGCCTCCTCGTGTCGGCTCAGTAACAGCAACGCAACAGGCCACTTACGCTCTGTCCTATAAAGCTTGACAAGTTTATTGATCTTGGTTTAGTGAACAGACCACAGCTGGCCTGAAGGATGACGCCATCTGTCTGATCATGAATTACCGCTGAGCTGTAGTCATCTCTTATACAGTCGGGCCCACCACTCTCTCTCTCTCTCTCTCTGTCTCTCTCTCTCTCTCTCTCTCTCTGTCTGTTTCCACCTTTGAGGATGGAGTCCATCATCTCACACCCACACACACAAACATGCACTTTTTACCTTCATGTGATATCAGTCCCCAAGGAATCTCTGCATCAAGCCGCCCATCTGCTCCCCAGCTTCTCCTAAATCCTGTTTACGCCTCATACACTGCAGTCGTCACACATATATAGACAAACACACACACACACTGGAGTCAAAACCCTGTTTACCTCTGGTGCGGTGTCCTCCCTGCTGCAGTGTGCTACAGGTCAGTGGACTCATCAGACTTGGTGTCAAGCTAAATGTGAAGAGGAGATAGAGGTGGACTGTGAAATAGAGGACTGGACTGTATGTGGTGACTTTGGATTTGAAATTACCCATAAATCCACTTGGCTTAAATTCTTTATAAGGCTGGTGAGGAGATGATGAGTTGTGTTATGCAATAAAGAGGAGTGGATTTACTTTAAAGTGGGCTGTTGGATAGAATTATGCTGTGTGATGATCAGATAAGTCAAAACTACTTGAAAATGGGCTGCTGGTTTAAAGAAAGCAGCAGCTACTTTTTCACTTCTGCTGTGTTTAGGAGGGAGGATGGGGACGTCCATCTTTCTTTTCTTTTGTGCATGTGTTGCATCCATCACTGTATCACCAAGCATCCAGCCTCACGCCACCCTGAGGTAGCCAGGATGTCAGGATGAGAAATGTAGACAATCGGTTTTGAGCGATGGGTGCTATCAATTTGGTTTCATTATGATTTGCATGTGAGCGAAGAATGACTGCAAATGGACCATAATTGACCTCCAAAGTAAGATGCAAATGTGGGTCATAGCAATTTTCTGGACAACACCGTCCAACCACTTTGGGTTTTATTAAACCTTATGTTAAATTTTATGTTTTTGTTTCATTTAGATTTTTTGTGGTTGCACTATTTTCAGTTACACAAGCAGTATGTGTCTCCAGGAATATCAATGAAATATCTCAGCAACTATTAAATAGATTGGTCTGAAACATTGTACACACACTCACGCCCCCTCTCAGGATGAATTGTAATAACTCTGCTGAACCCTGATTTTCCTCTCGTGGCATCATCAACTCAGACTTCAGATCTTTTTGTTTAGTTTATGACCAAATACTTACAAAACTGAACCAACGAAATTCCCATCAGCCTCAGCTGTACTTTCGTTTTCAGTGCTAATTAGCAAATGTTTGCATGCTAAGAAGTTAAACTAACATGATGAACATTACAGTGCTAAACATCAGCATGTTAGCATTGATAGCATGTCAGCATCCTGGCATTAGTATTTATTTAGAAAGCATCACTGGGCCTCTCAGAGCTGCTGCTGTAAACTCTGAGTCATGTTATTTATTGTGTCTTTATTGTTAAATGTCTTTTTTTTTTTTTAAA
The DNA here is from genome assembly GCF_021018895.1 of Seriola aureovittata. NCBI lineage: Eukaryota > Metazoa > Chordata > Actinopteri > Carangiformes > Carangidae > Seriola > Seriola aureovittata. The sequence continues at coordinate 24,446,090 of NC_079370.1, read as the reverse complement.
GTATATTTTTTTGGGCTTTTTATGCCTTTATTGGACAGGATAGTAGAGAGACAGGAAATGGGGAGGCAGAGAGGGGGAATGACATGCAGTAAAGGCCGTCCGATGCGGGACTCGAACCGGGGCCAGCTGCAGTGAGGACTGTAGCCTCCACACATGGAGCGCCTGCTTAGACCACTACGCCACACGACGCCTGTTAAATGTCTTTTAGCAACTAAATCCTTTAGTCTAAGACATTTCCAGGACATTTTTTCTCCTAAGGGAGGCGACAATGTAACGTTGATACCGATGACAGATTGTAAATTGGACATTTATTGAGCCTAAAAATGCAAATGTGGATCTTACAATCAAGTCTGAGTAAATTTATGTACAATATCGGTCAATGCAGTATTGTGTTGCCACATTAGTTTCACTTATGTTTACACTGACTTTTTTGAGGGGAAACACATGTACTTGTAGGGAACTGATAATGTGCTGCTATAAACTGATATAAAACTACATAGATATCACATGAAGATGGTGAAGGGCAGCAGCACAGGGAAACTGGAGATATTCATAAAGTGCAAATGTTGATTTAGTTGATCCAAAGCCATCAGTGAGTATAAATGAGGTTATTTTAGTGTATCTTAATATTTGGAAAGGACCAATGAAAATAAAGGTTTGTTCAAAGACCCATCCAAGTGTCTGAAGTAGTAGTCTATAGTAAGTAAGGAAATAACTGATGTCTGTGTTGCCTATGAAAATCAGTACAAAGTACATATTAGTTCTGTAGTTGCGATGTCAGATGTGTGATGCTCCATATTCATGCACACAGTTCCAATCTCATATTTCCGCCCTGATAAAACACCTGCAGGTGAGAGCCTGTCATACTGCTGTTCTCATCAAAAGACAGCTTATTAAACTGTAGAAGTGTACCATCATCATTCTGTCTGGTGCTCCTCTGTTCACTTCACCGCACTTTCTGAGGCTGAGCAGAGGGTTTCTCTTGTCCAGAGACTGTTTTTTTTGGTTTTTGGTGAATGACTCTAAGAGCGAGCTCTAACGACAGTGCTTCCCCTTCGCTGCTGTGAAGAGATGTTCTCTCATGTTTCCACTGATGATGTTCAGTAACGTGCTCTGACAGAGTGATAGGAGACCTCTGGATTGTGTGACAGTGATCATCTGTGGTGTTTGGAGACCAGAGGAATTCATTTACGCTCCATTCATTCTGGCATCATTTGACCACAGTGCTGTTATCTCATTGTCAACAATATCAGATGGATGTTATTGACAATAACCCACTGCCTGCTTTATCTCGCAGAATGGACCGCTGAACCTGAGGAGAGCACACTCCACATGTCAACACTGTCGCTCACTCTCTCCACTCTCCTTGACTTTTTTTTATCTATTGTTGCTGTTTTCTCTTTTCCATCTTTCTTTTAAACTCTAATCCCTCACACTCATCCTCTGGCGCATTCCTCTCCGATGCTTCGCCTCTTATCCTTTTGTTTTACCTCTCGTCACTGTTCATCCCCTTTCTTCTTCTCCCCACCCTCCATCTCTCTCCTGATGCTCTTTCAAGGGATAAACACTTGGATGTGCTTGGCTGTTGTTACTTCTTTTACAGTGATTGAGTTTCTTTCTTTAGATTTTCATTATTCACGTTCCACCCCCACTGTGTGCTTTCATTTCTTTGTAAACTTTGTCCGCCCACAGCCGCCGGTATGTTTATAACCTCAAATTAAATTTCCTCTTGGCAGTAATTTTCCAAGCATATGGGGGAAAGCAGCCCTGTGTATTCCTGAAACACTGAGACCAAATGGATCCTGTTTCTCCTTCCATCAGTTAAACACCAATTATACATGTGTGCTGTTGGCTACGAAAACATATCTATTATCTTTCGGTGGTATTATGACATTATGTAAGTTTTAATGATATGATACAAGGCATTTTTGTGGCTCTATAGGAACGTCAGTGAGTCCACCACTCACCACCATTCACACTGAAATGTCTTAACAGCTACTGGATGGATTGTCATCTAAATTTGTACAGACATTTATGGTCCCCAGATTAAGAAGCCCTACTGACTTTGGTGATCCTTTAACTTTCCATGTAGCATTCTTGTCTCCTGGTGGTCAGCCTCCTCCTAAGGGTCTGGAGCATGACCACTGTATTACTGCACAGTAACAATACAAAACCAAACCAAGCCAAACCAAACGCATCCCATCTACCCAGTGCTGCACATATGTATCACTGGACTAAAACAAAACAAAGAAACAAACCAAACACACACTTCCACCTCCCCAGTACTGCCCCACCCCAACCCACCTGTTTTTTGCCTAGGCCCTAAAAAACCATCAATACCTCTTTCTCCCTCTCAATAAGTCAAAATATGAATCTATAACAATAAGAAAAAGCAGTCGGTTGTTTTGTCCTACTGTAGTATTGCATGTCTGTTACGTTATGTCATGTCATGCTATAATATGCTAGGTTATGTTCTGTAAAACTTTTCCAGGTTGCACCATCACCAAATAAACCCAATACTGTGGTTCATGACCAGATTCCCATCAGCCTCTCTTGCACTTGTTGAAATGTTAGCATGCTAGCACACTTAACCAAGATGGTGAACATTATAAAGATTTTCCTGCCGACCATCAATATCCTAGTGTTGTCACTGTGAGCATGTGGGCATGCTGACGTTAGCGTTTAGCTGTGCCTTTGTACAACCTTACACAGCTGCAAGCATGACCGTAGGCTGACTTCAGTCTTTCCCACATTACCAGCTCCTACAACAATGCAGGCTACACTACCAAAACCTTGCATATGTGTATGTTTGTGTGTCCAAAGGTGTGAACCAACCTGCATCCAGAACTTGAGGTGTCGTATATCGTGGGAGAGTCGTAGTGACGGAGTGTTTGTGCTTTTGTGTATGTGTGTTAAACGTCAGTGTTTGTGCAATTTACTGTGAGTGTGTGAGAACTGAGAGTTTGATACTCCTTTATATGAGTTATAAATCTTTAAAGCTTCTGTTCCACACACACACACAAACAAACACACACACACACACACACACAATATAGTCTGTTTGAACAGAGCACCAATGGAACAATGCTCTCTGTGGTTGTCATGGCAGTGACAGATGTGACAGCTGGAGGGAGGACTTGCAGGGAGTATTATGGGGTGTTTATAATTGTTGTGTGACAAGTAGAGCGTCACCTAATCTTCCGTCTGTTTACTGTTTGTTTCTTCAGACCTACGTCCTGGGAATCATCATCGCTATATGTGGGAATGTCCTCATCAGCATCTCACTCAACATACAGGTAAGAGGCGCTGGTATCTAGGTGTGCAGCAGGCGCTCAGCACACAGCGGGCACTTAACGCCTATAAAGACTCAGTTTTACACTCTCGGAGTTTTGCTAGACTGCTTTTCTCCTGACAGTTTGCTCTCTCTTTAGCAAACTCTGGATGTGTTCATCAGGACTTTAGTGAATGTACACTGAGGCACTGACTGTGTGATCTGCTGACACACTCTCAGCAGGATTTACGCAGCAGATGGCAGAAATGTGCTCTGCTTTTCTTTCTAATAAAGCCTATTTGAATTCAAACGAACAAAAGTGAATGTTTAAACATCATGAATATATTTCAATTTAACACAATACACTTGTCCAATTATATATTCAAACAACACATTTTTAGCACTTTGTGTCTGGACCTGTTTATCATACTAATTATGGTCTATCAGTGTATATACACCCCAGATGCCGTACGAGCGCTATTTCAAGTGGAGTGTTTGAGCTACATGCTGTTAAATAATCAATCCAAGTCATTAAGAGAATGTGTGTAATTCATTAACCACCAGCATACACATACTCTCTTGCATTTACCAGCCTGAGAGGCTTTAGAGAGTATGGTCTAAAAACATACCCACCTAACATGAGCATCAGTGATTCACCAGAATTATGTGTGGAGCTAAATTACACTGTCAGAAAACGCAGCAGCAGGTGCAGTAACTGGGGCTTCAGTGGCAGCAACATGCAGACAGACTGAGAGGGCGAGACAGCCTCAAGCAAATGTGAAAACGTGTTGGAAAATACTGATGTTTTACGAGGCTGTGTGAGCTCACAGACATGGAACTGGTAACAATTAGGAAGTATATTTTGCGTTTGCCTTGTACAGCTTCCCACCTGATTGATTTGCTTAAGTGGAGCCACGCCTCTTCTGAGATTAAATGCTAATCAGCAGAGTGTTATCGTGTGTTTAAAATTGTGCAACAGCCATTGTATTGCTTTATCATCTTTTAAATTGCTTATTTTTCCATCTCTGTGTATTTGTCTCCCTGACAGAAATATGCCCACGTCCGTCAGTCTCAGCGTGGCTCCAAGCCCTACTACACCTCCCTGACGTGGTGGTGCGGTGTGGTTCTCATGGGCATTGGGGAACTGGGGAACTTTGCTGCCTATGGCTTTGCCCCAGCATCGCTCATAGCCCCACTGGGCTGTGTGTCTGTCATAGGTAAGGGCTACCCCTCTTTTCTCTCATACATTATCCCTGCATGAAGGCAGGATGAAAGGTTGTTTCCTTAGGGAATGACAGACAGTGTTGCCATGTGAAATGTGCACTTTTTCTCCTGAATCCTGTCATAAACAGGCCTCTTCATGCCAGGTGTGTAGTTTAAGTGCTGAAACACTGACTGGTTTTACTTTGGAGTGTGAGATCTGAAAGAAAAAGAAACTCTCACTCAAATGTGTTATGGGTGCAACTGCAGAATGGGAGCTGTACAGTACAGATACTATACATTTCTAAAGAGCAGGATATGACAGTAACAGGTTTTTATAGATGTGGTTACTCCTCAGAGTAGCAGGGGGCGTTGTTGCGGTCTGAAGCTTTCAGTTTCACTTAAAACTGTCATCAGGATTTCAATCATATTCCTTTCATATTTGAGGCAGCAGTCTGCCTTGGTATTAATGGGAGATTTTCTGAATACAGTTTTGTAATGATCCTTTCTGTAATCTTTATTGGAAATGTATTCCGTATCAATGCCATAAAAATACATACTGATATCTATATCTACAGTTTACTGGAAAAATAAATCCTGAAAAGATCTCTCAAAATCAGGAAGGCTCTGACCCAACAGGTTTGATAGTTAGATGGTCACAAAATGGAATCTATTGATTTGTGTACATGGACACAAATTTTCAATTTTTTCATGACACTCGATTTTCACACGTATAGTACTGGACCCAGGTCTCACATCCAGAGTCGCATCCGCATCCTGTGTTCAGGTTTAGGCAACAAAAGCACTCTGATTAAAGTTGGGAAAAGACGGTGGTTTTGGTTAAATTGAAACAAACACGTTGTGTGTGAAGTCACCATGAACATTTTCTGTATTAAACCAGACCAGGATCTTTCTCTGGCCTTAACCAAGTGCTGTGAGGGGTTAAACAGAACCATAAAGAAGTTTAATGATGCTGTAGTCACAACAAGTCGACATTTTACTGACACAAAAAGAAAAAAAAAAGGAACATGTGTGTCCGTGTATACAATTCAATACATTGCATTTTGCGACTAAGAACTGCCATGTGACTGGATTGGTTTATAACAATATGGGATTGCAAAAAGATATCCTACTAATGAGTTCATGTCCAGATTAAGTGAACATAAGTGAATTAAGTGAAACTGATATAATGAAGCATGCTGTTGAGTTAGACTTCTGGAATAAAGTTATTATTAATGGTAGTTGATTTGCCAAAATCAACAGTTGGATACATTCTAATAAAAAAGCAGGTTTGGCCAGAAAATCATTTGCCTGGTGAAGAAAAACCTCTTTATGACTGTACAGCAAGTTAAGATGTTTTCCAGGACATAGGCAGACATGTTTCTTTGTCAATGTTAAAGAGAAGACTTCAACACAAGTTGCAAACTCCTGGTAAGCAACAACACTGAGGCCTGGTTGCAGGTTGCAAAAATTCACAAAAAGAAACTGGTGGAGTTGTGCAACAAAGTTTAATGGAAACAAAAATCAACCTCTATCAAAATGATGGAAAGACGAAAGTGTGGAGAAAAAAAAAAAACAAAGTTAATGACCCAAACTACCGCACCTCATCTGTCAAACATGGCGGTGGTTCTGTTGTGGCTCAGGTGGAACTGGCACACTGGCATTTATTAATCATTTACAGAAGCAGCAGGAGGAATGCAGAGTTATACAGGAGAAGTGCGTGTGTGTGTCCAGATTCAGCCAAATGCATCAAAACTCGTTAGACATCGAACATCTTATCATTCAGCAGAACAACGATCTGATACATAAATCAACCAGCAATCAACCAAAGAGTTTTTCAGGGTGAAGAGCTGCAACATCCTTGACTGGCTAGACAGCATCACAAATTAAAGTTGAGAATTGACACTTTAATGTTGAATCCATTATTTTATTTCAAATTGAATGCAACCTTTTTGGCTTGTGACCCCTAAACCAAACAAATTGTCTACCTCTGTTGATCTGGAGTCTTCCAGTTGAATATGTTCACCAGATTGAACAAAGACATATTTAGAGGCGCAAATATGTAAAACCATTAAGTAATTTAAAAGCAAATTTTAAAGGAACACCTAAAGAAATAATGTTAAGTAATGTTATAAATGTTAATCATTTTATGGCCCTTAGCCATAGGCCAAAGGTGCTGACCCCCAGATTAGGAACCACTGAACAATTTACAATGTACAACTATATATATATATATATATATATGATCGAAATAGATATTGGGACATCCTACTTCTTAAAGGCGAATTTGCCATCAGCAAATAGAAGCCCTCCTTGAACAGGACCTGAAAGTGTTTACATGACGTTGGGAGCATTAGGTGTTGACGTGATGTGTTCATGTTCTATCGCTGTCACAACAGCAGCCTCAGTGATGCAGCTGAGTAATCCCCTGGCACACCTGCTATTAGCTGTGTCTCCCTGACACCTCTGCCTGCTCCTGAATTAAATGAAACTGAAAGCTTGACACTGCAACAACGCCTCTGTCTGTTTTTGGTGTAACTCTGCTCTCAGATGTTGTTTAAAGATAATGGACACAACACGGGGTTAAAAGCACAGGGACGTGGGAATGGACTACATTAATGAAGTTCTGTATTTGGTAATACTGTTTCCATCCCGTGCATCACAGCTACACATCTACCTGCTGACAGGTCTTCACCTTATTCAGTGGAGTCTCTCACGCTCGCAGAAACGTGATTTAAAAAAGATTTCCCACTGCTGCTTTGAGAATACGGTAAACAAATCTGATACCAGGCGAAGACCTTATGATCGCAGCGGGTCAGTGCCAGTGCAGGAAGTGTTTACATCTATTCTTCCAATTCCTAGTTTCGTGGACCCAGAGGATGATCTCCATCTCTGTTCTTCAAATTTTATAGTTGATTCATGAGGTCCACTTCCTCCTGACATTGTGAATACAACAGTCAGTCGGAATTAAAGCTGCCGTGAACTAAGCTGGATTCATTAGCCAATCAAAACAAAGCCTGCCTGGTTGCTACAGCTGGCAGCTGCTCAGTGCAAACACTCTAAACACAGGTTAAATATTGAACAGGTTTACTTCTAACCTCCCGCCACCCGTCACTCACTGCGCTGGAGGTGGTGGTGAGTCATGGATATTAATGAGAGCTATTACCCCAACGCTTTAAATGATTTTCCTATAGTGATGTCTCTTAAGTGGATGAATGGTTCGAATAAAGCAGTGAACCAAACTGCAAATCATGTTAAGAAGGCTGCACCTCTGTTGTTGTACTTGTTTCAGTGAGCAGTTTACTTTATAAAACGCTTCCATCACAATAACAGGATTCAGCACTGTGTTCTATTGAAAGCAGTAACCTCTCAACGCTGTGTCAGTGTGTCTGAGGCTGACATTATAATGACTCTCTTTAAAGCCACAGGTATTAACAATTACTCCACTCATTTCCATTTTACTATCATTATTATCCTTATAAAAACCACTGACAGCTAGAGGCTTGTGTTGAATTGGAGTGTGCAAGAATAATATGCAGCTCAAATGTGCTGAAGGAGAGTCTTGAAGAATTAATGAAGCCAGAGATGAAGAGGTGATAGGACGGGAGAGGAAGGTAAAGGAGAGGAAGATGTCTGCGGCCGTGACACGGTCTGTCATTCTCCAAGCTAATAAGTGGAGCTGAGGGGGAAAATGTTCAGGTTGCTGTCTGTCATCGTGACTCCACCTCTCACCTAGGGTTGCAAAATTCTGGGAATTTTCAAAAATGGAAACTTTCCATGGGAATTTATGGGAAATTATGGGAATACACGGGAATAAACTGGGAATTTTCCAAATTGAAGGTTGGCTCTTCATAGGGAATTTAAATATAGTTGAGGAAAGTATATTTTAGCATAATCTTGACTAAAACAAACAGATGACATTCAAATACACTTGAATATCCATGCCATTCCTCAATCACATGCACAGAGCACTCTGCTTACTGCATGGCTAACGAGACCACACCCCCTACTGGCACTGTGCATGCCTCCATCACATGTACAGAAGATTTCTAGAAGACTGGACCAAACTTTTGAGCCTGAAGCACAGACACTATTGAAGGCACACATTTGAGCCTGTGGAATAAACATATATAATATATGTATATATATATAATATATTATATAGTTTCCAATATGGAATATTTCCAAAATTCCCAAGCATAATTTCCCATGGTAAATTTACCGGAAACTTTCCAGAAATTTACCGGAAATTTTCCGCCCCTTTGCAACCCTACTCTCACCTCATGCTGAGTCACATTGTACGCAAATGTGAAAACACAACGCACACACACAAAGAATGCATAACGTAGTAGTGGTGTGCAAAAACAGCCATGTCGAACACACACACACACACACACACACCCCTCCTGCGGCGTTGTTGTGCCTGTTTTCCAAGAGCTGTGTGAAGGCTCTTCGGGTGGGGGTGGGGGCGGTGGTGGGTGGGTAGACAGCAGGAGGCCTTGGGTGAGTAAATATGATGTGGGTTGAAGTGGTAGGGTGGTGTGAAGAGAGGAGGAAAAAGGAGGTTGGATGCTGAAAGGACAAGAGGTTGAGGTGAGAGGAGAGGAGAGGAGAGAGGATCTGAATGAAATGAGACAACGGGCAGAGACATATACAGAGTGGAAAGCAGGAGCAGAGAAGGGAAGCGACAGGATCGGGGAGAGCTGACGATGATGCTGCCGTCTCCCTGTCCCTGCATGTCACGCTGGCACCCCAACGCTCCGTGGAGAGCAATTACTACTGTCCCCGTCCACAGAGCACATCGGCCTCTATTAGGGATGACAGCATCATCCCAGATGCTGTTGTATAGAGCAGAGAATCACCTCTCCCATTAGATACCATGTCATCACATGCAAAAGAGGATGGAGGCTGGCATGGTGAAAAAAAACAGACAAACTAGATTCACACACTGCATCAGCGTCACTCGCAGATGTCAGACCTGTGTGAAGCCAGTTCCAATACATCTTAGGTTTTAATTCAAGTAGGGAAATTGGAAAATCCTTAAAACAAGACGCCATATCGTGGTGGTTATGGTTGAATTTCACAAAGCAGACTAGAACTATAAATTTTAAACATCTTATACATCTCAAAGCTCCTGTACAGCATGTCACTACAGCTTGTCAGTTGTGACATTGTGAACATACAATATGTGCAACACGATAACGGTTCTTACTTTTGAGTTTCTCTGGGAGATGACAACCAGACCCTCTGCTTTGATCTGCTCATGTCTGAAAGAATGTTTGACACGGTGTGTTTCCCCACAGAGAAGTGCCCATTACTACACAACTGACAAAGAGCACGTAGCGGGGCAGCGCTGATGTTCTGCACACACACACACACACACACACACACACACCTCCATAAACACGCAGGGGCAGTGACAGAGATGCGTACCCCAGAGGTTCCTGTTGCCACATTTCTCATTTTATCAAGCCGTGTGAATATGACTTTGTATGGAGTTGCTATGGTTACTTGTTAGATCCAGCCGGTCCCAGAGGCGAAGGCGAGTCCTAAGTGTGTATACGAACATGCTCGAAGTATGAAATATTTAAGGACTCCTGTTTCATCAGAATACCAACGAGAGTCTTTATAAACTTCCAGTTTGACAGTAACATCCCTGCAGCATCATGCACATCCATGTGTCCTCTGTCCTCTGAAAGACTCTCCAGCAGCATCATGTTGTATATAGTCACAGTCACTGAGCATAATGGTTTATAGTAAAGCTTGGCTTTATTAGCTTGGCTTTATTAGCCGTAGAGTCAGTGTTTAACATCCTGAGAGGCTGTCTGTCATGCCACCTCACCGCTGTGACTCTGTGTGTCTCTGACATATCGAGCTGTTTATGCTCTGCGGCTAATCTCCTTATGATGATGCCTGAGTCTCCACACAAACTCAAACTGCCTGTCTGTTTCTTTTTAGTAATTTCTAGCGATTTCTCTGTTCAGTTAGACCTGCCTGTGTCTGACTGCCATCGCCTGCACACCTGTCTGTCTCTCAGTCTGTCTGGCAGTCGAGTCCAGTATCTCCCAGCAAGCACAGCTGCTACATCTGGCTCTGCTGAGATACTGGTGGGACTGTGTGACAACATAGCTCCAAAGATGATGCAAAATTTGCTTCTCTGTGGTTTTGTTAAGTATTAAGGACGTCCAACATGGCAGCCTCAGTGTAAACTGGCCTCCTTTCTGTGACAGGCTGAAGCCACTTGCATGTGTGTTTGCCGCCCCGTCAGTCTGTCTGCTGCCTGTTTGTCTTCTCGTTTGTTGTTCTGTCTCAGGCAGTTAGTCCACCTGTGTGGCCATCCATCTGTGTATCGGCCTGTTTATCAGCATGTCTGCATGTCTGCGTGTCTTCGTCGCATATCTGCCTGTGTCGCCATCCGTCTCTGTGACAGCCAAATGCTGCATGTTTATTCGTCTCCCTCGGTTCGGCGCATATCCCAGGGAAACATTAAGAAGACTAATCTGAGGCTTAGCTCATGTGAAGCTGATTGCTTTTCAGCGTCACAGTTTTTGACAATGATATTGATGAATTGGTTCATGAAAAATGTGGCATGGAATAGCGTTTTGCTGTAATTTGATGCAGACGTTATGAAGTCCTAATGAGCTCCATTTATCTTAGCACGCTGACAGATTATATTATACTGATCAATATAAACATCTCAAGCTTTGTGTGTGTGTCAAGTTTATTTATGTGGACATACATTTATGTGACTATATATGACTGTGTGCACATGTGAGTGACAGAGAGTGTGTGTGTGTGTGTGTGTGTGTGTGTGTGTGTGTGTGTGTGTGTGTGTGTGTGTGTGTGTGTGTGTGTGTATGTGCTCTGATGACTCCTCATCCAATCAAAGTGAACATATATAGAGCCAGCACCGTGTCTTTGTGTTTGCAACATTATAGATGTCATTTTTATTTTCATCAAGTCAAGACTCAGACCTTGCTTCTGATTAAACCAGAATATCAGGTTACAAAACATGGCTGAACACTAATTATGTTTTTTATCATCAGGAGATGAGCATTTATTCTGTTGTTATTGTGATGAACAGAGAGCAAGTTGCTTTTACTCTGCAATTCAAATTATATTGCATCAGGACTGTTTTAAATGAACCTTCTTACAGTGGATTCAGAAAGTACTCAGACCACCTGAATTTTTTTTCACATTTTGGTATGTTGAAAACGGAATTTTATAATTTTTTGCAAATATATTAAAAAGGAAAAACTGAAATATTACATAGACATAAGTATTCAGAGCCTTTGCTATGACATTGAAATTAGGTCAGGTGCCTCCTATTTCTGTTGATCATCTTTGAGATGTTTCTACACCCTCGTCCACCTGCGCTAAATACGGCTGATTGGACATGATTTGAAAAGACACCTGTCTATATAAGGTCTTCCATTTAAGAATTATGGAGGTGCTTTTGGGGAATTGTTTTTGAATCCTTCCACAGATCCTCACATCAGTCCCTCCCTCCTCATGGCTTGGTTCTGACATGTATTGTCAGCTGTGAGACGTTATATAGACAAGTGTCTGAATACTTATGTCAATGTGATATTTCAGTTTTTCCTTTTTAATAAATTTGAAAGAAAAAATCAAAAATTCTGTTTAGGCTTTGTCATTATGGGGTGTTGGGTTTAGATTGATGATGTAAATTGAAGGGGTCTGAATACTTTCTGAAATGTACACTGTATAACGGTGTTAGAGATCAGATTTTATGAAGATGGACTGCAGCATGTCTTGATTGTCAGTGAATTTAACAGGAATATATTTTCCCTTTGCAGCCAGTGCTGTCATCTCTGTGATCTTCCTCAAGGAGACGTTGCGGGCCTCTGACATTGTGGGTAAGTAAACACTCAGGATCACAGCACCCGAGGACCGAAGGTGTCCTCTCACTTTGCTGCTTTGACTTGAGAAGTTACGTCCTCAGTTTAGAGATATCAAAATGATTCTGTACGAAAAAAAAACCGACTCCAATCTCAGTTTGTCTGAGATCAGAGTGAAACATTTTATTCATTGGATAAAAAGTCTTAACTTCTGTGTATCTGGCAGTGGAAGAAAAGGCACAATCTATTCAACAGACCTATCTCATTATATTGTTTTATGAAAAGCTATTGTTTGTCAAAACAATTTGTAGAGTCTCCTGCTAAATGGCACGATTGTGATGGTCGCTACAATGATGATAATTACAACTGCTAGACTGGAAATTCATATCAGCATCACACACATCGCTGCATATTGTTGGTTTCCGGGATAAATCATCAGCATGTTCTGCCAGTTTTGTTATTGTCTTGTAATTGCTGGGTGACATTATCAACCACATATTGGAAACATTTAACTGTATGAATGTTTTATTTATAAAGGGGGGAATTGCTGCGAGCAGGCAGTTCACTGGTTGTAAAGGTTTATTCAAACCAGCAACAGAATTTAGAATCAAAATGACAAAGAAAAGATGAAAACTACACACCACAGCTTGTTGGCGACTTTCAATGAATAAGGTAAAATGCGAGTCCAAGAGTATCTCACATTTTTCTGCAGTGCAAAGAAACTACAAGCTGTTCATTCTTAAATCAGAGTTTCTAAAGACTGACTTTGAAGTAGTAAATGCACTGTGATATGTCGGCAGGTTGTACGTTGTTCGTGCCTGTAGAAAGGACATCTACATGATGTCCAGTGAATATGTTTCTCTAACACATGGTGTAATATCACTAATAATGAAATCAATGTAGGGGGAATGTCACGTAAGGACATGACAGTCATAACTGGCAGAAATGTAGTAATAAAGTAGTTTTTTTACCTTTTTCAATTAACGCTTATATTTCTAAAAAACATTTAATTTTAAATTTTATTTTATTTCTTTCTCATTTAATTAATAATATAGACAGATATTTCTTGAAATTAAAAAAAAGACTAGAAAGCCACTTTAAACGATCACCTTCTTTATGATTATTTATCTATATATTTACTGTCCAGAGCTGTAAAACAGGAAAAAATAGGCAAGTTAAAATCATGTGCAACTTATAAGGTAGAAACAGGATGGTCATGTTTACCAGCACCAATAGTTACAATGTAAGATGAGCCAGAGGGAAACTAATACAAAAACCATTTCACTACAGTCTCACCACTCCTGATCTCCTGCTTTCTTCTATAGGTGGAACCCTGGCAATAACAGGAACATATCTCCTGGTGACCTTTGCCCCCCACACTTCCACACACATCACAGCCCATCTGGTCCAGTACTATATCGTCAGCTGGCACTTCCTGCTTTACCTTGTATGTAATTCTATAACGCTCTCAGTCTGACTCCAGTAATACTGTGTATAGTATGTGTAAGCATGTTTTCTTGGAACTACTGTTTCTGAGTCCAAATACGTAACTGAATTAGGCTTTTAGCAGCTCACCACTGAAATGCTGTCAAATGCGTCACTGCAGCTCGTGTGCTGCAGTTAGGAAGCCCCGCCTTTAGCTTCCCTGTAGAGAGGAGCAAGAGAAGGACCATTCTTAATTATATATCTTCAGCAAAAGAGTTGAGGTACAGTTGAATCAGAGAATGATGTAATCAATCCTTGCACCCATGACAGATCTCCTGATGTCTTGGTGTTCTACCTCATATGGTTGAGCTCAGTCCTCTGTCCGTTAAAACTAAGATTGTCTGAGTTTTTTTTTACTTTTTTTTTCGCAAAAAAAAAAAAACTGCCCCCACCTCATGGTCTGCAAGTGCATTAACACTCACCATGTGCTCTCCTACTCCAATTTTGCCTCAGGCAGGGATGGCATAAACATAGCCGTTACCATAGCGACCGATCTGGAACAAAGTACAGAGCTGAAACAAAGTGCTTTCCTCAAATCCTACACATCACAAAAATGTAAATGTTAGCTCCAAATGTGAAGACTAGTCTTTGCTGAAAACACACCGTAGACGTGTCTGAAGGAGGATTTCAGCAGCAGAAGGTTGCATCTATCCTGCTGCTTCTCCATCACTGCCAGGACTCCCATGATAGCAGCAGACTGAGACAGGGAACCTGAACCAGGTTAAACTTCTCTGGTAGAAATACACTGCTTTGTGTATTTCAAGAGTGAGTACTAAAGAGAAGTGTAACACTTGGATCTGTTAGTCAGGAAAATACTATCTGTAGTCTGTTGCATGTCTGACATATTTACATTTTTGTCCTGTATTTACTTTTATAAACATTATATGTACAAAATAACCCTGAAAAAATCATCTACTAAAATAATGTTTACCACACACTAAACACTAGAATATAGTCACACCAAATCTCTTCCATTTACTGTTTTTGGAACAGCTGATTAGCTGCACATAATCCATCAAACCAGGCAGAGATGAACCTAAAAGGACAACAGCTAGCAGCTCATCAGGTGTGCTAGCCAGTGGTGTCATCATTATTCAGGGCACAACATTTCCCTCAACCATATTTCACATTCCACCCCTGAATCTAGTCCTATTTACCGAACTGGTGCAAACACACTCAGAAACAAAAAAGAAGCATCTATTACATGAAAAACAAAAGAAAAATATTCAACCAGACATTAGGAAAATACAGATGGGTGGATAGACAAACACATGTTTTCAAATTGAGATAGTCCTGCTGCCTGCGGCTACAGTGATTGATGGTGTGAAAAAGGGTACGCTGTTTACCACCTCTGGCAATGCATTGTGAATACTCATCAGCCTGCAGAGAACAACCTCCATCAAGAATGGGATTAACTGTAGGTGGTGATTAATCAGAGGAAAGTGAAATATCCATCACTGTCTTCTCATTATTTCCAGAGGTCATACTATTATCAGACGATTTCATCTGGAAGGACTCAGGCTATTATTCATTCACATTGTGCACAGTGTTAAATGGTATACCATCATGAATGGCTCAGGTCTTCCTAAAAAGACTGTTTAGCATATTATCGAAACACATTGACGATTTTTCAGACATTTAGAGGTGAGCTTGCCCTTTTTTCCTCAATCCTACTTTTGTTCTGTATCTGTTGGAGCTCTGTAGTGTTACATCAGAGGTCCTTGAACCGCTGAATGGCATTGGGCTCACATGGGCAGCCCTGGGCCCTTCTCATTAAAGACCGGCAATTCATTTCATTTTTCCGCCGTGGTCATTTGTTTGAATTAAAAGACGCTGCTCTCTGCCTGCATACAACGCTTTGTTATATAGATAAAATGCTCAGGAAAAGTTCAACTGGAGAGCAATTCAGATTTTCATTTTCTGAGGAAATGGCGTCTACATTAATGATATGTGTAACCCCTCTCCCTCTCTCACGCTCTCTCAACAGTTTATAGAGGTCATCGTCTTTTGCATCCTGCTCTATCTGTACAAGAGGAGGAACCTGAAGCACATTGTCATTGTGATGTTGCTGGTGGCTCTGCTCGGTATGAACAAGTGGAAGCTGCCTGTTTGAGGGCAGAGGCTATGGATTCAACCATTTTAGGTAGTCAGAGGTGGCTTTGTTGCCTGGCTACGAAAAATGGACCAATGCTCTGTCATCATTTCTGTGAAGAGCAGAGTAGAGAACGATGGAAGAAAAATAATTCACTACAACTCACTGAGAGATAATTAACCATCTCCACAAATCAGCACCGACCAGTCAGGAAGTTCTTCATTGCTACAAGTTGTACGACTGAGCGCTGAAGTGATCTGTTGCCTCTGTGTTTCTGCAGCCTCTCTGACCGTCATCTCAGTCAAAGCCGTGTCAGGGATGATCACAGAGTCGATAAAAGGCCAGCTGCAGCTCATCTACCCCATCTTCTACGTAATGCTTGTCGTCATGGTCGCCTCCTGTGCCTTCCAGATCAAGTTAGTCAAGGTTTTCTCTCTCTGTTTATGTGCACCTTCTTTTCTCTCTTTCATTCGCTTTCTTTTAATTCCTGAAATCTCTGTTCGCCACAGTCTAGATTCAATTTTCACTTTCCAGTACCTGAACAAACTAAAGAAAATAATATATTAGACATGGTGACATTGTACCTGCAGCACACCTCCAGTATTATGATGGATGAATAGGCTGTTTCATAGTGTCTCTGTAACCAAGGTCATTGTATTCACTGGATCTTAAATCTTTTTCTCCTCTCTCTCAGATTTCTCAATCAGGCAATGAAAATGTTCGATGCCACAGAGGTGGTTCCCATCAACTTTGTGTTTTTCACCGCGAGTGCCATTGTTGCAGGTTTGTCAATAACACATCTGTCACTTCCTGTGGCTTAAACTTTACTTATTGCATTTTCACATTTAAAGGATGAGACAAATGATACTTATACTGATACTTTTTTTTACTACTAATTTGAATACTATTTTTCTTATTGTCAACAAATCCCACAAAAAGACCAAAACCAACAATGAAATTGATTCAGGTGTCTCCTGCACAGCTTGATATACAGCATCTTACTGAGCCACAGAGACACACCATGTCGCTGGGTGACTTCTTCCTTTGAACGCTGTCGTATGTAGTTCATTTTGAGTTGAACTTTCATCATTGTCTTGCTCAAATATTAGCAAACCAAATATGTATAAATCTGCCACTGGAAATGGCCTCCAACAAATGTATATTGTAATTCATTCATGAGAAGTGTTTGCCAATTACAGTGCTAAGTGGTTTTAGGAAATCACTGAGCCTTTCACATGAGTCAGTCATGCTAGCTGCTCTGTGAAGTTGTGACTGTATAGAGGATCTTTGGTTTTGTTACAGCTTATAGCTATAGCTTGTGCTTTCAGCAAAACTCTGCCATGACAGCCAAAGAGAGAGTATGGAAGTCATTAATCAGTAATAAGAGATGGACTGACACATTGTTGGTTTTGGTCTTTTGATTAGATTTGTTGGCAAAAGGAAAAACAGCATAACATCAGCCTTATCCTTTAAGAATTATATGTGTGCTCCAACACTCCCTGCAATAGTTGAAATCAATTCATGACACAACACAGTGCACCATAATACACAGTCAAGATGGTGATTCACTCCTATATATGTGAACCACTTAGGAGTCTTTGTTCTGCAGTATTTATAGCATGTGTATTCTGCCAGGTCAGGTCTTTATTATCTTGTCAGTAAGTGTTCTTTGTTCAATCTGAACAAATCAAGGGTTTTTCAAAAGCAATTTTGTCTTGAAGGGAAAACACCGAAAACACTTTATTATAATTTAAAATCATTTTTTACAATGGCCCTCACATTACTAAATCCATTTCCTCACTTGTTATTCTTCTTGTGGACAAATTGTCCATATGCCACTGACATGACTTCATTTCAAGCTATTTCCAGTCCTTCTTCAGTGGAGTGTAGTAAAGAGAAAATGTTCCAGCAGTTCAAAAAACATCAACTGTAAACAACAACTTCTGGTGTCAGTCTCTTAGACCAAGAGAACAACAGCTTCTTTCCACCACTTTGCCCTGATGTCCCATAATCATACAGGGAGACTTACATCATAGAGGCAGTAAAGCCACATGGTGTGTGGTGTTTTGAGTCACTTACCTTCCATGAAAATCTCTGTTCTTCTCTTAGTTTTACTATTGCTCTCTCTGCCTGCACATATGATCCAAAAACTGACATCACCAAACAACAAACTGCTGATGTATTATATCTATAAGGAGCCAGTGGGTGGACTTTTTAAAATTAGTTTTGTTCCAAACTAATGAAGTTATTAGTTTGGTCCTAACCCAGTGGCGGTCACAGCAGCAGACTTGGGAACAGTGAACTGTGAAAATGTGAAAGTGAAGATACAAACTGTTCTTTGCCAACTTTCAGCTACTGAAACTGTCATTTAAAGGAAAATATGAACATTTTCTGTGTTGCTCATTCTCTGTAAGAACTACATCCTTCAGTTAATAAAACTCTCATGCTCATCCCATTGTAAAATGTGCTCAGGATTTTCAGGGCTACATTTCACAAATAAACAAAGCACTAGAGATCTGATCTACATATTCTGTTATTCTGTGAAATGTATTTTAATGTTTTTTTTTTTTTTTTTTTCATTTCGCAGGGATAGTATTTTACCAGGAGTTTGAAGGCTTGGCTTTACTCAACATTTTTATGTTCCTGTTTGGGTAAGCATTCATGAACACGCGAGTAACTGCATCTTATTGAACTGAGATATTTACTGTAAAATGATGCCAAAACCTTATTCTCTTTTCCAGTTGTCTTCTGTCTTTCCTTGGAGTTTTCCTGATAGCACGAAACAGGCCGAAGATAAAGCAACAAGATCGCAATTTTATCGCAATGGACAGGATCCCTGGTAACTTTTCCATCAACTATTAATCAGTTCTCTTCACAACTAACTATTTATATTGAGTATGATGCAGTGACTAGCCAACAGTGATAATACGACTGCCAAAAGTGACCCTAGATTTATCTGGCTGCTAATGTCTGCAGCCCTGGCAGCAGGGTCCATCAATGAGCTGTGCTGTCTGTGTTCACAGGCAGAAGAAACACAGTCAAAGTGCAGCCTGAGGCAAAGACTCCGACATACGGATCGCTGGCAGCCAAACTCATGTGCAACAGAGCTGGCCAAACAGACGATTCTTAGGACCAGCTCCATCTGTCGGGACAGTAATTTTGGTAGATTTGTGTGTGTGTGTGTGTGTGCGTGCCTCTTCCTGGGTACTTCAATAATATCTCTATTTGTAGAAATAAATGGTAGGCAGTGATTCAAACCAGTGCCAGCTGAGCACCAGCATCAGTGGCCATATTGGTGTTAAATTTCTACGCCAGAAATGTGGAGTACCTCTCTCAAAAGAGCTGTATTTATCCTAGAGAACTTTCTGTTTCTCTTGTGTTAACAGTATTTTCAGCAGGGTGGTCGGTAACACCTGAGAAGAAAGACTGAGATAAAACACCTCAGAAAAAAGACCAACATCAGATGCCTTATTAGCAGCAACTTTTAATTTGAAAATGTCTAGGAGGCCACTGTGACAAATGCCTCCCAATAAAACATATGAATTATGTTAACCATCTGAATAAATTGGTCTGTGTGATAAGTTTCCTGTCATAGAGCAAAATAAGTGCACTACTGCCCTCTAATGGTGAAGGAAGCTCAAAGATGACCAGATGACTTGGTAGGTTATGTGTTAATCTGAGTACATTTGAAATGACAAAGAGAAAAGCATTACAGCATTAGTTATATAAACAGTCTTTCATGGCTCATCAGTTAAAATTGCTCACATTTATGTCTCTGGTTTTAATTTGTGAGTGAAGCACTTGAGCACACGTCATTCTGAAATCCCTTTCCAAGATATTCTAATATAACTGGTCTAAAAAGCACTAATGCAGGGCCTGGCCGCCCATCCTTACCTCAAATAAACCTCAGACTACATACTCAATTCAACTGCTACCAAACTTTAGTGTTGCCAAGCAACAAAACTCTTATCTGCCACCTACACATTATGGGATGTGTGGAAAACCACTGTTCACACCAGTGCACCTATAAAAAGAATGAACATTAAAGTATCAGTTGTTTCATGCATTTACTTTTAAAGGGGCCAGACTTTACTGTGTGGAGGTTAAATTAGTACATGTGCTGTTTTTACGCAGGTGAAGGTGACAGTAATTACACGTGCATGGCATATTCTGTGAAGTGCAGTATTTTATTGCTTTACGTTTGAACAAAACCTTTTCAGTGCTGTGGCATTTTCAAATAGAAACTGACACGTTTCTGAAATTCAAACCCATTAATTTGACTTTTTAAAACAATAGGATGCCACCAACATAAATACTCTCGGCACCGTTAAGTCTGGATATTAAAGGATGTACAATAAACCATAAATTAATACCTTTTGGAAACCCAGTTGATAAAAGGCTGAACTAATCTTTCTAACTGAAACAAAGCTTTTCATTCAATCGTGTACTCAACTGATCCCTTTCCCTCTCTTTCATTAATCTGATAAAGGAACTGGTATAAAAACAAATATCCAAAAACAACCAAACTTATTCAACTGAAACAATGAGGATGACTCTTCCCCAGAGTGAAATATACACAACTAAAAATTCTCTTTTCAACACTGGCACCTGGTAGCTTGTAATCATTCCACATGCATGCCATTAAGTCATCAGCCAACACTGGATTATGGCACAATACATGAAAGCAATTATGAAGGCACAGAGATTCTGTGAGATTAGTTAATGAACCATCATGCAATTTATAACCTTAGGCCTCTGCAGGACAAAAAAGGTTGTGTTTATGTTTCTCCATTAATGCAGAATTCATTGCTTTTTGTAAATCAAGTTCTGCAGAGGATCAGATGTTTCAATCAGACCTCAATGTTGATTTTAGCAAAGCGGTAATGCAGGGAGGTGGGGTTGCGCAACAGCAATATTCCTCTGTGTTCTTTCGGCTGGTTGAGGAGGGTGTTGACGAGACCAGCAACGCTGACAAACCCCAGAGCCTCCCCACAGCCTGCAGACAGGGAGAAGTCACCCTGAGTAACCCAGCCTAGAGTCACTCGGGAGCAGTGAGAGGTGATGCTCGGCAGAGGATCTGGCCACAGCCCAAGGATCAGGTCTGTGGATGACTCAGAGGATGATTTGGGGTCTTCAGAAGACGTGGTGAGATTTGGTTCAGAGGCAGAGGGGAGGTCTGACCCTTTACCCTCGGTCTTATCAGAGGACAAGGAGGATGTAGCCGTTTTCTTGGAGCCCTTCTTTCTGCGTTTCATTCTGCTTTTAAAGTGGTTTTTGTGTGCAAGCTCCTGGGGGCCACTGCTGTCAGACTTGTTGCTCAGCAGCTTCAGGTCCTCTGTGCTTGGCACAAACACCATGGCATGGAGCTCCGGTTTGCCCTTTGACAGCAGCGACAGACGCACCCACACCAGACTCATCCCGTGCTCTGTGAGAAACGACGTCATCGCTGAGGAGTCGAGAGGGGGCACCTCCCCAGCACGGCTTGGCCTCTGACCTTTAGATGTCGTGGGTCTGCACCAACCAGAGAGCAGCCTCAGAGACTTTCTGCTCCTAGAGAGCAAAGAAACAAACAATATCCATTTATTACAATTGATTAACAGTCAAAGGAATAGTTGCATTCTCATTGGCCCCATTAGGTGTCCCGAGAGACATAAAACATTTTTAAATTCCTAATGCTGAAAACAAAAAGGCAGCCGATGGACAGTGAAAATCAATCCAATTTTTTTCTCATAAAGTCAGTCTTACTCAAAGCTTGGGTGATGGCTTTATGAGAACAGATGCAACTCTTCCCCTCTACTAATCTATGTGATGTATTGCAGCAATTTAAGGCTGGATGTACTTTGGGGATTCTCATCAGGGACATTATGATGAAAGGGAGGTAGACTGGAGAAGTGCCATGCATCAAGCTTGTCAAACGCTGCACTGAGGTCTCTTTAAAAAAAAAAAAAAAGAAGTAAGTGATGACATGAGTCCAAAGCTGCAAAAACACTGCCCGTTTCTGCTCAAGAGACCTTTAAAAGTCAACTGTATTAATATTGTTAGAGCTGTGATTTAGATGTGCAGCATGTTTAGTGTCTGAAGGAACCGCAGCTTCGCCTGCAGTGGGTGTGTGTGTTTTGAGTCAACACTGATTACTTTATTTTCACAATAAGTGAAAGAGGAGGATAAAAACAAAAAGAATAAATCTTCAGTATAAATCACAAATAAGATTATTAAAGAAGTAAAACAAAACATTCACCTGAGCACGGTGAAGCGGCTCTGAGGCTTTGTTACAGCGGTATGTGATGTCATCGCCTCCTCCATAACTGTGTCAGCGTCGGTTGTGGTTTGGGTCTGGCTGTCTCTTTTCTGCTCCTCTTCTCCTTCCCTCGTGATAAGCTCCCACTCCTCAGCCAGCTGTTGCCATGGGCAACGGAATGGAGCCAGACAGCCATGTTTAATGTAATTGGTCCTTTTGGCGGGCGGACGCCTACAGGAGAGGTCGAAAGGTCAAACCCTTGTCAAACTGTTGGGGCAACCCTGCCAATTTATGCAACCAATCACTGCTGAGCGGTGGGTAGTAGGGGATAAGCAGCACGCAGCCTTATTACCATCTCATCTGCATGGTGGGAAAGATCTGCATAATGGAAATTAACTGGGGTCAGAGCTGAGGAGTGCTTCCCTCTATCAAAACTTCTAATCCACTAACAATCTCACCACTTACTTAACTGCAGGCTCATAAATATTATCTTTTCCATGCAGATGATTGTACAGTCACACAGTAACAGACCCTGACGACGCATCTTTCCAACAGAGCGTCATCATCATCATCATCTTACTTTGTGTTTACATGCTCTTTGCAGTTTAATGGGTAATTTAAAGTTTGCTAATGGTTAATTAAAATATACCGTTGAAACTTGTCCATCGGTGAAATAGACTTTTATATTCTGGGCAAGTAATTAAGATTCTGTTTTCTATCAGCAAGCTGACTTTCTAGTTGTATGCCAGAATAATATTACAAGATAAAACCAAAGGTTTGGCAGTACAATGAATACAGCTCTTAACATGTTTCCCATCATACACAACATTACTATATTGGTTCCTGTGCTCAGCTTCATTCTTTATCTGACCTTTTGAACTTGTCCAGGAGCTCGGCCTCCTGCTCCTCCTGAAAATCGATGCCTGCAGGGCAGTCTGGGTAATCATGGGGGAAGTTGGGGGCTCCTTTATTCTGAGAGTGTTTTAGACTCATATTCAGCCCACCGATGCGGACTCCTCTGTACACCTGGCAGAGGGCGAAATAAGTAAACATTGGATTTTAGGCAACTTGACAAATAAAGCAAACCTGGGGGCTTCCAGTCCACCTTTAAATTTCAAGGTACAGTTAACATTTTCACAGTGTTTGTCCAAACAAAATGGAACTGCTCCAAAACATGAACAAGGCTTCCAAGTAATGAAAACAACGTTCAGAGCTTTCCATACTGACTTCCACGCTCTAACAAAACTCTACAAAAGGGAATTGGAAACATACACATTTTTGGTTTTAATAAAATCCACGTTACTCATATCTTCATTTGACTTGTTTCAACATTTGGAAGACATGTCCTGGACAATATATCAAACAAGAATTTTGATAGTATGCACATCCAAAGAAAAAAATAAAATAAAATCTCATCTGCACACTGAAATTTAAAACCTCCTCAAAAATTATTCATGCAACTTTTCATTGATGTAGCATCATTGCATTTTTTGACAGGTTGCAAATTCCAGTGTGCAGACAACCATCACCTTTTCCAGTAAAACAAGTTGGCCTTATCACTCTGCCTGTTATTATAGAACCAATATATCTTGTCTACAACAGCTTAGTATTAGAATATGTGAAAAGGTCCTGTTTCAACACTACATAAGACTGTAAGATAGACAGCAGCTTATGAGAATGGCATGGATATTTCAACAGTGTTTTAATCCAAGTTAAATCACATTTATTACTGCTGTAGGGAAAACAAAATTGTTCCAAAACTGCTACATCCTGGCAGAAACAAATAAAAACACCACCTACCAGTGGGATCCAGAAGGCCATGCCCCAGCCTTTAGGAAGCAGCAGGTCCCATCCAGCACCCCAGGAGCTCATCTCATGTCCCACCTGCTTGCCAGGCTGGTGAACCAGCAGGATGGGGACTCGTCCCTGCAGGGGAGTGGGGCTCAGCCTGGAGCCCGGCACCAGCACGTCGCTCCTCATACGGTTCAGCTCCTGTGGCCACACACAGAAATTGCTAGAGGTTACACTTACATCTAATACATGTCAATAACGATTGCTGAAAATGACTGTATGACATTTCAGGTAGTAAGAAAGATATGGAAAGATACCTGCTCTGATATCTTGTTATCAGTGACATTGTCCCGTACAGACTGCTCCCACAGGAAGCTCTGACAGCAGTGTTCTGGTACTCCTCGCAGCATCAGCTCCCTCCTCTTCTCCTCGTCCACCTCTGAAGAGACACACAGCACAAACACATGGCACGCTCCTGTATAACCAGCATCACCAGCCTCTGTGACATATGAAGCTCTCTACATCTGATTTATAAACCAAAACCTAAATGACCTGATCACTGATTAATAAAACTCATTCAGCTGTGGAAACAAGAATGTGCTAAATACAATACAGAATAGAGCATTAAGAATAGAGCTTTCAGATACATATTGAATTTCACAATTAATACTAAATATGAAATTACAAATCATTACAATTACAAAGAAGGAATAGTATGAGGACAATAAATATATTTGATATTATAATTCTATTTTTTGATATAATATTGCAACTCCTTGAAATGACCTGTTACAGGTTTTACTAATAAAAAATAAAAAAAAACATAACGGATTAAATTTAACCAGATAACTCAGTAACCTCCTTCTTGGAACAGGCCTCCAAGACCTGGATAAAGCCCTACTGGCTAATGAGTTTGCAAAGCCATTTGGGCAGAGGGAAAGTTAAAAAGTTATTAAGTCCTGGTGTATGTCAGCCAGTGAGCAGATCTGTGGTACTGCGAATATCTCTCACAGAACTAGTGTCACCTTCTGTTCTAATCCACAGAAAAACTGAGGACGAGACAGAGCATTGGTTTAAAACAGTATCTTGTGATTAAATGTCACTATGACATGACTTGAAGAATAATCTTGGTTATTTTAAGCCTGGGCCTTATTAGCCTTGTTATGGCTGTAGATGCTGATCAAGGTCCTTGTGAATACTGAGGGCGCTTTCAAGGGAAGCGATTAAATCCTGTTCCTCCTCCCTGCACCGATATTACAATGTGAACACAGTAAAGGACTAACAACCAGCAAAGTAAACAAGGGTGTATGTGAGCAGTGACACATGGCAATAGACAATACTGCCTGTTATTATCACTGAAATGTAATTTTCTTTCATTATGGGTTTGACAGGATTTTCTTTGGCCCAGTTTTATTATGAAATAAAAATCTGCAAACTATTATCACTAGAACTGATTATTATGAAAACTAGCAAAATAAAGACACTGGTTGAAATCAACCCTCTCTATCTTTGATGCATCTCCTCATAGTCAGTGAATCAGCTGTTGTTGGTCACTGAGGGTGCGTTTGGAGTACAGGGTCCTGCCAGGATTCGAACCTGGAACATCTGCATGGCCAGGCAGAGGCCCCCAGGAGCACAGAACCAGATGTGTACTCACTGAAACAACCTCAGGACCAGACACAACAGACTGATTCTGTGCTTAACAATGCATATGTCTTTTTCAATGGTCATGTTTCTGCTGGCACATACTGTATGAAAAAGAATATCCTGTCCATCTGCACACTGTATGACATACAAGTCCACATTAGGAAATATATGAATATGAGATCATAAAAATGATTGAATCTGTGGTTTTCATGCCCCTTTAATCTTCTGTATCTGTTCACAAACTGCCCACTCCTCTGTGTGTTCGGCAGGTCAGATTTTACCTTGTGCCTGCTTTACACAGGGCAAAGCTTTAACCTTCTTTGTTGGTAAAGTCAGCCTGGGGTCATCTACAGCCAGACCCAGCACTGCGCCCGAGGGGAGCTCTCCAGTCGAATAGATGTCTGGATGAATTATAACATTGATTGTTAGATAAACGCGCGTACCACAACAAAATAACATAATAACAGTATTTTAATTTACGTTGAGAATTATCAATAAACCTTTCAGTATGTGAAAGATATCAGCTTGTTGTTGATGCAGTTTCATCTTGCTCTCATCTTTGCAGTGCTCAGGCCACCAAAGCGGGGATGGCTGGGATTTATTCATTTCCTTAAAAAAGAGAAGAAAGAAATACACAGTTATTTGGTGTGAAATGCAAATACATCTCACAGGCTCTTTGCTTTTCATGTTTACAACACTTTGAACCTTACCTCACAGTCTGTAGCAGCTTCCAAAGTTTCAGCCAGAACAGAGTGGGACTGTGGTCCAATCAGGCGATAGCGTACAATCTCCATTGTGAGATCACTGCAACAGATTCACAGGTGAAATACAAACACTGCAAAATAAAACAATCACCAGCATTTGCACTGGAAATTTTCAAACCACATGTTTACTCAGTTTGCCTGAATCAAGCCTGTAAACTACACTGACTTTATAACTATTCCAGTTGAGCTGGACCTCCATGTGACCGGGGTGGTGGGAGATCTGCTACCATCTCCCAGGATCTTCTTGGCAGGAGGTCCACTGGCATCCTTACAGTTCCGCTTTCTCTTGGTCCGGGGGATTTGTATGGCCCCATGTGTCTTTTGAGGTTTAAGTTCTGGTTCTGGGGTGGGAGCAACCTCTGCAGGCGTTACCACAGGCACAACTGGAGGAACTACAGCTTCACAACACTGGCACACTCTTTGTAATTCAGGGAGAAGATCCTGGAGGGAGGATACAGTAACTGGATTTAAAACGTTTGCAGACCTTGTCTCTCTATTAACTCATATCAACTAAAATTCAAACTTTCACCGCAAAATTAATTTACATATCGACACCCTCTTAAAATAATGGCCTAAGTCATTTTTTCAGGTTTTTCAGGAAACACAAAAAACTCAACAAAAGAGTCACACTTTTGACATAGGCCATTATACAACCGGGGGTAGAATTGCATGTTCCCCTCAACTGAGGATTCAGGCGATTTTACCAGAGGTGGCCAGCATCATGAGGGGGTGATTTAGGCAAAAAAAACATTTTTGTCAAAACATGACTTAGGCCATTATTTTAGGAAGGTGACGATATGTTTTGTCAGAATACTAAATGCTGATGTTTTAATTTCAATAATGTATAGTTCTGCATTAATCAACAACACCCATTTTGACCTTTAAAACTCCTCATACCTGTTTAATAGTGGGATGAGCCCAGATCCACAGCTGTCTGTGACTTGAGCCCTGTGTACGGGGTCTCCAGAGAAAGGTGACAGGGCCCAGGGGCTGCGAGGGGTAACATCCCGCTCTGTAGATCACCACGCTGCCCTGTCTTCGCCCTGATATACAGAGTGCTGCAGCAAATGTAGGACCTGAAAACACAAACCAAAATGCATATTTTCCTGACTACTGAAACTAAACTAGTCTGAATACGTGCAATGAGAAGTTTGAGTAAGACTGTGTGAATCTTTTAAGACTCAAACAAGTTAAAACAGTTACTGTGAAAGTTAAAAATGCTATCTGAAAATCAGAAATCAAAATCAAACCTATGTACTTGTTATTGGGTTAGGGAATATACTTACCAGTTTCCTTGCTGGTCAGTTGTGACAGAGCAGCCAGCAGCTTGTCTTCCTCTCCCTGTAGCTCTATGCAGCAATAGTATGAAAGATCCTGAGGGGACAGAACCAGAAGATTTAAGCTGATTTCACTGGTGCTGAAATCCACTTAAATACAATCCTAAACTTGTGAAGTAAATGAGGCACGAAAAACATTCCTAGGCTGTGTGCTCACCTGCAACAAACAGTGGGTGCTCATGGCTCTGTAGCAGGGCCGGTAACATTTGTATGTAGGTCTGTCCCCGAGGCAGTAGCCCCACTTTTTAACCATGTGGAAGCGCTTGGCGTGCCAAATGTGCGTCTCCAGCCATACGTTCTTCCTCTGACGTCGGTTGAACTCCAGCAGCAGGTTTCCATGCCGGCGGCGGGCCTTACGGCTCTTGTTCTTTGCCTGTTCCTTCTTCTTCTTTGAGCCAGCCTGGAGGCTCTTCTGCCGCTAGGGGAGGAAGGGAACAGAGATGTCAATGAATATGTGAGGGCAGAGAAGGAGAGTTTGTATGTGAAACAAGAGACATAAAGTGTTAAGTGAGATGCTAAACATAAACATGTCTTGAACGTTACCATTCTGTTGGCCACCTCTCTCAGTCTGTGAGGGAGCCGCTTGGTGTTGTGGCTCATGGCCCGTCTCCTCATGTGTTTGGGCAGCGCTGCAAACACATGGCAGCTGCCTGTTGTCTTTTTGACGGCTTTCAACATGGCGCTCACCTCTGCTGCCCTGGCTCTTGCAAAACCACCAGCTGGGTAGGGAAGGTAGCAGGAGAGAATGGTGGTCATTCATCTCATCTGACTGTGACACTGTATTTGCAGTTTCTAAGCATTTTCAAGATTAGTTTCTACCATTTTATGACTTTTAACATCCTCAGTTGAACTAAACATCATGTTTATTTGACAAACAGAAAAAAAACAGTAAAACTGCACCACATGAAAGAATTGTTCATTGGGCAATCCCTCTACCAAAAACACCTCATGATACAGGCCAGTGTGAACTTGTAGAAGCAGGACAATGTCTTTACCAGTGATGTACTTGGGCATTTCTTTGGCGTAGCTTCCTCCATCTTTCTGGTGTCCACGGACCCATCCGCTCTGGTGGTGAGAGCTCTTCTGCCTCTCTGTAGATGGATGGGTGTCAGATGGACCATGACCAACGTCTCCACCTTTGTGAAAATCATTTTGTCATTAGAGATGAGAATGTGTCCAAGGCTGGATTACCACCCGGGCATAATAAACAACTGCCCTGGGGCTCCAAACCATCAGGGGTGGTGATCTTTATGGCAATTACTTTGTGGTTTAATGATTTAAAAAATGTTTGATAAGAAAAATAGTAAGTTGGTGCCTGTATATTTGCACTGTATATTTCCATAATCATGTGGCCCTGTCTTTAAGAGTAGCTTTTTAATGTTCCTCTTTGCACATTGCTAAATAAATATGTGCTCAGTTAAATTATTTCTAGGGAACTAGCACTCAATAAACCTGGATAGGGTAGTATTACAGCATGGTAATACTGCACTACCAAACGACCTGCAGTTTATTTTTGCCCAAGGGCCCCCAGGAGTTAATCCAACCCTGAATGTGGTGTATTGTTTCCCCTTTAGATAAACTCTTGCTTGCCCGGCCTCCACGGGGAGGTTTGGATAGTTGAAGGACAGTAGCCTTGGAGCTGACATGGACTGTGTGTCCTCTGTAACCCTGAACCTTTAACAACCCTCTGATACATTTGATTAAATCACAGAGACATGCACAGTCAGTGATAAACAGTGTGACGGGCCGGATGCGGACTGAAATCTGCTGACCACGCAGCAGCCAGAGGAGGCAAGGGTTGCAGTGGAAAAGTATTTTCTGCTTAGGAAGGTTCCTAACTAAGTGAAATGACCCAGAAGTATCTGGGAATATTACTCTAAATGATAAGGAAAGGAGCTTCAATGCTTCCTATCTTGTCTCCTTTAGCATAGGAAACACTGGACCTTCCTTTATGAAAGGAAAGGAGAAATGCCTGTCCCACAATTCTTTGCCCATTGCTCATTGTAGTTTCACCTTGGCAGACCCACATTAATGTAAAACAACAGAGAAACTGTTTTATGTTTGTGACACAATCCAGAACTGATGTAAATCCTTGTCTGATTGACTGAAGCCCAAATCCATAAATGTAGATCTCTTCTCTTACAAATCCAGTTAGGAGTCATCATGAAGAACAAATATATTGAATTTCTAGTTAACGATATCATCATCATAACAAAATGCTATAGTCTTTAGATAAATGTAATTTAACTAAAGCACTAAAAATTAATTTTCTCTATTTAATCATATAGAAATGTCAAAAGCATCTATGTTATGAAACTAAATACATGTCTGAATATAATATACTCTGAACTCTTGCTCAGTTCCTTATTTCTGTTCAATCATTATTTTACGGCCTAGCTTTCTCTATTTGTATATTCCTTTAAAGTCATCTTATTTCAACATTTCAATTCTGTTTGCTTTGTTTTTGTGGTTAGGAAAGGAGTAATTATCCTCCATGTGTTATAAAAAAAATTAACTTAATAAAGTTAAGATTGTCTTTCCCTAAGTCCTTATGAATTCTCCTTTACATCTTTACTTGACCTCATGACGTTTTCCATCGTGGTCAAGGATGAAGGGCTAGGAAAGGAGATTATTTTGACTTTTCGACCCACAGCCCCAGTGTTGTAGAGTGAGATGTAGTGAGAAGGGCACATACTGCATCACAAGAGCAGAAACCAGAGATAATGACATGACATGACATATAAACAGAGAAGTACCAGTGACCGGAGTGTCTCCTCCGTTCTGTGTGCTGCTCTCCACACTCAGGGGAGTAGAAGGATACTGCACACTAGTGGGCTGGTTCCTCATCTTCTTCTCCCGCATCTTCACTTTAGCAGCAGACATTTTCTACGGGAAACGAGAAGACAAGTTTGTGACGCCAGCTGACATAATCGCTGTTTGCTAAACGCAAAGCTGGCACTCCAAGCAGCTACATGACTTGTCACTATGAATACTGCTAACGTCAGCTAGCTAGCCACGTTACGTTACTCCACGTAAAGTTCAGCTCTTTGTTTAACTGACGACAACACAAATAAAACATGTATTAAAATTAAATGCAGAATAGCTACATTGCGTATGTTCACCTTTACATTCCCGGGTGTGACGGTATGTCAGAAGCTTTGGTCCAAATGTATGCCCTCTCTCTATTAACAGTTCACTACCATGTGAGTTTCCCTCACGCTGGTTGACGCATGTTTGCTTCCGGGTATGATGTGTTCATGGGATTTATAGTGTATCGGCGCAACAAAAAAAATAGACTAATCTCAACATACTGTCTATTGAGGTTATGTTCTATTTTTGTCATTTGTTTATTTTATATTTGCGTATAAAATTTGTCTGTATACGTGGACTACTACTAAAATGTAAAATAAGAAAACATTTTCGCGCGTCTAAAATGTAATTTACGGTAAAGCAGCTCTGACGTTCTTACTTCCTCGGTGCTCTGCTTTCTTCTCCACGCAGCTTTACAGTTACACAGCTACAGCGCTTGTTTCATTCACTTGACTTGATTTATTCTCAGAAAAATGGCTTCATTAATCAGGAGGATTGTCAGCACAACGAAAGCTCCTGCTGCTATCGGCCCGTACAGGTGAGAGCAGCTGAAACCTCTGATTGTCAAGTTACAGATGGTACATAACGGACAAAGTAGCAAACAAAGTAACATGTTAAAAGCAAAGATCGGTGTTAAAACGTTGAAACAGTAATGACTATTGATCTTTTTCTCAACGTGATCACACAGTTGTGTTTCATTGCACCGGAGAGGTCATTGTTCTGCTCAGTGTTTGTGGCCGGAGGTGGAGCAGTGGTCACTCAGATGTGCTTTAAGGGTCAAAGTACAGGTTTTTGGATTGCACTTTAGAGTTTATAAACTATTGAAAGGATAAACTATTAAGATTAACAGCAAACTACGGTCATAGTTTTGCATCTAATCATTTCCCAGTACAGTTTCCTCCTTACACAGGTGTACAGAATGTATATGCACTAGTGATGGTATTTTTCCATGTTGTCTTGTTTCTGTCCTTCTCATTACAGTTACATATAGTAAGCCTATAGTATTTGTTTTGCACCACTTCCTTACTTTTTTCTTAATGTGTACAGTTGTCTTGCACGAGTTGTTCTTTGTAGTGTATCTCTGTTTTTATTTAATGTCTACACTATGTGCCTTTTAAATTGCCCCCCGGGGACAAATAAAGTTTATTGAATTGAATTGAATTGAATTGAATTGAATTATCAAGTTATTATGACAATGCATTATAAGGTTTGGTCAGCTTCTGTGTGAACACTCGCTGACAGTATGTGACATATTCATCATTTACTTAATGAACTGCGGGAGTTGACAAAACATAAAAGCAAATGCAGGTATAGGCACAGAGAATACAATTCAAAGTTAAATACAAATAGTATTTCTCAAACAAATTTTCTGCACCTGTTGGTATATTCAGAAACTTGACAAAACTATTTGAATCCAGCCTTCAGTCTAATGGAGATAACTGTTCTCGTTTGTGTGTCTCCAGCCAAGCAGTGGTGGTAGATCGGACAATGTACATCTCAGGACAGCTGGGGATGGATCCTGCCAGTGGACAGTTGGTGGAAGGTGGCGTTCAGGCTCAGACCAAACAGGTGACCCCTCACACAACCAACCAGGAGCAACTGTCCAACATATTATTATGTTATGCAATTGTGTGTTGCTTCACTTTATTCTTATCATTAAGTTAGGTTAAGTTTTACCTATCTTATCCATTCAGATGATGCTACAATCTGAATAAATGCAGTGTATCATTAGAATTTAACAGCGTAGCACCTGATATTAATTAAAAACTGTCTCCCCAGGCTCTTGTAAACATGGG
Source organism: Seriola aureovittata (assembly GCF_021018895.1). NCBI lineage: Eukaryota > Metazoa > Chordata > Actinopteri > Carangiformes > Carangidae > Seriola > Seriola aureovittata. Next base: position 24,413,520 of record NC_079370.1, on the reverse strand, counting down.
TGAAATCCTGAAAGCTGCTGGCTGCGGTTATGAGAATGGTGAGAAAAACTTTAGTATCTGAAAAGTTTTACATTTTGAACAGATCACTAAGAAGATCGCTTGACATCTTTTATTGCACATCTAATCATTTTGTCATTGTGTCCTGCAGTTGTCAAAACCACAGTGCTCTTAGCTGACATGAATGACTTCACTAATGTCAACGATGTCTACAAGCAGTGTAAGTTTGATTGATTTACTTAATATTATGATTTTCTCTTTGCGGTTTTTGACCATGCTCATCTGTCATGATCAAAAACGTATCGCAACAGACCTTCATGTAACTCTCTGAGCAAAGGTGCATCACTTGAATTGTGCAGTCTAGTTTTTGCCACTGGGTGTCAGCACAATCTATTCATGATCAATTTATGCACACAGACCCTGCTGGTCAATGCCTTTGTACATACTGGACATATTATTATACATAATGGGAAGGATTATTCACTTTTTTTTTTTTTTTCTGGGTGCTTATCTATGATGACAGAGACTTTAAGTTTCTCTGTAGAAAACAAATAAATCTATTTATAAGCACTATATTTTTCAGGATACATCTTTCAGATAATTGTCATCCTTGATTTGTTTTCTTTATCCAGATAGTGAGCTTAGAAGTATGAACCACATTTTAATAAATAGGTGAAGGTGATCAAGATGTCATCAGTTTGCTGAAATGTGCTGAGTCACTCCTGAAACCTGAGCTGCTGCCACCAGTGGATTAAGAAAGAATATGATATTGCCCCAAATGCACCAGATTCTTCTCAGTGCAGTTTTAAGTAGTGTTGTATTGCTTGGCCCTCACAAAAGACCCTGAGGAATGTACTAGGAAACAGCATTTGTGATTAGAAAGTTAACTTAAGGTTTAAACCCTGGTTTTCAGGGTTATGACGGTGGTTCACTTTTTACCGGGGTACATCGCCATGGTAACTTATGCTGAATCCTACCTGATCCGGAGCAGGTTGCGTTCAGCGGATCAGATCAAACACTGTCAACAGCCCAAATACTGACCAATCAGATAACTGGAAAAATTAAGTAATCATTCCTATAGGATCCTGACAGCAACAAAAGAGTTTACAATAAAGTTTCAAGTAATAAAGAGCAACAGATATTTTTCTAGAGCAGTCGAATCATATTGCTGTTTCAGACCTTGCGTGTGTCCACTCTGGTTTTAACACAGAGCTTCTAACAAAGGGAGGGAGAGTTTATCACACTAAATAACTACATAATAACTATTATTATTATATTATAAATATTACTTTTTTATCTGCATCACATGTTCATAATAGTTTGTTCATCATCAGACTAAAGAGCAAAAATACTCACCCAACAAGAAAATTCATAATAATTTTACTTATTTTACAGTATATCCTCAGGCTGACTTTATTAATTGGAAATTATTTCTAGTGTTTCTTTTCAATTCTAGTTGTGATCATGATGTTTATGTTTCTCCTTATTGAATATCACTTTTGGATGTTACTATAACCAAATGTGTCTGTAGGTGTCACTGTTTCTTCTCATATCATATTATAAGTACTTTATTCTGACAGTGTTGGTTGTAATGAACAACTCTGCCTCTTTCTCATGAACGCGCTCGTAGTCACACACAAAAACTCAGAGTTAACTGAGCCGGTTTATAACCAGCTTTGTGATACAGGTTATCGAGGATGGCAAATGTTAGATTTAGTGAAGCCAGTTAATGAAAAGATGTGCTGAGTATGGTGAAGTTGCTTTGTAGTACAGGCCTCAGGTCCAGTGATAGTGTTTTTGTAATTTGTGCTTTAGTACTTTTCTAGCACACACCTGTTGCTAAAGCTCATAATCTACCGGCATTTGACTGGTGACACAGTTGTGTGCTGTTTTGAGTGGTGATGAGTCAAACTGTGTTTCCAGCTGGAAAATTTTTGCAGAAAAAATCATAAAGTTATATTCCCCTATTTTTTTTTCTCTGCACCCACACAGGTGTTTTCACTTCAGGTTGATGCTGGGTGGAGCTATGCTGGAATTACACAAGCTCACCAAACTTTATTTACCAATAAGAATAACAAAGCAGTGAATTCTCCCACCCCAGCAGGTTCTGCAAAGCTAATAAAAGGATCAGCGACATTCCGATCAGGCGTCGTCTGTTCACGCCTTCCCCGTCCACTGACGAGGACTAATCAAATGATATAAGTGAAAACACCTGTGTGGGTGTATCAGGCGTGAAAGTCGAGTTAGCTACCCAATTGTATACAGTATTTATTTTATATTTGTTATATAGTATTAGCTGACTGTGACTATTAGACTGTGTTTGCAGAGAAATCAGTGGATACTTCTGGTTTGCACTAATAGGAAATTTCACAGAAAAAAAGCAGTTATGTTTTTGCTTGTCTGTTCACCCATGCTGTTAATGTTGCCTAAAAAACACATAGTTTCACACTTACACATAACACACAAGAGGATTTAAATAAAGACCCACCTGCTACAGTATTACTATACTATACTATACTATACTATACAGTATCTATTTAGAACAACAATAACTTAAGACTTCATAAACTGGATGTGTTCAGTTAGAAAAGCCCAGCAGACATGGTGCCGTGTGGTGAGGGAAAACGCACAGGTGTAACTAATCAGACTAATGATTGCCTGAGCAGACTGACTGGGAGCCTCTAATCAGTGTTTTTTAGTTTCACCTGTGCTTTTTCATCCACTGTGTGAGATTCATATTAACATGTTGCTGATGATCCCCTCCAATCAGAGGTGGGCGACACTGACTGGCTGGCTAATGAAAGACTAAGATCCAGCCTCATGTTTCACTTAATGTCAACGTGTTTAAAATTGTCTGTTGTAACTTGATGACATTTAATCTGCTGCTCTCTCTAGTCTTCAGCACTAACTACCCGGCCAGAGCTGCCTACCAGGTTGCCGCTCTTCCCAGAGTATGTATTCTTTGATGACTTTTTTTTTTTCTCTTTTCTATTGGTTCTGTCGGTGGATTTAACCAAACTGAAAGCCGTGTCCTCTCTCTGTTTCTCTTTGTAGGGAGGACTGGTTGAGATCGAAGCAGTTGCAGTTTTGGGCCCTCTGACCGATGTTTCCTAACAAGACCATCTATCAAAGAATAAAAACTGGAAAACCCACTATCACTGAAAAACACATGAGCCTTGTTTTGTAGACCAAGCAAGAATTGATTAAACATGTTACTAATTATTTTTATTATAGCTGTATCATCTTTTGTGCATCAAGGGCTCTGGCACTGTCACAAATATGTCGAGGGTCACTGTGGAGACCAACAGCAGTCTGGCTCAGAGCGCTGTCTCCTGTATCATTAACATTGATAAGACATGTTTGGACACAATACTGCTCATATTTCTCTTACAATAGCTGAAAAGTAAGTAAGCTTGTAATTGTGTAATATTACTCTACCAACCTGTGTTGTCATGACTATGACCTCTCTCACTATGCCAGTTGATGATCAAATATAACTCAATAATAAATGTTTTTAATCTACTTTAATGGTGATTTGTGCCCTTCATTACAATGAAACCACTTGTTGATCACCACTGGAAATTCACTTTGTGATATTTTTTTTCATTTTCCTCAGTTGGTGTTTGGTCTTTATATTAGTTCTTATATATTGGAGATTTTCACAGGATGGAAAACTATTTATACATGAGTACGGTGTGGGATATGTCCCAACATGGTTTAAAATAGATTATAGATTACAGAAATCCTTCTGTAACCATTGTTCTAATCCTGTTTAACATTCAGTGGGAGCATATGGAGTTCATCAGAGACATTATTTCATCCGTTAGTTTAAAAAAAAAAAAGGAAAGTAAAAAGGGGAAGCTGAGCTTTTATGCAAAGTATTAATTAATTTTAAATGACGGAGTCGAGCCTGGGCATGTAATGTGCACATAATATCATCACTACTTGAATTGCCCTGACTACTTTCCCAGTAGTCTCATCTCGCTGACATGTAGTCAGACATGTAGTTGTTCAACTGAAATTGTTCTAAAAATGAATCTATCAGTTCTGTTAATATTTCACCTTAACAAGTTGTGGATCTAGAGAAGATATGATGAAAAACACAACTCTTTAAAGGTCAGTCCTGTACTGTAATTGTCTGTTTGTGTTGTTCCTTTAAGTATAAACCATGTATTGCAAACAATAAAACACAGTCCCATTTCAATTAAGAAGGGGCACGTGTATTAGTGAGTAAAACTTTATTCTGTACACTAAAAGGTTAGCAGAATCATAGAACAGAGGATGAATATATTACAGAGAAAGAAACAGATGGAAAAAAAGGACATCAGACATCAAAACAAATTTTTGTTCCCATTCACATCTTATGCAATTAAATCATTTTCTAAGACCTTGACTCCTCTTAACTCAGCATGTAGAATCAATAACAATTTAAATATCACATCCACTAGGTGATCTCTTACTGCACTGCACATGTATGTAATTCACTCAAGGCAAAACCAATATTGCCCGGCCTCATGTTGCATTTAGTTGTAGTTGGAAATTCCCTAATTTCCAGGAAGAGAACTAATGAACATCTACCAGGTATAGTACAACTGCAAAAACATGGCTTCATGAAACAGCTAGATGACAAATCAGTACTATCAGTACTACCTGGCAATGATGTCACTTACACAACCCACATCTTACTCATGATTTTTCAATGTAAACCAATAAAGTAATATCAAAAAAAGTTTGTTTTTTTAAGAATGCATGGATTTGACTTACAGTAGTGTTTATCAGTATTACACTGTTCACTCAACACTTAGTACTGTCATTCCTTTTGATTAAGTGAACCAATGAACCCAAGGCAGCAATTAAATAATGTGTAATAACCAATCAAAGTCTGGATTTACGGCAGAATATGCATTTCATAAAATTGTATTAAAAATTAAATCTGTGAATTGTTTTTAAAGTGAGTTTCATATAGGTGTTCTTATACAGTTTGGTGTCACTTCCATCTCTTTGCATAGTTGTATTCACAGTTGTGTTTGGCTTGTATTCCTCAGAAGCAGCTACTTTTAATAGTCAAGGATTTCCTGTAAGCATCGTTCTCTACACTTCAACACACTGCCACTCTAGTCACTGATGAGTTAACAATCTCTAAAGCGAGAGTTCACAGATTTCACAGAGTATTGCACCTTCTTGTCTCATGTAACCCGTCCTAAGTGTTTTCATAGCACGTTGCATACAGAAGCCCACATGTGGCTCCAGGCACTTCACGGTCTCAGTAGGAAAACTCATCGTAAAAGGTTTATATTTACAAATATAGGAAAAATCCTGATCTCTCTTACAAGACAAGATATTAAGGCACCTTGCATATTAATGTATCTGGTGTAATTTGGTTTGGTGAGAGCTGATGAGACAATTCTGTAAATATAGTGTTTGTTTGGTCACTTTGTCATGTTTTTCTTCCAGTACACGTTGCATTTGTAGTTTTAGGAGTTTTCATTATGTTGCTAGATTTCTTCCACCTGAAAGAGAATAAGAGAAGAGGAAAAACAGACAGTCTTGAGACATCTGACATACAGATCTTATTATTATTCATATTCAAATAGGAATTCCATGTGATGTCAGGCTTAGCAAATATCAAATAATTGACATTATTTGTGTACTCTATGCACCCAGTTTTAACAAAAAATATATATACTGTGTATTATACGGTACACAAAGTTCTACTGGGTTGTAATGCATGCAGTGGCTCCCCTCCAACAGTAAGTGAGTGAGTCTGATCCCACAGTGTTTGCACTGGATTTCGTGTGGTTTGTGGTTGTGCTCTTACCACCTCAGTCCTCCTTTTTGGTTTTGCTGCTCTCTGTATCCTGAGAGGCTTCTGTTGCAGACACCACTGCACACACAGTGAGAGGAAATCAATACGTAAGATTTTCATTCAACACAAGCCACATTCTCATCTTTCATGCTGAGGGCACGACGAGCTCGCTGGACGTACGACGTCACCATCATCAAAAGGAAGACATAGGGTGCTGTCACAACAGCCCACAGAGGAGAGAGAAGTGAGGAGCTAGCATTCCTCCTTAACCACATCTGCTTCTGCTGAACTGGTTTACTAGTGATTGACCTGCCTTCTCAACACTCACACACACACACACACATATACACACACTTTGCTGTATGTTAATTGGTCTAGCGTGCACATTGCATAGCCTCCAGAGAGAAACTCTCATAAAAGTTACGCAAGGTCTCTTCACACCGGACCAGTATTCCACACGTGCTGCCTGGAGGGGCGTCTCTGCCCTAAAAGTACAACATGTTCTCTGACAGTCAAGAGTGGGGTGCAGGCTGAACTGAGATCCAGTGCTGCACCACTGGAGGTACATTTAGTGAGTTAACATGCTCTTTAAAAAATGTGAAAATAGTAGCATTTCATTGAGCAGAGTTTTCTTCCCCAACAAAGAAAAGTTATAAAGGAAATATAATAAATGCAGATGATAAAATAGGTCAGAATCTTGCAGAACAATCAGCTGAATTATTTTTACTTCCAAATTTTGCCTGATCATTGAAATCCAGTCAGGCCTGAATTGTATTTTAATTATATCTTGTAATTAGAAGTTGCAGAGCCTGATCATTCTGTAGGCAGCTCACAATAGAGCACAATGAGTGAGTGTTGCGTGACTGGAGCTGTTGTGCTGACAATATGTTCCTGCTATAATCAACACACTCAAGCAAGCTACCCACAGTGTGTATGGCTGCTTTCTGCACCTCACACTACGTTATCAGTTCAGCCTCATAGGCCCAACAATGTCCAGTTCATCCTGCCCCAACCGACCCCAAGAGGGATTGTTTAGAATAAAGACAGCTGAATGATTTACTGAGAGTTTGGAGTTGCTAATTATGTATGTGTTGGATATCTGCTTAGTTACCAATGGCAGCACCTTTGAGGGGGTGAGGTTGTAAAACTCTTTCTTACTTCGGCTATATATGAAGATGGATCAGCTGTTTGCACATGTGAAGGACTACTAACTGTTTACCTAGAAGTGAACAGGATCTTCTTATGTTTCACTGAGTCTGTCTTTGCTCACCTTTTCTCTTTTTCCTCCCCTCTCACCTCTTTCTGCTTGTTTGCACATGCTCAGTGCCTAACGCATGTTTGCATAGATTTCCCAAATATTTCAGCTGCACAGTTTGACCTCCACCCAAAAACTGTCAGAGTTTGTCATTCATGCTTTAACAAGCACGTTAATATGGGCTGTGACACTTCGTTGTCGGGGAAACCATTCTGTGTTTAATTAAGTAGATTACTGACTTATAAACTCCCTCAAGACATACAGAACAATGGCAGCTGTCGTCCACTGGAATCCTATTGTCACCATTCATTAATAGTTTTACTCTGACTTAATAGCATTGCAGTTTGTCCACTGTCATGTGTAGACTATGAAGAAAGATGAACAGCTTTAAATGGCTGACTACACTTCTAAATATAGATTGTGTTCTTGGAATCTTTGTACTTTTCAATATTTGCTGTCGGAGGATCAAGTGAAAACGGGGCTATGAGCTGTTTCTTTATCTGAACCTGCCACAAGAAGCCATGTAAAATCTATGATCTGATATGACAGAGCGTAATCTTGAGGTGTTTCATACCTTTGGGTGAGGGGTCAGGGGCTGGGTCAGCAGCAGGGGCTGGTGCTGAGGTGGGCTCAACCACAGGAGCCTCAGCTGGGGCTGTATTGTCCACCACAGGCTCTGAGGTCACAGTTGCTGGTGTTGCTTCTGGGGCTACTTCTGCAGGGGTCTCTGAAACGGCCGGAGTGGATGCTGTAGCCTCTGCCATCTGGACCGGCTCGGCAGCAGCAGATTCAGCTTGTGTCTCTGCTGGTGGGCCGGCGTCAGTGGGGGCTGCAGGAGGTTCTGTGGCCTCTTCAGCAGCAGGCTGAGTCTCAGTGTTTGCCTCAACCGTGCCTGAAGATAATGCGGGCATCTCTGGAATAGTTGCTGCAGCAATCTGAGTATCTATTAAAGGCTCTGCAGCCTCTACGGGTGCTGAGGATTCACTTGGTGCTGAAACCTCATCTGGTACTACAGCTTCAGCTGGTGCCACAGCCTCACTTGGCGCTGGTTCTGCTTCTGAGGATTCAGCTGGTGTTGCTGAAGCAGTCTCTGGAGCCTCTGCCTCCACAGGAGCAGCCACTTCTGCAGGGGCCTCAGCGGCCACACTTACTGCCTCTTCCACAACCACTGGGGCCTCTGCTGGCTCAGATATAACAGGTTCAACAGCAGTGGGGGCAACTTCAGGTGAGGCCTCAGCTGGCACAGCAGTGACCTCCTCAACAACAGCAGGGGCCTCTGCCTGCACCGCTGCAACAACTTCAACAACAGGGGCCTCTTCTGTAGCCTCAGCGACGGCTTCGACTTCAGACGTGGCCTCGGCTACTACAGTTTCTACAGGGGCGACTTCCTCCACAGGGGGCGGAGCCTCCACCACCTCCACAGCAGCCTCGGGTTCAGCAGAGACTTCGGCCGGAGCAGCAGCGGGAGCCTCTGGAGCCTCTGGAGCCGCCTCTTCAGGGGCAGCAGGCTCTGGCTGCGGCTCAGGAGCCGCCAGAAGGTCTTCTCCAGAGCCCAGATCCTCCTGGGCCTCCAGGGCCACTAACACGGCCTCTGTCTCATCATCAGCTCCTGGTTGAAGATCATCTGGTAAGGCAGTCTGCACAGGCAGCTGCATCTGGTCCTCGATGGTTTGTGCATCTTCTGCGATGATACCATTTCTGACTGCTGTCAACACAGGCACAACAAAAGCTTGATTAGGATTTATGACCGTGTGACACTAATCAATCTCCATCAGTCCTTTCAGCTGCTGATGTCCTGTTAATCTGTAACACATGACAACACTGAGCAACAAAAGGTCTTCAGGAAGTTTACTTATTTGAATTAATAGGAAACTTGGTGGGGGGTCGGGGTCAGTCCTTGAACTGGTCTATTGACCTGAATGGTTTCATTAACAAATGACCACACTTGTCATTAATTCATCAGTTTAACATCAGCTGAATTATCAAGAACTAAGTGCTACATTACAAGGTGTTATGTATGTTCCTGTATACTACTTTCTTGAATAAATACATTTATTTCTATACTAATTTCAAAATAAATGTCCTGAAAAGCTGTTAAAATCATACATTAATAAAAAGAAGTATTTCATTAAACAGAAACAATGCAATTTATATGCACATGGACAATCATTTATCAATGTGGATCACTTTAACCCCCTAACCCATGAATATTGACTCAACCTGGCATGCAGGAGATAGGAAATAAGCATTAAGGGGCACAGAGGGAGCGTGCTGAGGAAAACATCCTTTCATTTCCGTGGCTGAAAATATGGTTTATTGAAACCTGTGTTTGGTTAAAGCCCTGAGGACAAGACAGTCACTCTCTAAGGAAATAAAATACACGTGACCGTGTCTCTGCTGCCTTTGTAGAGATCACTGTACTTTTGTTTACGTCCCCTGATGCCTGTTCTTATAGGTTAGCGCGTGAACAGGCTTTGGGAAAAACTATAGTAGATGAGGAACAATAGTGGGCTTGGATACTTTAACTCAAATGTCAGCGCACATCTCACTTACAAGAATCGCAACAACCTAACAGAAGCTTTTGGTGTGTATTATCACTTTACGGATAACTGGGGGCACATTGTTCACAAATGAGACAAACCAGAGGGTTCAGTTGGCTGACTGGGTGGACAGTTTGGACGCTGCAGCTTCCTGATTTTATTTGTCCGTCAGAACGAGTAAAAGGTGCTGAGAGTGATGGGTGGAAGGGAATGTGACGGCCTGGCAACTCCAATGAAAATGAGCCAGTGGAAGAACACGCAAAAACAGAACAGTATTTAGGTAAAGTGAAATACATTTTATACAATATGACATTTGAACTAAAAGTGTATCAATGTTGAAGTAAAGGTGTTTTAAACAACCTTTAAATCCTTGTAAAGTTTCTCGACTGTCTTTAAAAGATTTCCAACATGTTCTCCATCAGTGTCCTGTCCTGTAACCAACCAAACGTCTCACAGAATAGAAAGCTGTTGTCTGAACACCGGGCCAGAGCTGCTGCTGAAAGGTCTGAATGTGTTTGGGTCGAGACAGAGACAGCGTCCCCAGACATGGATGACTTGTGTGTCAACATGATTTAGCAGCCAAAGATGACAGAGATCCCAGTCAAAACAGTGGCATGGCTGGCCAGAAGCACAAGAGGGGGGGGGGGGGGTTTAGTGGAAGGGGCCCGGACGGGGGATGGGACCAGTGGTGACTTGGATGGCAAACAGTTGGTTTGTTAAACAGACTGTGTACTGTATGATTTAAACCACTTTTAGAGAAGACTACAATAAGTGGTTTCTCTTGTTGGGTGATGTAAGGGCCTGGAAAGAGACCCGAGCTTCTCCAGGTGACAACAGCTGGCTGGAGAGACAATGCCCTTACACAAACATCACACAGAGACACAGTGGAAGATGGAAATGCTGTATGGACACAGAGGAAACTATGCCAGGTGTAAGAACTACAGAACACTTTAGGCTACTGTCTCTAACAGTTATTCAAATGAAATCTTTAAAACATTTTCTAACAACTATCATGTTGTTCGTATGTGTGTGTGTGGGGGGTGGGGGGGTGGGGGGGGTTCAGTGACAACATACTGTACATGCAGCCGTGCCTGGTATGACACAGCCATGTGCCAGTAGGGTGTTGGACCTATGAATGGACAATCATGGTCTGTGTCAGGCCTCTTGGTGGGCGACTGCACAGGCTCAAACACAGAGTAAATATGTAAAGTCAAACAAACCAACAGAGCCTGCCAGCATGTTTGGACGCAGGACTGTCTCAGGCCAGACTTTACTGTCACAGGCAGAGGAATGCCAGAGTAGCCTGAAAACATTTGGGGCCATCAGTCTTCTGGCCTCTCCTCTTTTGCCTTTGTTATCATGCATCTATTGTGTGTGAGAGCTCTGAATTCCTGGAGCAAGTTTCCAGCACTCCTTATCATGCATACACAGATGATAATCTGTACAAAATGACTTTTTGTTTCTGCACACAAACTTTGGAAGCATGAAGCAGATTGTCTGTTAGATCTCATCCTTTTGATCTTGTGGAGAATAAACTATTTTGTGTGTGTGAAAAATATCTTAAGTCTCAAAATCAGACCACTGCAGAAGAGGCAGCAAACAAGTCAGGTAGCAACTCTTGCCTCAGGTGTAAATCGACTGCTAAACATGCCCAGCCGGCTTTCACACAGTGCTACTGAAGGAGCTGCTTGAAGTCCTAGATAAATTCTACCGATGTAGTTTAATCTAAATCTCTGGTGTGTTTTACGGAATGAGGCAGAGAATAAAACATCATGAAAGTCAGTTTCGTCCTCAGGTCCTATTTCATCAGTAAATCGTGCAGTGGAGTTTACAGTTTTTGTCAGAGGATGTCATGCATAAAATGACTCACTAAAAAGTAAATGTCAACCACTTCTGTGCATTGATGAAAAAATGGCTCA